>NC_029778.3:30185571-30186189 GCF_000817695.3 Arachis duranensis | reverse complement strand
GAGGAAGAATACTCATCAGAGCTCATGAATGGCAGAAGTAAGTCCAATGGAATCTCTATGGTCTCTTTTTGAGCCTCAGATTCCCATGGTTCCTCATTGGGGAACTCATTGGAGGCTAGTGGACGTCCATTGAGGTCTTCCTCAGTGGCGTTCACTGCCTCTTCCTCCTCTCCTAATTCGGCCATGTTGATGGCTTTGCACTCTCCTTTTGGATTTTCTTCTGTATTGCTTGGAAGAGTACTAGGAGGGAGTTCAGTAATTTTCTTGCTCAGCTGACCCACTTGTCCTTCCAAATTTCTGATGGAAGACCTTGTTTCAGTCATGAAACTTTGAGTGGTTTTGATTAGATCAGAGACCATTGTTGCTAAGTCAGAGGTATTCTTCTTAGAGCTCTCTGTCAGTTGCTGAGAAGATGATGGAAAAAGCTTGCTATTGCTAAACCTATTTCTTCCACCATTATTGTTATTGAAACCTTGTTGAGGTCTCTGTTGATCCTTCCATGAGAAATTTGGATGATTTCTCCATGAAGGATTATATGTGTTTTCATAGGGTTCTCCCATGTAATTCACCTCTTCCATTGAAGGGTTCTCAGGATCATAAGCTTCTTCTTCAGATGAA
>NC_029778.3:30183236-30185321 GCF_000817695.3 Arachis duranensis | reverse complement strand
TAGGTATCTTCTTCAGATGAAGAGATCCTCTAGCAGAGCTATCCAAAGACATCTTGGATAGTTCAGAGAGACCATCATAGAAAATACCTATGATGCTCCATTCAGAAAGCATATCAGAGGAACACTTTCTGATTAATTGTTTGTATCTTTCCCAAGCTTCACAGAGGGATTCTCCTTCCTTCTGTCTGAAGGTTTGGACTTCCACTCTAAGCTTACTCAATTTTTGAGGTGGAAAGAACTTTGCCAAGAAGGCATTGACTAGCCTTTCCCAAGAGTTCAGGCTTTCTTTGGGTTGTGAGTCCAACCATATTCTAGCTCTATCTCTTACAGCAAAAGGGAATAGCATAAGTCTGTAGACCTCAGGGTCAACCCCATTAGTCTTGACAGTGTCACAGATTTGCAAGAATTCAGCTAAGAATTGATGAGGTTCTTCCAATGAAAGTCCATGGAACTTGCAATTCTGTTGCATTAGAGAAACTAATTGAGGCTTAAGCTCAAAGTTGTTTGCTCCAATGGCAGGGATAGAGATGCTTCTCCCATAGAAGTCGGGAGTAGGTGCAGTAAAGTCACCCAGCACCTTCCTTGCATTGTTGGCATTGTTGTTGTTTTCGGCTGCCATGGGTTCTTCTTCTTTGAAGATTTCTATTAGGTCCTCTCTAGAGAATTATGCCTTAGCTTCTTTTAGCTTTCGCTTCAAGGTCCTTTCAGGTTCAGGGTCAGCCTCAACAAGAATGCTTTTGTCTTTGCTCCTGCTCATATGAAAGAGAAGAGAACAAGAAAATGTGGAATCCTCTACGTCACAGTATAGAGATTCCTTAAGGTGTCAGAGGAAAAGAAAAATAGAAGGCAGAAGTAGAAGAATTCAAACTTATCAAGAGAGATGGAGTTCGAATTGTTAGTGTTAGTCCATAAATAGAAAGATGTGAGAAGAGGGGAAGTAATTTTCGAAAATTAAGTAAAAGATATTGAAAACATTTTGAAAAACACTAATTGATTATCGAAAACCAAGGGTGGAAAAGAAATCAAGTGATTTTTGAAAAAGATTTTGAAATTAGAAATTAAAAAGATATGATTGAAAACTATTTTGAAAAAGATGTGATTAAAAAGATATGATTGATAAGATATAGTTTTAAAAAGATATGATTGAGAAGATATGATTTGAAAAACATTTTAAAAAGATTTGATTTTAAAAATTAATGACTTGGCTAACAAGGAAAGATATGATTCAAACATTAAACCTTTCTCAACAGAAAAGGTAACATACTTGAAATGTTGAATCAAATCATTAATTGATAGCAAGTATTTTTGAAAAAGGAAAGAAATTGATTTTGAAAAACATATGATTGAAAAGATATGATTTGAAAAAGATTTGATTTGAAAAAAGTTTGAAAACTTTAAAAAAATTTGATTTGAAAACAAAATCTTCCCTCTTGTGCCATCCTGGCGTTAAACGCCCAGAATGGTGCACATTCTGGCGTTTAACGCCCAAACCACTACCCTTTTGGGCGTTAAACGCCCAACCAGGCACCCTGGCTGGCGTTTAAACGCCAGTTTGCCTTCTTCACTGGGCGTTTTGAACGCCCAGATTTTTCTGTATAATCCCTCTGCTGTATGTTCTGAATCTTCAATTCTCTGTATTATTGACTTGAAAAGACACAAATTAAAAATATTTTTGGATTTTTAATAATGAGGAATAATCAAAATGCAACTAAAATCAAATAACAATGCATGCAAGACACCAAACTTAGCAGTTTGTATACTACTGACACTAATAAAATGAAAATGCAAGTGAAAAACAACAAAACATTCAAGTCAAGAGAAATTAAAGATCAGAGCAATGAAATCATCAAGAACAACTTGAAGATTAATGAAGACACATGCATGAGTTCGAAAAATGCAAGGAGAACAAAAACATGCAATTGACACCAAACTTAACATGAGACTCTAGACTCAACAAGAAACATACAATATTTTTGGTTTTTATGATTTTGTAATTTTTTTGGGTTTTTCGAAAATTAAGTGAAAAGGAAAAATAAAAATATCAAAATTCTTAATGAGAATTCCAGGAATCATGCAATGTTAGTC
>NC_029778.3:30170842-30182610 GCF_000817695.3 Arachis duranensis | reverse complement strand
TTGAAGAACAAGTGATATCTTAGAACAAGAACAAGCGGAATTGAATAGAAGAACAATAGTAATTGCATTAATACTCGAGGTACAGCAGAGCTCCACACCTTAATCTATGGTGTGTAGAAACTCCACCGTTGAAAATACATAAGAACAAGGTCTAGGCATGGACGAGAGGCCAGCCCCCATAATCTAAGAACTAGACATCCAAAGATGATCTAGAGATCTAAAGTGATCAAAAGATGCCTAATACAATAGCAAAAAGGTCCTATTTATAGAGAACTAGTAGCTTAGGGTTTACAACGATGAGTAAATGACATAAAAATCCACTTCTGGGCCCACTTGGTGTGTTCTTGGGCTGAGCATTGAAGCATTTTCTTGTAGAGACTCTTCTTGGAGTTAAACGCCAGCTTTTATGCCAGTTTGGGCGTTTAACTTCCATCCTTGTGCCAATTCCGGCGTTTAACGCTGGGAATTCTAAGGGTGACTTTGAACGCCGGTTTGGGCCATCAAATCTTGGGCAAAGTATAAACTATCATATATTGCAGAAAAGCCCAGGATGTCTAATTTCCAACGCCGTTGAGAGCGCGCCAACTGGGCTTCTGTAGCTCCATAAAATCTACTTCGAGTGCAGGGATGTCAGAATCCAACAGCATCTGAAGTCCTTTTTAGTCTCTGAATAAGATTTTTGCTCAGGTCCCTCAATTTCAGCCAGAAAATACCTGAAATCACAGAAAAACACACAAACTCATAGTAAAGTCCAGAAAGGTGAATTTTAACTAAAAACTAATAAAAATATACTAAAAACTAACTAGATCCTACTAAAAACATACTAAAAACAATGCCAAAAAGCGTACAAATTATCCGCTCATCAAAACCCGAACATACAGCTTGCCATGGAAATGGGTATGAAGGATTGGAAGAAGGCAGTAGGAAAGCAGAGATTCAGAAGGGACAAAGCATCTCCATACACTTATCTGAAATTCCCACCAATGAATTACATAAGTATCTCTATCTTTATTTTATGCTTTATTTATCTTTATATTCGAAAACTATTATAACTATTAGAATCCGTCTGACTGAGATTTACAAGATGATCATAGCTTGCTTCATACCGACAATCTTCGTCGGATCGACCCTTACTCACGTAAGATATTACTTGGATGACCCAGTGCACTTGTTAGTTAGTTGTGCGAAGTTGTGACAAAGTGTGATTCACGTTTGAAAGCACCAAGTTTATGGCGCCATTGTTGATGATCACAATTTCGTCCACCAAGTTTTTGGCGCCGTTGCCGGGGATTGTTCGAGTTCGGACAACTGACGGTTCATCTTGTTGCTCAGATTAGGTAATTTTCTTTTCAAAAAGTTTTCAAAAATCTTTCAAATTTTTTTCTTTTTTTCTTCGTTTTCTAAAAATAATTCTTGATAAGTCTTCTTGTTTGATCTTCATATTTTCTTGTTTTGTGTCTTTTGTTGTTTTTCATATGCATTTTTGCATTCATAGTGTCTAAGCATTAAAAATTTCTAAGTTTAGTGTTCTTGGTGTTCATCTTGACATTCATAGTATTTTTGCATGCATCATTGGTTTTGATCTAAAATTTTCATGTTTTGGGTCATATTTGTGTTTTTCTCTCTCATCATGAAAAAATCAAAAATAAAAAATATCTTTTCCTTATTTTACTCATAATTTTCGAAATCTTGGGGTTGACTTAGTCAAAAAATTTTTAAAATAAGTTGTTTCTTGTTAGTCAAGTCAAGATTTCAATTTTAAAAATCTTATCTTTTTAAAACTTTTTCAAAAATAAAATCTTTTTTATTTTTTTTATTATTTTCAAAATTTTTTTAAAAATTGATTTTCAAAATCTTTTTCTTATCTTTGTTTCATAATTTTTGAAACTTTACTAACAATTAATGTGATTGATTCAAAAATTTGAAGTTTGTTACTTTCTTGTTAAGAAAGGTTCAATCTTTAATTTCTAGAATCATATCTTTTAGTTTCTTGTTAGTCAAGTCATCAATTTTAAAAATCAAATCTTTTTCAACTATATCTTTTCAATCATATCTTTTTCAAAAATTTGATTTCAAAATATCTTTTCTAACTTCTTACCTTTTCAAAATTGATTTTCAAATCTTTTTCAACTTACTACTTGACTTTTTGTTTGTTTCTTATCTTTTTCAAAACCACCTAACTACTTTTCTCTCTCTAATTTTTGAAAATCACCCTCCTCTTTTTCAAAATTCTTTTAATTAACTAATTGTTTCAAATTTTAATTTTAATTTTATTTCTTCTTTTAATTTTCGAAAATCACTAACCATTTTTCAAAAACAATTTTTGAATTTTCTCCTCTTTCATCTCTTTCTATTTATTTATTCATTTACTAACACTTCTCTTTATCTTAAAATTCGAACCCTCTCTTCCTCTTTGTGTTCAAATTTCTCTCTTTTCTTTCTTCTATTTTTTTCTTCTTCTACTCACACAAAGGAATCTCTATACTATGATATAGAGGATTCATCTTCTTTTCTGTTCTCTTCTTTTTCATATGAGCAGGAGCAAGGACAAGGACATTCTTGTTGAAGCAGATCCTGAATCTGAAAGGACTCTGAAGAAGAAGCTAAGAGAAGCTAAAGCACAACAATCTAGAGAAAACCTTACAGAGAATCTCGAAAAAGAAGGAGACATGGCCGAACCCAACAACAATGCAAGGAAGATGCTTGGTGACTTTACTGCACCAAATTCCAACTTACATGGAAGAAGCATCTTAATCCCTGCCATTGGAATAAACAACTTTGAGCTAAAGCCTCAATTAATTTCTCTAATGCAACAAAATTGCAAGTTTCATGGACTTTCATCAGAAAATCCTTTTCAGTTTTTAACTGAATTCTTGCAGATCTGTGATACTGTTAAGACCAATGGGGTTGATCCAGAGGTCTACAGGCTTATACTTTTCCCTTTTACTGTAAGAGACAGAGCTAGAGTATCGTTGGACTCTCAACCTAAAGATAGCCTGAACTCTTGGGATAAGCTGGTCACGGCCTTCTTGGCCAAGTTCTTTCTTCCTCAAAAGCTGAGTAAGATTAGAGTGGATGTTCAAACCTTCAGACAGAAAGAAGGTGAATCCCTCTATGTAGCTTGGGAGAGATACAAGCAACTGACCAAAAAGTGTCCTTCTGACATGCTTTCAGAATGGACCATCCTGGAAATATTCTATGATGGTCTGTCTGAATTGTCTAAGATGTCATTGGACCATTCTGCAGGTGGATCCATTCACCTGAAGAAAACGCCTGCAGAAGCCCAAGAACTCATTGACATGGTTGCAAATAACTAATTCATGTACACCTCTGAGAGGAATCCTGTAAATAATAGGACGCCTTAAAGGAATGGAGTTCTTGAAATTGATGCTCTGAATGTCATATTGGCTCAGAACAAAATGTTGACTCAACAAGTCAACATGATTTCTTAGAGTCTGAATAGATTGCAAAATGCATCCAACAATACTAAAGAGGCATCTTCTGAAGAAGAAGCTTATGATCCTGAGAACCCTGCAATAGCAGAGGTGAATTACATGGGTGAAGCCTATGGAAACACCTATAGTCCCTCATGGAGAAATCATCCAAATTTCTCATGGAAGGATCAATAGAAGCCTCAACAAGGCTTTAATAATATTGGAAGAAACATGTTTAGCAATAGCAAGCCTTTTCCATCATCTTCTCAGCAACAGACAGAGAATTCTGAGCAGAGTCCCTCTAGCTTAGCAAACATAGTCTCTGATCTATCTAAGGACACTCTAAGTTTCATGAATGAAACAAGGTCCTCCATTAGAAATTTGGAGGCACAAGTGGGTCAGCTGAGTAAGAAAATCACTGAAACTCCTCCTAGTACTCTCCCAAGCAATACAGAAGAAAATCCAAAAAGAGAGTGCAAGGCCATTGATATAATCAAAATGGCCAAATCCAAAGAGGAAGGGGAGGACGTGAATCACAATGAGGAAGACCTCTTGGGACGTCTCCCAGATAGAAAGGAGTTCCCTATTGAGGACCTAAAGGAATCTGAGGCTCATATAGAGATCATAGAGATTCCATTAAACTTCCTTCTGCCATTCATGAGCTCTGAGAACTATTCTTCCTCTGAAGAGGATGAAGATGTAACTGAAGAGCAAGTTACTTAATATCTAGGAGCCATCATGAAGTTGAATGCCAAGTTGTTTGGTAATGAGACTTGGAAAGATGAACCTCCCTTGCTCATTAGTGAACTAAATACATGGGTTCAGCAAACTTTACCTCAAAAGAAACAAGATCCTGGAAAATTCTTAATACCATGTACTATAGGCACCATGACCTTTGAGAAAGCTCTGTGTGACCTGGGGTCAAGTATAAATCTTATGCCACTCTCTGTAATGGAGAAACTGCGGATCTTTGAGGTACAAGCTGCAAGAATCTGATTAGAGATGGCAGACAAGTCAATAAAACAAGCTTATGGATTGGTAGAGGACGTGTTAGTGAAGGTTAAAGGCCTTTACATCCCTGCTGATTTCATAATCCTAGACAATGGGAAGGATGAGGATGAATGCATCATCCTTGGAAGACCCTTCCTAGCCACAGCAAGAGTTGTGATCAATGTTGACAAAGGAGAGGTAGTCCTTCAATTGAATGGGGACTACCTTGTGTTTAAAGCTCAAGGATCTTCCTCTGCAACCATGGAGAGGAAGCATGAAAGCTTCTCTCAATACAGAGTCAAACAAAGCCCTCACAATCAAACTCTAAGTTTGGTATTGGGAGGCCACAACCAAACTCTAAGTTTGGTGTTGAACCCCCACATTCAAACTCTAAGTTTGGTGTTGGGAGGTTCCAACAATGCTCTAAACATCTGTGAAGCTCCATAAGAGCTCACTGTCAAGCTAATGACATTAAAGAAGCACTTATTGGAAGGCATCCCAATTTTTATTTATCTATATTTCTATTGTTCTTTTATGTTTTATTAGGTTTATGATCATATGGAGTCACAAAATAATTACAAAAATTAAAAACAGAATAAAAAATAGCAGAAGAAAAAGTACACCCTGGAGGAAGAAGCATTTGTCTGGCGTTTAACGCCAAAAACAAGCACCAAACTGGCATTTAACAGCAGAAACAAGCATCAGGCTGGCGTTAAGCGCCAGAAACATGCTACATTTGGGCGTTTGACGCCAGAAACAAGCTGCAGTCTGGTGTTAAACGCCAGGATTGCATGTAGAGGACGTTTTACACGCCTAAAAGGTGCAAGGATGAGAAATCCTTGACACCTCAATATCTGTGGACCCCACAGGATCCCCACCTACCCCACTTCTCTCTTCTTTACATAATCCAATAACATTATACCCTTCATCAATCACCTCAATCTCTCTTTCCCATTACCCCTTCACCAATCACATCCATCCACTCTTCCCCATAAACCCCACCTACCTTCCAATTCAAAATCTCTTTCCCACCCAAACCCACCCTTGGCCGAAACCCACACATCTCTCCCTTTCCTCAATATTTTCTTCTTCTTCTTCTTCTATTCTTTCTTCTTTTGCTCGAGGGCGAGCAATATTCTAAGTTTGGTGTGATAAAAGCATAGCTTTTTTTGTTTTTCCATAACCATTGATGGCACCTAAGGCCAGAGAAACCTCAAGAAAGAGGAAAGGGAAGGTAATTACTTCCACCTCTGAGTCATGGGAGATGGAGAGATTCATCTTAAAAGCCCATCAAGACCACTTCTATGAAGTTGTGGCCAAGAAAAAGATGATCCCTATACAATTTAGCTGGAATTGTCATAGAGGAAGACATCCTCATTGAAGAGGACAAGCCCATCACTAAGAAAAGGATGGAACAAACAAGAGAGCCCACTCATGGACCTCAACAAGAGCATGAGAAATTCCCTTATCAAGAAATCCCTGAGATGTCTCAAGGGATATATTTTCCTCCACACAACTATTGGGAGCAACTACGGATAGGAGCACCAAAATCACCAGGGATGGAGCAACAGAGGCAAGAAAGAGACATAGAGGAGCTCAAGAGCACCATTGGTCCTTCAAGAAGAAGGCGCCACCCTCACTAAGGTGGACTCATTCCTTAACTTCTTTGTTCTTATCTCTCTGTTTTTTGATTTTATGCTATATGTTTGTCTATGATTTGAGTCTTTACTATATGATCATTAGTATTTAGTAACTATGTCTTAAGGCTATGAATAATTCCATGAATCCTTCACCTCTCTTAAATGAAAAAATGTTTCTAATACAAAAGAACAAGAAGTACATGAGTTTCGAATTCATCCTTGAAATTAGTTTAATTATATTGATCTGGTGGCAATACTTTTTGTTTTCTGAATGAATGCTTGAACAGTGCATATTTTTTATCTTGTTGTTTATGAATGTTAAAATTGTTGGCTCTTGAAAGAATGATGAACAAAGAGAAATGTTATTGATAATCTGAAAAATCATGAAATTGATTCTTGAAGCAAGAAAAAGCAGTGAAAAAGAAGCTTGCAAAAAAAAGAGAGAGAAAGAAAAAGAAAAAAAGCAAGCAGAAAAAGCTAATAGCCCTTAAAACCAAAAGGCAAGGGTAAAAAAGGATCCAAGGCTTTGAGCATCAATGAATAGGAGAGCCCAAGAAAATAAAATCCAGGCCTAAGCGGCTAAATCAAGTTGTCCCTAATCATGTGCTTGTGTCATGCAGGTCCAAGTGAAAAGCTTGAGACTGAGTGGTTAAAGTTGTGATCCAAAGAAAAAAGAGTGTGCTTAAGAGCTCTGGACACCTCTAACTGGGGACTTTAGCAAAGCTGAGTCACAATCTGAAAAGGTTCACCCAGTCATGTGTCTATGACATTTATGTATCCGGTGGTAATATTAGAAAACAAAGTGCTTAGGGCCACGGCCAAGACTCATAAAAGTAGCTGTGTTCAAGAATCAAAATACTTAACTAAGAGAATCAATAACACTATTTGAACTCTGAGTTTCTATGGATGCCAATCATTCTAAACTTCAAGGGATAAAGTAAGATGCCAAAACTATTCAGAAGCAAAAAGCTACAAGTCCCGCTCATCTAATTAAGATTAATATTCATTAATATTTTGAGATATATAGTATATTCTCTTCTTTTTATCCTATTTGATTTTCAGTTGCTTGGGGACAAGCAACAATTTAAGTTTGGTGTTGTGATGAGCGGATAATTTATACGCTTTTTGGCATTATTTTTAGGTAGTTTTTAGTAGGATCTAGCTACTTATAGGGATGTTTTTATTAGTTTTGATGCAAAATTCACATTTCTGGACTTTACTATGAGTTTGTGTGTTTTTCTATGATTTCAGGTATTTTCTGGCTGAAATTGAGGGACCTGAGCAAAAATCTTATTCAAGCTGAAAAAGGACTGCTGATGTTGTTGGATTCTGAACTCCCTGCATTCGAAATGGATTTTCTGGAGCTACAACACTCCAAATGGCGCTCTCTCAATTGTGTTGGAAAGTAGACATTCAGGGCTTTCCATAAATATATAATGGTCTATACTTTATTCGAGCTTATACGATGCAAACTGGCGTTCAACGCCAGTTCCATGTTGCATTCTAGAGTAAAATGCTAGAAACACGTCACAAACCAGAGTTAAATGCCAAAAACACATTACAACTTGGCATTTAACCCGAAGAGAAGCCTCTGCATGTGCAAATCTCAAGCTCAGCCCAAGCACACACCAAAGTGGGCTCCGGAAGTGGATTTCTGCACTTAGACTTATTTCTGTAAACCCTAGTAGCTAGGCTAGTATAAATAAGACTTTTTACTATTGAATTTACATCTCTGGATCTGTTGACAATCTTTGGATTATCTTTTGATCCTTTGATCACGTTTTAGGGGCTGGCATCACGGCCATGCCTGGACCTTTATCACTTATGTATTTTCAACGGTGGAGTTTCTACATACCATAGTTTAAGGTGTGGAGCTCTACTGTACCTCGAGTATTAATGCAATTACTATTATTCTTCTATTCAATTCAACTTATTCTTATTCTAATTAGTTATAACTGTAGATGCTGTTAGATTCTGACCTCCCTGCACTCGAAGTGGATTTTCTGGAGCTACAGAAGTCCAATTGGAGCGCTCTCAGTTACATTGGAAAGTAGACATCTTAGGCTTTCCAGAAATGTATAATAGTTTATTCTTTTTCCGAGATTTGATGGCCCAAACTGGCGTCCAAACGCCCACTAGAGACCCTTTTCTGGCGTAAAACGCCAAAACTGGCACCAAAGCTGGAGTTAAACGCCCAATTTGGCACCCAAGTTGGCGTTTAACTCCAAGGATGGCCTATGCACGTGAAAGCTTCAAAGCTCAGCCCAAGCACACACCAAGTGGGCCCCAGAAGTGGATTTCTGCACTATCTACTCATTTTTTGTAAACCTAGTTTACTAGTTTAGTATAAATTGTACTTTTTACTATTGTATGGGGGTCTTCTTCCCCTGTTTTCGAATTCTTATGCCATTTGGGAGACTGGCCATTTGGCCATGCCTAGACCTTTTGTTCTTATGTATTTTCAATAGTGGAGTTTCTACACCTCATAGATTAAGGTGAGAAGCTCTGCTGTTCCTCATGAATTAATGCAAGTATTATTGTTTTTCTTTCAATTCACGCCTACTTCTTCTCCAATATATACTCTTGTACTTAATTCAGTTAAGTCAGACTGAAGGGATGATCCGTGACAATCACCCACTATCTTCAGTACTCGCTTAGCCAAGATCCGCGTGCCAGACAACCACAAGCGGTCAACATGATGTTCAACGTAGTCATTGGATGCCAGCTAGAGTATATTCTCTTGGGTCTCTGATCCATGCGTTTGACTAGCATCTCCTGACAACAAAGCATTCAAATCAGTGAGATTAGAACCTTCGTGGTATAGGCTAGAAACAATTGGTAGCATTCCTGAGATCTGGAAAGTCTAATCCTTGTCTGTGGTATTCCGAGTAGGATCTAGGAGGGGATGACTGTGACGAGCTTCCAACTCACAGTGACAGTGCGCAAAAGGATCAATGGATCTTATTCTGACACAAGTGAGAACCGACAGATGATTAGCCATGCGGTGAGAACCGTAGCTGGACCATTTTCACTAAGAGGACGGATGGTAGCCATTGACAACGATGATTCACCAACTTACAGCTTGCCATGGAAGGGAGTGCGCATGATTGGATGGAACCAATAGGGAAGCAGAGGTTCAGAAGCAACAAAGCATCTTTAAATGCTTATCTGAAATTTCCATCAATGAATTACATAAGTATCTCTATTTTATTTTATTTTTTATTTATCTGTTAATTATCAAAACCTCATAACCATTTGAATCTGCCTGACTGAGATTTACAAGATGACCATAGCTTGCTTCAAGCCGTCAATCTCCGTGGGATCGACCCTTACTCACGTAAGGTATTACTTGGACGACCCAGTGCACTTGTTGGTTAGTTGTGCGGAGTTGTGAAAAGTGTGATCCCAATTTCGTGCACCAAGTTTTTGGCGCCGTTACCGGGGATTGTTAGAATTTGGACATCTAACGGTTGATCTTGTTGCTTAGATAGGGTAATTTTATTATATGTTTAAACGTTTTATTTTTATTTTCGAAAAATACAAAAAAAAAAAAGAAAATTTAATAAATCATAAGAACAAAAAAATTTTGTGTTTCTTGTTTGAGTCTTGTGTCAAATTTTAAGTTTGGTGTCAATTGCATGTTTTCAAATTTTCTCAAGTTTTTGAAAAAATTCATGCATTGTGTTCTTCTGTGATCTTCGAGTTGTTCTTGATGATTTCCTTTGTCTGATCTCATGATTTTCCTGTTTTGTGTTTTATGTTGTTTTTCATATGCATTTTCAAAATCATAGTATTTGAACATTCAAAATTTCTAAGTTTGGTGTCTTGCATGTCTTTCTTTTCTTAAAAATTTTCAAAAAATATGTCTTTGATGTTCATCATGATCTTCAAAGTGT
Organism: Arachis duranensis; assembly: GCF_000817695.3. Lineage (NCBI taxonomy): Eukaryota > Viridiplantae > Streptophyta > Magnoliopsida > Fabales > Fabaceae > Arachis > Arachis duranensis. Next base: position 30,172,650 of record NC_029778.3, on the reverse strand, counting down.
TCTTGGTGTTCATCTTGACATTCAAAGTGTCCTTGCATGTATTACTTGTTTTTATCTTGCATTTTTATGTTTTATTTCATTTTGTTATTTTTCTCTCTCTTCATTAAAAATTTAAAAATAAAAAATATATCTTTTCAAGTAAATAATACAGAGAAATGAAGGATCAATAACATAAAGCAGAAGAATCACAGTGAAAAAGATCTCACTGGCGTTAAAACGTCAGTAAAGAAGCAATTTGGGCGTTAAACACCAGAATGGCTATCTTTCTCGGCGTTTAACACCAATAAAGGTACCATTCTGGGCGTTAAACGCCAGAATGGGCAGCATTCTGGGCGTTTAGAAAAATGCCCAGTAAAGAAGGATTCCTGGCATTTAACGCCAGCCAGGGTATTTGGCTGGTCGTTAAACGCCCAACGAGGTAGCATTCTGGGTGTTAAACGCCAGAATGGATAGCATCCTGGGCGTTCAACGCCAGGATGACACAGGGGAAGTAATTTTGTTTCAAATTCAAATTTTTTCAAATTTTCATGTTTTAATTCATGATTTTAAAATCTTGTCTTTCCACATTTTCAAAAATCCTTGCTAACAATTAATGTTTTGATTCAAAAATTTCAAATTTGATACTTCCTTGTTAAGAAAGGTTCAATTTTTGAATTTTAGAATCATATTTTTTAATTTCTTGTTAGTCAAGTCATCAATTTTAAAAATCAAATCTTTTTCAATCATATATTTTCAATCAAATCTTTTTCAATCATATCTTTTTAAATTTTGATTTCAAAATCTTTTTTTCCAACTTCTTATCTTTTCAAAATTTATTTTCAAATCTTTTTCAACTAGTTACTATTTCTTATCTTTTTCAAAACCACCTAACTACTTTTTCACTTCCAATTTTCGAAAATCACTAACCACTTTTTCAAAAATCTTTTCAATTAAAACTAAAACAATTAGTTAATTAAAAATCTTTTTTGTTTTAAAATCTTTTTTAAAATCTTTTTAGTTTTAATTTTCGAACACTCTCTATCTCATCTCTTTCTATTTATTTGCTAACACTTCTCTTCTACTTATAATTCAAACCCTCTCTCTCCCTCTGTGTTCGAATTCTTCTTATTCTCTCTCTACTTCATTCCTCTATTCTTCTTTTACTCTGACACCTCAAGGAATCTCTATACTGTGACATAGAGGATTCCACTACTCCCTTTTGATCTCTTCTTTTTCATATGACTAGAAACATGGATAAAAACATTCTTGTTGAAGCTGATCCTGAACCTGAAAGGATGATGAGCGGATAATTTATACGCTTTTTGGCATTGTTTTTAGGTAGTTTTTAGTAAGTTTGAGCTACTTTTAGGGATGTTTTCATTAGTTTTTATGTTAAATTCACATTTCTGGACTTTACTATGAGTTTGTGTGTTTTTCTGTGATTTCAGGTAAATTCTGGCTGAAATTGAGGGACTTGAGCAAAACTCTGAAAAAGGCTGACAAAAGGACTGCTGATGCTGTTGGAATCTGACCTCCCTGCACTCGAAATGGATTTTCAGGAGCTACAGAACTCCAAATGGCGCGCTCTCAACGGCGTTGGAAAGTAGACATCCAGAGCTTTCCAGCAATACATAATAGTCCATACTTTATTCGGAAATTGACGATGTAACTTGGCGTTGAACGCCAAGTACATGCTGCTGTCTGGAGTTAAACGCCAGAAAAACGTCATAATCCGGAGTTGAACGCCCAAAACACACTATAACTTGGAGTTCAACTCCAATAGAAGCCTCAACTCGTGGATAGATCAAGCTCAGCCCAAACATACACCA
>NC_029778.3:30168419-30168661 GCF_000817695.3 Arachis duranensis | reverse complement strand
AAATTATCCGCTCATCACAACACCAAACTTAAATTGCTGCTTGTCCTCAAGCAACTGAAAATCAAATAAGATAAAAAGAAGAGAATATGCAGTGAATTCCAAAAACATCTATGAAGATCAGTATTAATTAGATGAGCGGGGCTTTTATCTTTTTGCCTCTAAATAGTTTTGGTATCTCACTCTATCCTTTGAAATTCAGAATGATTGGCTTCTTTAGGAACTCAGAATCCAGATAGTGTTAT
>NC_029778.3:30168009-30168302 GCF_000817695.3 Arachis duranensis | reverse complement strand
TTCCAGTATTACCACCGGATACATACATGCCACAGACACATAATTGGGTGAACCTTTTCAGATTGTGACTCAGCTTTGCTAGAGTCCCCAATTAGAGCTGTCCAGGGTTCTTAAGCATACTCTTTTTGCCTTGGATCACAACTTTATTTCCTTCTTCTCTCTCTTTTTTTTTCTTTTTTCGTTTTCTTTTTCTCCCTTTTTTTTCGAAATTTTCTCTCTTTTTTTTTGTATTCACTGCTTTTTTTCTTGCTTCAAGAATCATTTTTATGATTTTTCAGATCCTCAGTAACATG
>NC_029778.3:30167065-30167909 GCF_000817695.3 Arachis duranensis | reverse complement strand
AAAGTTTCATGACTGAAACAAGGTCCTCCATCAGAAATTTGGAAGGACAAGTGGGTCAGCTGAGCAAGAAAATTAATGAACTCCCTCCTAGTACTCTCCCAAGCAATACTGAAGAAAATCCAAAAGGAGAGTGCAAGGCCATCAACATGGCCGAATTCTGGGAGGAAGAAAAGGCAGTGAACGCCACTGAGGAAGACCTCACTGGGCGTCCACTGGCCTCCAATGAGTTCCCCAATGAGGAACCATGGGAATCTGAGGCTCAAAATGAGACCATAGAGATTCCACTGGACTTACTTCTGCCATTCATGAGCTCTGATGAGTATTCTACCTCTGAAGAGGATGAGTATGTCACTGAAGAGCAAGTTGCTAAATACCTTGGAGCAATCATGAAGCTGAATGACAAGTTATTTGGAAATGAGACTTGGGAGGATGAATCCCCTTTGCTCACCAAGGAACTGGATGACTTGTCTAAGCAGAAACTGCCTCAAAAGAGGCAGGATCCTGGGAAGTTTTCAATACCTTGTACCATAGGCACCATGACCTTCAAGAAGGCCTTGTGTGACTTAGGGTCAAGTGTAAACCTCATGCCTCTCTCTGTAATAGAGAAGTTAGGGATTTCGAGGTGCAAGCTGCAAAAATCTCACTAGAGATGGTAGACAATTCAAGAAAACAAGCCCATGGACTTGTAGAGGATGTTCTGGTTAAAGTTAAAGACCATTACATCCCTACTGATTTCATAGTCCTAGAGACTAGGAAGTGCATGGATGAATCCATCATCCTTGGCAGACCCTTCCTAGCCACAGCAAAGGCTGTGATTGATGTTGATAGAGGAGAATTGATCATT
>NC_029778.3:30165151-30165641 GCF_000817695.3 Arachis duranensis | reverse complement strand
AAGTGGATTTTCTGGAGCTACAGAAGCCCAATTGGCGCGCTCTCAACGGCGTTGGAAAGTAGACATCCTGGGCTTTCCAGCAATATATGATAGTCCATACTTTGCCCAAGATTTGATGCCCCAAACCGGCGTTCAAAGTCACCTCAAGAAATCCCAGCGTTAAACGCTGGAACTGGCACCCAAATGGGAGTTAAACGCCCAAATTGGCACTAAAGCTGGCGTTTAACTCCAAGAAGAGTCTCTGCACGAAAAATGCTTCATTGCTCAGCCCAAGCACACACCAAGTGGGCCCGGAAGAGGATTTTTATGTCATTTACTCATTTTTGTACACCTTAGGCTACTAGTTTTCTATAAGTAGGACCTTTGACTATTGTATTAAAAATCTTTTGATCTTTGGAACCTTTTTTTTCTTTAGATCTTTTGATCACTTTGGGAGGCTGGCCTCACGGCCATGCCTAGACCTTATGCTTATGTATTTTCAACGGTGGAG
>NC_029778.3:30164148-30164461 GCF_000817695.3 Arachis duranensis | reverse complement strand
TTGAGCTACCACGTTTTTGGAGCCATTACCGGGGATTATGAGAGTTGTGAAAAAGTATTGTTCACAATTTCGCGCACCACCGGTTCAATTGAGAAGGCATGACCTCAAGCCCGTGGCTAGAGGATGGCTAGAGTTTATACAACGCTCAATCATTCCCACTAGCAACCGGTCCGAAGTTACCATAGACCGGGCTATCATGATCCATGGCATCATGGTTGGAGAAGAAATAGAAGTTCATGAGGTTATAGCCCAAGAACTCTATAAGATGGCGGACAAGTCCTCTACCTTGGCAAGGTTAGCCTTTCCTCATCTC
>NC_029778.3:30162995-30163865 GCF_000817695.3 Arachis duranensis | reverse complement strand
TCATGAAATTAGAGAAGACCAAAGAATCATGAGGGAGGAGCAACAAAGACAAGGAAGAGACATTGAGGAGCTCAAGCACTCCATAGGATCTTCAAGAGGAAGAAAGAGCCGCCACCACTAAGGTGGACCCGTTCTTTGATTTCCTTGTTCTTTATTCTTCTGTTTTTCGAATTTTATGCTTATGTTTATCCATGTTTGTGTCTTGTGATCATTAGTGTCTTAGTGTCTATGCCTTAAAGTTATGAATGTCCTATGAATCCATCACATTTCTTGAATAAAAACGTGCTTAATTGAAAAGGCAAGAATTGCATGAATTTTGAATTTTATAACAGTTTAATTATTTTGATGTGGTGGCAATATTTTTGTTTTCTGAATGTATGCTTAAACAGTGCATATGTATCTTGAATTTGTGGTTCATGAATGTTGGCTCTTGAAAGAATGATGAAAAAGGAGACATGTTACTGAGGATCTGAAAAATCATTAAAATGATTCTTGAATCAAGAAAAAGCAATGAAAAAAAAATCAAAAAAAAAGAAAGAAAAGAAAACAAAATAAAAGAAGAAAAGAAATAAAGTTGTGATCCAAGGCAATAAGAGTGTGCTTAAGAACCCTGGACACCTCTAATTGGGGACTTTAGCAAAGCTGAGTCACAATCTGAAAAGGTTCACCCAATTATATGTCTGTGGCATGTATGTATCCGGTGGTAATACTAGAAGACAGAGTGCTTTGGGCCACAGCCAAGACTCAACAAGTAGCTATGTTCAAGAATCATCATACCTTACCAGGAGAATCATTAATACTATCTGGATTCTAAGTTCCTAAAGAAGCCAATCATTCTGAATTTCAAAGGATAGAGTGAGATGCCAAAAC
>NC_029778.3:30156607-30158053 GCF_000817695.3 Arachis duranensis | reverse complement strand
TTCCGTGAGATCAGAGTCTTCGTGGTATAGGCTAGAACTGATGGCGGCATTCAAGAGAATCCGGAAGGTCTAACCTTGTCTGTGGTATTCTGAGTAGGATTCAATGATTGAATGACTGTGACGAGCTTCAAACTCCTGAGGGCGGGGTGTTAGTGACAGACGCAAAAGAATCACTGGATTCTATTCTGGCCTGATTGAGAACCGACAGATGGATAGCCGTGCCGTGACAGGGTGCGTTGAACATTTTCACTGAGAGGATGTGAGGTAGCCACTGACAACGGTGAAACCCTTGCATACAGCTTGCCATGGAAAGGAGTAAGAATGATTGGATGAAAGTAGAGATTCAGAAGGAACACAGTATCTTCATGCGCTTCTCTGAAATTCCCACCAACGAATTACATAAGTATCTCTATCTCTATCTTTATGTTTTATTCGTATATCACCCATATCCATTTGAGTTTGCCTGACTAAGATTTACAAGGTGACCATAGCTTGCTTCATACCAACAATCTCTGTGGGATCGACACTTACTCGCATAAGGTTTATTACTTGGACGACCCAGTACACTTGCTGGTTAGTTGTGCGAAGTTGTGTTTATGCCATGGTATTGAACACCAAGTTTTTGGATTCATTACCGGGGATTATTTGAGTTGTGAAAAGTATTGATCACAATTTCGCGCACCAGGCCACATGACTGACGTGACCACGCGCCTTAAGCAGAACGCACATGATGCGGTCGCATGACTGACGCGACCGCGCGACAAGGGAAAGCTCCGAATGACGCGACCGCGTGACCCACGTGGACGCGTGACAGAGGCCACGCACCAGAAAATTACAGAACACGCCCCAGCGAGTTTTAAACCCCTTTTTAGCCCAAATCCAAGTCCAGAAAGCACAGACCAGAGGTTATAAACTGGGAGAATGCATCCATTCATAGGAGGCTTTTCATAATTTACTTTTCCATGATTTAGATTTAGTTTTGAGAGAGGTTCTCTCCTCTCTCTCTTAGGATTAGGATTAGGACTTCTTAGTTTTAGGAGTGACTCTCAATCCCAGGTTCTTTATTTTTATTTAATTTATGAACTCTTCCATGTTACATATAATTTTCTTAATTAATGTTATTTGAGGTATTTCCATTCATGATTGCTTTCTTTTATTTACATGATTACTGCTTCCCATCTGAAGACAATTTTTATTCAGTAAATTTACTACTTTCTTTTTTGCTTTGATTGAGACATTGGTAACTCTAGAGTTATCAAACTCATTGTTGATTAAAAATTGGAATTAATTTGCCACTTAACTTACCTCCATAGTTAGAGGTTAATAAGGTGGGGGAAGAATCCAATTCTCATCACAATTGATAAGGATAACTAGGATAGGACCTCTAGTTCTTAATACCTTGCCAAGAGTTTATTTTTATTGCTATTATTTTATTTCCTCTGCTAT
>NC_029778.3:30156159-30156477 GCF_000817695.3 Arachis duranensis | reverse complement strand
GAGACGACCCGATGTTTGAATACTTCGGTTTATTTTTATAGGGGTTTGTACTTGTGACAACCAAATTTTTTATTGAAGGAATTGTTTGTTGGTTTAGAACTATGCTTACAACGAGATTTCATTTGTCAAATTCTAAACTATAGACAATTTTTTCTCATCAAAATGGTGCCGTTGCCGGGGAATTGCAAACGTGTGCCTTATTATTGGTTATTATAAATATTTAAAAAAAATATTTTTTTTTACTTGTTTATTTGTTTTCTCTTTTTTCCCTTTATTTCTCTAACTACTATGAATTCTCACCCCTCTCGCTTTGAGTTT
>NC_029778.3:30153270-30155590 GCF_000817695.3 Arachis duranensis | reverse complement strand
GTACAACCTCCAAAGCATATCATAGTTGAAGACTTGGAAGAGGTTGATCAAGAGATGGAGATTCAAGAAGAAGAAGCACAACCTCCCATGCCCTTGGAAAGCAATGAAAAAGAGATTGAATTGAAAGAGAGCTACCAAGAGGAAGAGGTTGAAATTGAAGAAGTTTGCAAAGAGGTGGTAATTATCAGAGAAGAGCACAAGGGAGTGGAGCTTGCAATTTCATTAAAGATACCTCCCCCTATGTCGCCATCATCCTTCACAACATTCAAGTGGTTAAAATTCATATCCCATAGCTTTCTAATCCCACTTGAATATGGGCTACTGGAGACGGATGGTCAACTTAAAGATCTTTGTGGCATTAAGAGTAAAAGGAAGATGGTCAGTGGTAAGAATTGTCCTGCAAGGTTCATCATGGTTGGAAGCTTTGGGTTTAAACGCAAAGGTTGGTATAGAGCTCAACTGAATGGATCTAGGAAGCTGTTTGGTTGCTGCAGTGAGAATTCAGATCTCCTTTCACCCGGCTGGAAAAATGCAGATCAAGACAAAAACGGGTGTAAATGTAAAGTTTGGGATCCTGGAATCTGTTCTGACATTTGTCACCCCGGGAGCCTAAGAATCTATTTGAAGCTTTGTAAGGGCTTTACGTGCTTAGTCTGGGACCCCAGAGGTTACCGGAGATACAAACATTGGTGGAGATTCCTGGATGAGTTCAAGCACAAGCCACCATAACAAGGAGCTCACCAAATGTCCAACTTAAGGACTTTAACTAAAAGTGCTAGGTGGGAGACAACCCACCATGGTATGATCGTTTCTTTTTCAATTTTATTTCATTTTGTTTGTTTTTATTTTATTTTATTTTGTTATATTGAACCTGGAGTTTTGCATCACATTCATATTAACACTGTATTCTGCATTTTTCAGAGATAAAAAAAATAGCACGCGACGCGACCGCATCAGCGACGCGTCCGCGTCGCAAGGAGATGGGAGACGATATTAATATGAACAGAGAGTTTCGCAGGAGCAGGGCTGGAGGCGCGCTATTAGCACAAATTGACTCCACGCAAACGCGTCACCCACGCGTCCGCGTCATTTGGAAAAATAGCCTCCCACGCGACCGCGTCACCCACGCGGCCGCGTGACCTGAAATCGGCATAAAAAGGGTGTATGGCCGAAAGTTGAGCTGGAATTGGGCTGGACCCGTGCTAGCAGCACAAGCCCTACCACGCAAACGCGTCACCCACGCGTCCGCGTCATATTGGAAATAAGGCCATCCGCGCGATCGCGTCGACCACGCGACTGCGTCACCCTGGATTTTGGCAATACCAAGTTTCGAACAGAGAGTTGTGCGACCGCGAGGCTGCACTCGCGCCACTAGCACAAATCGAGTCACGCGATCGCGTGCCCCACGCGTCCGCGTCACCCAACCTTATCGCGCACCACGCGACTGCGTCAACCACGCGACCGCATCGCCAGCGTCGCACAACCTATCCAGATTAGTGCCAATTTTCTTATCCTCTCTTTTCTAATCCTAATTTCTTCCTTCTCTCTCCTTTCTCACTCTCTTTTTCTTCTTCTCCTCCTTTTTCCCTCTTATTTTATTTTATTTTATTTGCATACTTTCATTCATTGCATATTTTTATTTTTCTAAATTTATTCTTTTACCATTGGTGTTCAAATGTTTTTATTCAACTGTTATTTTTTCTCTGGTATTATCTTGGTGCTTATGACTTGTTTTATTCTAGTTAGGTAATATTATTTAAATCAATGCCAATCTTTTATACTTGTATTACTTTTGTATTGATTTTTAATTTATATTATCTTTCTTTCCCCACTCTCTCCCCCATTGTTGCATATTCTGCACCACTGGTATGCCATGGCTTCTATTGTTTTCTTACATGTTGTAGCTACCATGTGAATGAGACCCTTTTCATCTGACATTAACCCAACCATACTCCATCTTTTAATTTCTATCTTTATTTTTGGGTTACTTTTCTTCCCTTTTTTCTTTCAGGATGGCCACCAGGAAGAGAACCGGAAGACGATCACATGGGAGAGACAAACAAGTCCATCAGCACAATCCTTGAAGAAAAGCATCAGTTGGAACAGCCCGTCCACATGCACATCTCAGCATGCACCGAGGACGGTGCAATCTTTAAGTGTGGGGAGGTCGATACCGACTTCCATGGGTTAGTCACTTCATATTTTAGCACCAATGTTTAAATTTTCTTTGTAGTTCATTATTGCATTTGCATGATTGATTGCATATTTGTTTGATTTTTTTTGCATATTTTACCACTTGGTTGAAGTAATATTTTCTTTT
>NC_029778.3:30150723-30152964 GCF_000817695.3 Arachis duranensis | reverse complement strand
GGTTTGAGAATTGAGTATGTTAGAATTTTCTGAAAATGTGAAAAAAATATTTAGGACATGTTCATGCATTCAATAAATTAATCATATGCAAAAAAAAAGCAAATAAGAAAAAGGGGACAAAATGCCCCAAAGTAAGTAGTGAAGGCAATGCATATGTACTGTACTTAAAATTAGAATGCATGAATATGTGGAAAACATGGTTAATGGATGGCTAGATATTGTATTATGATTACATAGATTGTTTAAGTTAGGTGGGAAAGTTTCAGTTAATTAAGGATTCAAATTTTAGTCCACTTAGCCAAATACAATCCTATCTTGACCCTAGCCCCATTACAACCCTTAAAAGACCTCTTGATTTGTGTATTGGTGCATTAAATTTTTTGTTGATTGTTAGATGAACAGCAAGCTATAGAAAGCAAGATTAGTAGAGAATTGAGAGAATTGACCCTAGACACTTGAAAGTTAGAATGATATACACTACCAAGGGTTCAGTGCTCAATTCTATGTTCCCTGCTTTCATGAGCTATCTTCTTCTTGCAAGTTATTTGTATTGTATTTTGTGATTTGAATTAGTGAAATCTAGTTCATATTTGTCTTGAAGAACTTATTTATTTTTAACCAAGTAGGTAGAAACAATTTGCATTTAGTTGCATTTAATTTAGGTTGCATTGCATTCCATCACTTTAACCTTAATTATTTACCTTGGATTTAGCATGAGGACATGCTAGTGTTTAAGTGTGGGGATGTTGATAAACCCATATTTCGTGAGTTCTTTTGTGCTTAATTTGAGTGATTTATATAATCCTTCACCTACTTATTCACATTAATTGCATGGTTTTACTTCCCCTTCCTTATTATGTCGTATTGTGAAAAACTTGTTTCCTAAGCTTTAAAAAATAATTATTTTAATTACCTTTATTTCCATTCGATGCCGTGATTAGTATGTTGAGTAGTTTCAGATTTTCTAAGGCGGAATGACTTAGAGGATGGAAAAGGAAACATACAAAAATGGAAGGAGAAAGAAAAACGGAGCTTTAAGGAAACTGGTGTTCACGCGATCGCATGGACGACACGATCGCGTGCCAGAAGCGAAGATTCAGCGACACGGCCGCATGACTGACGCGACCGCGCGCCTTAAGCAGAACGCACATGACGCGGTCGCATGACTGATGCAACCGCGCGGCAAGGAAAAGCTCCGAATGACGCGACCGCGTGACCCACGCGGACGCGTGACAGAGGCCACACACGAGAAAATTACAGAACACGCACCAACGAGTTTTAAACCCCTTTTGGCCCAAATCCAAGTCCAGAAAGCACAGACCAGAGGTTATAAAGTGGGGGAGTGCATCCATTCATAGGAGGCTTTTCATAATTTACTTTTCCATGATTTAGATTTAGTTTTGAGAGAGGTTCTCTCCTCTCTCTCTTAGGATTAGGATTAGGACTTCTCTTAGTTTTAGGAGTGACTCTCAATCCCAGGTTCTTTATTTTTATTTAATTTATGAACTCTTCCATGTTACATATAATTTTCTTAATTAATGTTATTTGAGGTATTTCAATTCATGATTGCTTTCTTTTATTTACATGATTACTGCTTCCCATCTGAAGATAATTTTTATTCAGTAAATTTACTATTTTCTTTTTGGCTTTGATTGAGACATTGGTAACTCTAGAGTTATCAAACTCATTGTTGATTGAAAATTGGAATTAATTTGCCACTTAACTTACCTCCATAGTTAGAGGTTAACAAGGTGGGGGAAGAATCCAATTCTCATCACAATTGATAAGGATAACTAGGATAGGACCTCCAGTTCTTAATACCTTGCCAAGAGTTTATTTTTATTGCTATTATTTTATTTCCTCTGCTATTTACTATTGTTGCTTTTTTATCTCATACTTTAAAAACCCCCAATTTACAATCTCCATAGCCAATAATAAGAACATACCTCCCTGCAATTCCTTGAGAAGACGACCCGAGGTTTAATACTCGGTTATCAATTTTAAAGGGGTTTGTTACTTGTGACAACCAAAACATTTGTATAAAAGGACTTTTGAAGGTTTAGAAACTATACTTGCAACGAGGATTTATCCAAAATTTTCTAGACCACGCAAAAGGTTTATCATCACTACTATACATAGAACATCCTTCCAAAGCAACAGGATCGAGGTCATGTAAGACTATCTCTTTACCCTTTATTTTTTTGCTTTTATAACTTTCATTTATTACTTAAATTGTTTAAC
>NC_029778.3:30147581-30150641 GCF_000817695.3 Arachis duranensis | reverse complement strand
CTAAAACTCAAATGCAATTCATTTTTTTCAAAAGCATTGCCCTGTCCGACAGCACGAACTAAACACGGCTACCCCCGGGGATCGATCACCTCGAGACTAACAAAATAGATATCCAAATAAGTAAACGGCTACCTGGGATCACGCAGAGGCCCATGAAACGGATATCCAAATAACAAAATAGATATCCAAATAACAAAAAATGGCGACCCAAGGCCAACAAAATAGATATCCAAATTACAAAACAAATATCCAAATAAGTAAATAGCTACCTAGGGATCGATCACCCCGAGGCCAACGAAACAGATATCTAAATAGCAAAATGGATATCCAAAAGTAAACATCTACCCAGGGATCGATAACCCAAAGGCCAACAAAATATATATCCAAATAACAAAACAGATATCCAATTAAGTAAACGGCTACCTGGGGGATCGATCACCCCGAGGCCAAAAAATGGATATCCAAATAACAAAATGGATATCCAAATAAGTAAAAGGCTACTCAGGGATCGATCACCCCGAGACCAATAAAACAAATATCCGAATAAGAAAAGGATATCCAAATAAGTAAACGGGTACCAAGAAATCGATTACCCCGAAGCTATGAAAACGGATATCCAAATAACAAAAAACAGTGCCCCAGGGATCGATCACCCTGAGGCCAATAGAACAAATATCCAAATAACAAAATGGATATCCAAATAACAAAAAACGGCGGCCCGGGGATCGATCACCCCAAGACAACAGAACGGATATCCAAATAACAAAACGGTAACCTGGGGATCGATCACCCACGAAGCCAACAAAATGGATATCCAAATAAGTTAAACGGCTTACCCCAGAAACTGTTCACCTCTGAGGCCAACAAAACGGATATCTAAATAACCTAAATAAGCAAAGTATTAAAATCGGCCCACCAAGAAGCCTGAAATAAGTTTACAATAATAGCTCAAAAAGGCCACACAAAACAAGCATGAGTTGACGGTCTTCCAATTTTCGGAAAGCCAAACTCACCAACATCCCGCCAATTAGTGCAGGATGACATCACACCCTTTCCAGGCCCCTCACGGCATCCCGATAATAGAAAACAAAACTCGTCAACAAAAGCGGCGTTAAGGTCTAAGCTAATGACTTTTCAACTCGCGGAAAGTGGAACTCACCAACATCCCACCAATTGGACACAGGATGACGTCACCTCCTTTCTAGGCCCCTCACAGTCTCCTGAACTACAGAGAACTGGGTTTCCCAACAACTCAGTATTGAGTCCAAGAAAGCATGCTCTCATGCTCTAGGGGCAATTGTTCCGAACACGATCTCTGGGTTCTTCCTCAAAACGGTCACCGAACCCGACAATCCCAAGATTGGGCAATCCTCACGGCCCAAAGACGTATCAATAACTTCCAATATCCTGACCCAACATTCGAATTCAAATACCTCCCTTATCTTAACCAGATAAGATAAGATAATGATGGTCCAAACCGGCCCTACAATCTCTAACCAACATTCGAATTCAAATACTTCCCTTATTTTAGCTAAATATGATAAGATGAAAATAACTACCACAGCTATATAAAAGGGAGGCAGTGACCCTTTCAGTACGCTACTCATTCCACACACCTCATACCTCTCAAATCTATTTTGAGTTGGACGTTAGAGTATCTTTGCAGGTACCACCCTTGCTGCTCCAAAAAGATTATCTGACAACCGTCTTGACTCACAAGTTTCCGATCCATTTCACAATCTGTACCAGAAACTTCTAGTACAATTATCATTGTATATTTTTGTTGAGTTAATTTATTTACTAAGTTTTTATTTTAAATATTAAATTAAACTTAACAATATTATTATTATTATTATTATTATTATTATTATTATTATTATATGTTAGTTTTATTCTAGAAGGCCATCACCCGAAGGATTAATGGATAGAGATGATGAGTGAGAAGCTAGTGGATCAAGAATGGGAACTTTTCATTCTTGAAAAAAAAAAGGATAAAAATGATGGGGAAAAGTTCTTTTTTTTCAGTAGTTTAAAAAGGAGTAAATATCCAACTCGTTTCTTGCCCATTTTTATGAAAGATAAAATGATTTTTGTCTAAAAAAAATGATATTTTAACTCTCAACTTTTTTATTTTGGGACAATACAATTTTTTTATTAAAAAAATTATTTAAATAATAATAAAATTGATTTTGTGAAAATTTTATTTGTATTTTGTGGGGGTTTTAAATTTCTACAAACTATTAATAAGTTTGTTTTTAAAAAATTCCTTCACCAATAGTAGTTAAGTGAAAAAAAACTATCAATGAAAATGATGCCACAAAAAAATAGTAATTATAATACAAATACTTTTTTAAAAAAATAATATCGAATAAAAAATGAAAAAAGAGAACTTTAATATTGTTAATATTGGTATTAGTGATGATGACGGTAGAGGAGATAATGTTGATGATAAATCAATAAAAATAATAGAAGTAAGAGTCATAATAATGAGAATGAAGAATATAGTGATGATAATGGTAGTAATTAGCTATATTATTAAAAATAATTTTGTGAAGGTTTAAAATCTTCACAAAATATAAATAAAACCTCCACAAAATTAATTTTTATTATTATTTAAATAATTTTTTTAATAAATAAATCATATTGTTCTAAAATAAAAAAATTAAAAATCAAAATATCCTTTTTTCTAAACAAAAATTATTTTATTTTTCCTAAAATTAGATAAAGACCAAATTGAATGTTTATTCGTTTAAAAAGTAAATCAAAGGACAACATGTGCGGCCTTTGGAGAGAGAGAAGAAACATTTTGAGAATGTCATTTGACTTTTTCCATCCAGTTAAATTTTTTAAATAAATATTCATCATTTATAGTCAATTGACTTGACTGTGTCTTGCATTATATTGGGCTAAAGTTTGTTGTCTTCTCTAAAATAAATACTCCTATATACAAAATGGATAGTAGTCTTTGTGAAAATGTCTACGTGAGCAATTTTATTAAATTTTGATGATTATATAATCAGTAAAATAAAAATAAATAATTTTATATTATTAAATAAATTT
>NC_029778.3:30101617-30147557 GCF_000817695.3 Arachis duranensis | reverse complement strand
ATTAATGCTAGAACAAAAATTACAGTAAACGAAAATAGAGAATTTGTTATGATTATAAATTTTATTATTTGGTAGAAACATTATCATGTGAAATATTGAATGTAAAATTGGTGAAAAAAATTTATTTTAAAAAATTATTTTAATGCAAAATATTTTATATAAAACTATCAAAAGAGTAAAAATATTATCTAAGTTATTGACATTTATCTTTATCTCAAGGATTCAGTAGATCTTTTTTCTACGGTTTTATTATATTATATTCTATTTTTTGTCTCTTTTTTTAAACAAATTAAGAATGTGGTATAATGTGTGAAAGTATAGATTAAACTGATTAAAATGTTCTTCTTCACTTTCTTTTTATCATTATACAAATTATTTTGGGGTAAATTAAAGTATAACTCTTCTTTTCACTCTGAAGTTTCGGCCATCCCACTTTACAATTCATGGAGAAAATTTTATGTTCTTGATGTTCTTGTTTAGGAAACCATATCTAAAAGTCTCAAGGAAAAAGAAATTATCATTCTCTAACTTGAAAGGTGAATAGGATTTCTTTTTTTTTTAAAGGTTTGATCTAAGGTGCACCAAAGGAAGTAACTGTGCCTTGTTCTATTCCTTATATAAACCATGTTTTAGGTATCTTAAGGAGTATAAGACTTCAAGTCTCAAGCTCAAAGGGTGAATAAAATTTTCCCTTTTCTTCATGATTGAATTCAGCCTTAAGGGCTTCTTTGTATTAAAAGTTGTTTTGATTGAATTTAGGAAAGAAAATGATGCTAAAAGCTCCTAAAGAGAGTGATTAACAAGTTTGGAATTAAGATAAGGGTCAGATTAACCTAAAAAAAGTTATATGTGTTTTGATGCTTAATTGATTATCTTGATTTATGATTGGTAAAATTGAGTGCCTGAATGAACATTTGGTAATGTTTAAATGTCATTGGAATGTTTGTAATTGATTATGCGAAGTAAAGTAACGTGGCCAAATTATGTATAAATGAAAAACCTTACGTTTGAGCTTGCTTGTTTAAAAGCCTACCTCAAGGTAAAGAATGAAAGATTAAAGTATAAAAGAGAAAAAGCTTGAAATGATACATAAAGCCATTTTTTAAAAAGTACTAGATAATTTATAGTGGAAAGGAAAATAAAAGAATTTAGAAAAAGATAAAATCAGCCAAAGGGGTTAAAAGAGATGAAAAATATGAAATAAGAAAGCATTATGGGCAAAAAAAAAAATCTTTTTTTGTAAATTGTTTAGGACAAAAATATAATTAAAATAAAGTTTAGAGGTAATATGATCAGTTAATAAAAATTAGAGGTTAGAAAGGTAATTAGGAGGTATAGTAAAATAATCTTTTAAAAAAATATTGAGGATAAAATGATTTTTTAGGTCATTAGAAATAAAAAAAAAATAATTTTAAAAAGTTTAGAGACAATAAAATAATATTAAAAAATTCAGAAATAAAAAAATAATTTTGTAAATTTTTCAGAACAAAATTTTATAAAAGTTTAGAAATATAAAATTATTTTTTTAAAAAGACTAAGGACATAATGATAATTCGAAAAAAATCAGGAGTAAAATGATAATTTAAACAAAGAAGGGTGTAAAATGATAATTTAAACAAAGAAGGGTAGTCAATTGATACGTAAATTTATGCCCTGCATAAGAATAAATATGTATTATACTTATTTGCGACATTTATTCTCTGTTTCTGTGTATTCGTGTGTACTCAAATATGATTATTATATCTGGTACCTGAATGATATAATCAAAAAATAAATAGTTATAAGCGATAAAAGAAAATAACTAACTAAATCCTAACAGTGCAATTATCTGACTAACTATTAAAGAGCTTCCATTTTGTGATATTTTGTTGGTAATCTTATGTTCTCACCCTCTCATTTTTTCTCCTTCGCAAATAGAAACGAGAGTCATTTTTTATGAGATGGTTAAGCTATTTACGTACAAAGATTTAGATTTGGGGAGTATCCTTATTCGGGAACAGCCTCGTATGTGTATGTACATACTACATCACAAACCCTTTCTCCACCTTTTGTTCAAACCAGACTTTGATTTAGACATGTCATATGATTTCTAACTCTCAACATTATACCTAGGTGGTCTACAACACCCTTTTTCTCCTAAACCACTCAATCAGGTGGAACCTGAGCTTAATTTTGTTGGGAATTACCATTCTAAGCCATGAAAGTATCACCCTAAGCCACCGTTTGTCGCAGATGTTTCACCTGTCCTAAGCCTCCTCATGAGCGGATATTTTATACGCTTTTTGACATTATTTTCATATAGTTTTTAGTATATTTTGTTTAGTTTTTATTAAGTTTTTATAGGTTTTAGTGTTAAATTCATATTTTTGGATTCTACTATGAGTTTTTGTGTTTTTGTACAATTTCAGGTATTTTCTAGCTGAAATTGAGGAGTTGGAGCAGAAGTCTGATTCAGAGATAGAGAAAGCACTGCAGATGCTGTCCGAATCTGACTTCCTTGCACTTGGAAGAGCTTTTCTGGAGCTACAGAAGTCCAAATGGAGCTCTCTCAACGACTATGGAAAGCTGACTTCCAGAACTTCCCATCAATGTATAATAGTTTATACTTTATTTCGGATTAGAAGGCCTAAAACTGGCATCCAACGCCAGCTTCCTGCCCCCTTCCAGGCGTCCAGCGCCCAAAAAGCAGAGATCAGCATCCAAACGCCCAAAGAGGATCCCCTAACTGGCGTTCCACATCCAAGAGATCTCATAGCATGTTGATCTCATCAAAGCTCAGCCCAAACACTCACCAAGTAGGCTCCAAAAGTGGATTTTATCACTAAATAGAATGTTTTATCCTTACTAGTCATCTGTTTAGTATTTAAGGGATTAAATTTATGTTATTTAGACCTTTAATCATCATCTTCGCATATCATACACGTTTTTACTTTATATTTTACATCAGTATGAGTTTCTACACCTCCTAGGTTGAGGGGAGGAGCACTGCTGAGCCCTATGAATTAATAAAAGTATTACTATTTCTACTTTGATTTGTGTTTGATTTACTTCTAAGATGTATATCCGCTCTTCAACGTGGTGAATAGGATGATCAAACAATCAGCTCTGTTCATCACACTAAGACGAATGTGCCTAACAAACACCCGCGTCTACTTGGGTTCGTATGAATACGTGACTGGAAAGCACGAGCCAACAGCTATGTTTATACATCTCTTAGACGGTTAATCCACGACTTCGTTGGGGACTTCTCGAGACACCAGTTCAGCCAATTTTCGAGGAGATTAGGGTCTCTATGGAATAGGCTAGAATCCAAAGAAGTAGCGTTCTCTGATCCAGGAGATTCGACCTTATCTGTGGCGTTTTGAGTAGGATCGCCATGAGAATGACTTGCTAGCGCTTCACCCTTCGTCAGATTGGATAACCACGGCTAATAGCATTCAATCTATAGCAGAGGAGATCAATGACCACTGCTCATGGCGTTGATCATATATAGCCTGTAACACCTCGAATTTTTAAAAATTAAATAATTAGCTATTTATAAGCTAATATATTATATTGAGATGTAATTTAAAAAAAAAACTAGTTTTAACAAAAATAATCAAATAAATTTTATGATTATTGAAGTTTAATTTAATTATTATTTATTCTATTAAATTTAAATTAATTATCCAAAAATAATTTAATAAAATAAAAATAAAGAAAGCTAAGGCTTGGATTCATATATGTATATATATACACAATGTGACACCTACCTCTCCTTTTGCATTCATTAATGACACTAATTATTATCATTCCTTGATTCCATTCATATTTTTTGCCAAACCCAAAAAGAGAACCGTGGATCATAGTAAGCATGACACCTAAACCCGTCTAACGTGTAACATTTTTCCTAAAGCATGATCATTAGCTCCTAACTGGCTTTGCATGCTTCATTTTTTAATAAAGGAAGAAAGAAAGAACCGAGAGAGAAGAGAGAAACCGTGAGCTTCCTTGAGCTTCCGATCTCGATTTATTGCAATCCGTAACTCCAATTAAAAATCTAATACGGTAAAAATATTTGTATCCTCATTTTCTACACAGATATTATTTTTGTCCGGTAAAAATTGATGGTGACGTAACTCATCTTTTCCTTGAATTCGGCTAACTGGAGTTCTAGGAAGCACAAACAATTTCTGACGCTTTCTTCTTCAGCAGCTCGGTTAGAAAGCTTTTCCGGAGCTTTCGATAATTTTGATTTCATACGAAGGTAGGAGGTTTCGTTTTTAAAATTACAAGTTTTTAATTTAAGAATGCCAAAAAGCGTATTGAGTAATTACAAATAATTTATACGTATTTTGTGTGTCTAATTGATGAGAATTAGTTGTAATTTTGAGTGTTGGTCAATTCGGTGCTGCTTGTTAAATTGAAATGTGATTTGAGTTTATGAATTGGGTTTGAATTGAGGTTGTGTCTTATGTTGGAATTTATGGTTATGAAAGTGGATGATAACTGATTTTAGTACTAGTATGATGGTGAATAGGTGCTGATGAAGGGCTGGTAAAAATATGCAAGAAGGCGATTTTGGTTAGGTTGGGACCCTTTAAGGGTGGTAAAGCACGGATTTTAGAGGAAATGCTGCCAAATTTTTATAAAACTATAAGACTTTATTTAAAGTGTTATTTAAAAGAAAATTTAATTTAAGAATATTACTTGATTTCGATTTATTACGAAAAGAGTTTTGTTATCAAACCGATTTATTAAGAAAAGTATAATGTTTTAAACTCAATCTTTTGAAAAGGGATTTTGCTTTAAATTATGTTTTGAGTTCGGTTCGATAAGAAAGAAAAGAAGAAGAAGAACAAAAAGTAAAGGAAAGAAAGATAATTAAAGGATCTCTGCCACAGGAGAGCTGAGAACAAAGATTAAATGAATATATTGATTAATGAAATGACTGCCACAAAAGAGCATATATGACATTGTTTGGGCCTTAGTGCCAAATGTAAAGTGGGGATGCCCACACACTGAGAACTGTTTTCCAGATGTACGCTTATTAATTTGGAAAGTCACATTGTATGCGGCCTAGCCGTACGACTTAAAGTCACACTGTATGCGGCCTAGCCGTACGACTTATAAGCACACTGTATGCATCTGAAAAGCCATATCTGGGACTTATACCCGGGTAATGTCGGGAGCGGGTAGGAAACCGACACATGAGCTCATGGCCTGCGTTAGGGATAGACATGCATCATCATTGTTTGCATATTTGTATTTGATTGTGTTTGCTTATCTTGTCTCTCTGTGATTGTGCTGTTTGTTTTATTGCTATTTGTTTGTGTGTTGATCTGTTTCTTGTGCTATTAGTTTGTGTATTGAGGTGACTGAGAACTGAGGTTATGATTGAGATTTGTCTTAAGTTCAAAAATTTAAAGAAGGTAATTAATTATATAAAGTAATAAGTAATAGTAAAAAGTATTTTCAAAAGGTTTGATAAAAATATAGTTTTATTGAGTAAAGTTAATTATTTGCATTTTATTTCATTACTCTTACGGCATTCTCATTCCCTACTGAGAACGCGTGGTTTGTTCTCACCCCAAAATCTTCCACCCTTTCAGTGACACAGGTTCGAAGACTAAGTTTGAAGCTGCGGACGGTTATTAGTTTTATTTGAGTTAAGTTATTTGTTGAGTTACTTTCATAGAATTCCCTCATCTTTGTTATTTTAGATTTTATTTTATACAGAGGGATAGGAATTATATTCGAGTTTCATATTGAATTCACTTGTATAGTATTTATTATTATTATTAATAACTATGTGATTATTATTATTTGAATATCTTTGATATGTGATTTTTAATACTAAAAATAATTTTCTGGAATTTTCTCAAAAACTGGAACGCAATATGGACGTAAAGGCTCAATAATAAATTTATAATAAAGGAAATCAGGTCCATAACGCCTTACTTTTATTACGATCATGATGTGCTAAAAGTTAGGGTGTTATATAGCCTGCCATAGAAGAGATCACTCACAAGCATAGAAGACAGTAATACCAGAGTTAATTTAGAAAGGCAAAGCAACTCCAATCCTCAACTATATCCTTAAAGTATTAGCACCCTATTATAACAATCCTAAACTCCATAATCCAACAACCTCTTGATCTGCCTGACTAAGACCTGCAAGATAATCATAGCTTACTTCAAACCACAATCCTCGTGGGATCGACCCTGACTCGCTCAGGTATTACTTGGACGACCCAGTGCACTTTTATTTTTGTTTTATTCTTCTTATATTTTCGAAAAATTCAAAAAAAAAGTTTTTCAAAAATAATTTTCTTTCCTTTGTTCAATTTTTGTTCTTGATTCGAGTCTTTTTGGTTGCGTTCTTGTTGAGTCTTTTATTTTCTTTTTCTCTATTTTTTTCGAAAATCTTAAAAAGTTTTTCAAAAACATTTTATTTTCTTTGTTTAATCTTTGTTCTTAGTTTGAGTCTTTTTGTTTATGTTCTTGGTAAATTTTTTTTCTTTGAGTCTTTGTTTTTATTCCTTACAGCAATTTTCGATTTTTTGGTATCTTCCTTTCAAAAAGTTCTCAAAAATAATTTTTCTTTGTTTAAATCTTGTTTCAATTCTTCAAGTTTGGTGTTTTCTTGTTACTTTTCTTTCAATTTTTGACAATTGTGTTTTGATTTTCTAAAAATTTTAGGTTTGGTGTTCTTTTTATGTTCTTGAGGTTTTTTTTTTTTAGTCTTTGAATTTTGTTCTTTGTGTTCTTGTTAGTCTTCAAAGTGTTCTTGAATCTTTTTTGTGTTTTGATCTTAAAATCTTTAAGTTTGGTGTCCCTTTGTGTTTTCCTCCAAAATTTTCGAAAATTAGGGGTATTAGATCTAAAAATTTTAAATTTTGTGTGTTTTCTCTTTTATCATTAAATTTAAAAATAAAAAATATCTTTTCTATTTTTATTTGTATTAAATTTTCGAAATTTTTAAAATAAAATTCATATTTCAATTTCAAAATTTTATCTTACCATATCTTCGTTGTCAAGTTTTCAAAAATCAATTTTTTTTTTAAATAAAAATCATATCTTTTTCAAAAAAATCTTATCTTTTTCAAAATCTTATCATACCTTTTTCAAAATTTAAAAATCTTATCTTATCTTTTTCTAATTTCAAACTTTAAAAATCAAATCTATTTCAAAATCAAATTTCAAAATCTTATCTTTTTAAAATATTTTTCAAATCTTTTTAATTTCTTATCTTATCTTTTCTAACTTCCAATTTTAAAATCATATCTTTTTCAAATCTTTTTAATTTTTCAACTTATCTTTTCTTATCTTTTAATTTCAAAATTTAAATCTTTTCTTTTCTTATATTCTATTTTATTTTAAATTCAAAATATTTTCTTAAGTAATTAACTATCTTCTCTCTCTTCTTTTTCAAAACTTCATAACTGACTCTTTTTCTCTTAATTTTCGAAAACTTCTCCTTCTTCTCTCCCTTCTATTTTCAAAAATTACTAACCAATTTTCAATTCTTTTTAAATTATTAACCATAATTTTCAAAAATAATTAATAAATAAAATAAAAACAAAAATATTTTAATTCTTATTTACTCTTTCTATTTATACTTCTTCTCATCTCTACTCATATCATTCGACTTCTATCCCTCTCTCATCTTCCATCGACACTTTTATTTCTCTCTTCTTTCTTCACATCTCACTTTAAGGAGGAGCTTCTTGTCAATTGGCACAAAAAGCTTTCTTCTTTTCTTTCTTCTCTTCTTTTCTCGTTTATGACCAAGAATAGGGATAAAGAATCCCTCTTGACTCCTGATCCTGAACCTGAGAAGACTCTAAGGAGGCATTTGCAACAAGCTAAAGCACAACACTCCAAAAGGGACCTTTCAGAAAGTTTTGAACAAGAACTAGGAGACATGGCTGAACCCCAAGAGGAGCCAAGAAAGGTCTTTGGTGACTTCACCATGCCTACTTCTGACTTATATGGCAGAAGCATCTCTGTACCTACCATAGGAGCTAACAATTTTGAGCTTAAGCCTCAGTTATTCTACAACAAAATTGGAAGTTCGATGGACTTCTAATGGAAGATTCACATCAGTTTTTAGCTGAGTTCTTGCTAATATGTGATACTGTAAAAACCAATGGAGTAAATCCTAAGGTTTATAAGCTTATGCTCTTTTCCTTTGCAGTAAGAGACAGAGCTAAGCTATGGTTGGATGCCCAACCTAGAGAGAGTCTTGATTCTTGGGAAAAGCTGGTTAATGCTTTTCTAGCTAAGTTCTTTCCCCCTCAAAGGATGAGCAAAATTAGAGTGAAAGTTCAAACCTTCAGACAAAGAGAAGGAAAATCCCTCTATGAAGTTTGAAAAAGATACAAGCAACTGGTCAGGAGATGTCCTCCTGACATCCTCTCAGAGTGGTCCATCATAGGCGTATTCTATGATGGTTTATCTAAGTTGTCGAAAATTTCATTGGACAGCTCTGTAGGTGGATCTCTCCACTTAAAGAAAATACCTGCAGAAGTAAGAAAACTCATTGAAATGGTTGCTAACAACCAGTTCATGTACACTTTTGAAAGAAATCCTATAAACCATGGGACCTCTCAAAAGAAAGGAGTTCATGAAGTTAAAACTCTGAATGTCATCCTGGCTCAGAATAAGATCTTGACTCAACAAGTCAATATGATCTCCCAGCATCTGACTGGAATACAAACTGTAGCTGGAAGTGCTCAGAAAGCTTCTTCAGAAACAAAAGCTTATGATCCTGATCAACCCACCATGGAGGAGGTGAATTATATGGGAGAACCCTATGAAAACAACTACAACCCTTCATGGAGGAACCATCCTAACCTATCATGGAAGGATCAATAGAAACCTCAGCAAGGTTTCAATAACAATCAAGGTGGAAAGAACCAGAATAGGTTCAACAACAGACCACCATTCCCATCTTCTCAAGGGAACATAGAAACCTCTAAGCAGAGTCTTTCTGACTTAGTTATTCTGGTTTTCAGCCTCTCTAAGACCACTCATAGTTTCATTAATGAAACAAGGTCCTCCATTAGAAACATAGAGGTACAAATTAGTCAACTAAGTAAGAGGATCCCTGAGACTCCTCCAAACACTCTTCCTAGTAACACTGAGGTGAATCTAAGAGAAGAGTGCAAGACTATAACCATGGAGGTAGAGGCCGAATCAGAGGAGAATGGGAAGGCGTTGAACGCTAGTGAAGAAGCCTTCACTGGGTGCCCAACGCCCACAATAGCAACAAGCCTGGCGTTGAACGCTAATGAGGAACCCCTCACTGAGTGTTCAACGCCCATCCTAGCAACCGAGCTGGTGTTGAATCCCAGCCAGGGAGCATTGGCTGGGCATTCAATGCCCAAACATCTAGGCTTTCTGGCGTTGAATGTCAGTGAGAAATCCCTCACTGGGCATTCAACACCCAACCATGCAGCCATTCTGGCGATGAATGCCAGTGTGGAACCCCTCACTAGGCGTTCAACGCCCACACACCTAGGGAAGCTGTCGTTGAATGTCGGCAAGGACATCCCTGCTGGGCATTAACGCCCAAAAGTATAGAGGGACTGGCGTTTAACGCCAGTCAGGGTGGATAGCAAAGGCGTTCAATGTAACGACCTAACTCCCAGTATGCCATGGTCATACAAGAAGCTAAGTGTTACTAACTTATCCTTCCTAATTGTTATCTATTATTTAATATTTGAGCCTGTTCCTTGTTAGAGCGATGCCAATTTTACGAGTAATTTTTTTTATTTGTTACGGACGTTCAGGTAAAATAAACAAGCATACAATGAGAGTAATAGAAAAGTGGCATAAAGAAACATAGAAATACAGCTGATAATATACATCATGTACACTATAACAAAACATGTAGCGTTTACACAAGATCAAGTCAGTTTACATCCTCGTCATCCTTAACTATCAGATAATGTTAGACTAGAGTGTCATCAAAAGAATGCCCCTTCCGCAGTCAAACTATATCTACTCGTGGCCGTTCGGAGAATTGCCGTGAGGCTCGTCCATCTCCTCATCCTGCTCTATCTCTATCTCAGGATCCTCCTCCTCCTCATCATCCGCAGCTACAACTATACCCTCAGATCCACCAAAAACACTGCTGTCACTATGTACAAAACCATTCGCAAGCACAGGTCCGTTCGCGTATATAGGAGCTACCCCATCGTCCGGTAGTGCTGGCTCATCAGGCTGTGGAAAGTCAGGGATCGGCTCAGGGGGAAAGTCCCACTCTGGTGGTATCACAGGTACGTAGTCACCAGCTAACTCGGGCTCATCAGGAATGATAGGCTCAGGTTCCACCTCATTCAAAGGTTGAGCTGGTATAGGGTGCTCGGGGTCATCAGGAAAAGGATGTACAGGTGCATCAAGATGTAACCAGGATAAGGGAAAGTCGTAAGGAGCATCAAGGTCAAAATGCAGGCTAGACAGAGGATGTTGAAAAGCTCGATTAGGTAACGCATATCGTCTAATACGAGGCTCCAATCCCATGATGAAGTAACTGTGATGTACCGGATCCTCGTAGACGTAAGGGTCCTCAAACTCATAGAAGATCATGCCCGTCTCCATCTGAGGGGGAGGAAGGGAGAGAAGGGGTAAGAACTGGGAAGTCCTTAGTAGGGCCGGGGTTATTAGTTACGTTCATTTATTTGGGGTCGATTAGCAGACGAATAACATAATATAGCGAAACAGTAAACAGAAGATAAAGATAGAAATAGAAAGTAGAGACAACAGAACACAAACAGAAGAACACAAGGAAATAAAGCACACACATAGCACTTAAGCAGACAAACATAAAGAAATAGTTCACACACAAGAAGAAAAGCAACAGAGAATGATGCGCAGACAAGAATGATGCATGTCTAGCCCTAGTACAGGCCATGAGCTTGTGTGTCGGTTGGCTGCCCGCAATCCCGACATTTATCCGGTCACGAGTAATCCCGATTTCCCGGATACGATTTTCCGTTCCTAAATAAATGCGCATATAATAATAGCCGCTCATTTGAGACAGCCTCTGCTTACTACATGAAAATATATATTTACTCTGCTCTGCTCTGGGGAAGCGGAAAATAGCTGTAGGTAACTTAGTTTCTCTACAGAAGCTCTGGGTTGCATTAAGAAACTAATATATATTAAATATAGCTCTGGGTTGCATCAAGCAACTAATATATATAAATATCTCTTTACTCTGTTCTGGTTTCCCTTTTCTCTGTATCTCTATACTCTGTTTTAATTACTCTGTTCTCTGTATCTCTTTTCTCTTCTCTGATTACTCTTTTCATCTGTATCTATATTACTCTTTTTCTCTTTATCTCTTTATTTTATTCCGGTTACTCTATTTTCTGTGTTTCTCTACTCTACTCTGATTTCTCTGCTTAACGTATGTATTTAAAGCTTATGTAAATTTCGGTATGAATAGTTAACCTGTCCCAAATATAGGTTCATTAAGTCTATACTGAAACAGTTTAACTTTTTATATTATACCTAACCCTAGTCGTAACTCAAGTACTAACTAAGTTGCCCTAGTTCGTTCACTAGTCTCTATCTGTTTTTCTGTCGTTAAAACGTTACACACTTTTTCTTTGGTTTTTTATCTTTTCTTTGACTTTTATCTTTCTTTTATCTTTACCTCACTAATATGTCCTTACCACTCCCTAAGTGTTTTATGAAAGTAATTAGGAGAATTCTGCACTTAAAGTTGTCTTTCTAAAGCTTTTACGGAAAACTGCCTTTTCGCATTATTTTATTATTTTTATTAAAATATTATTTTTATTTAAATATTATTACTTAATATTTTATTATTTTTTATTATTTTATCATTAAATTTTTGAAAATTAACTTACCTTTTACTTTTAACCTTTAAAATTCACTTTTTACCACCCGTAACTTTTAATATTTCTACTTTAACCACTCTAACTTTCAGAAATTACCAAATAACCCCTTAAATACCAAAAATTTTACTTCCTTGCCCTTTTAAGGATCTAAAGCCTGTTCTTCATTGTTCTTCATCACACTCAAAGTGTTCTTCATGCACATCAAGAACAACTTTAAATCCAAAAACTCTCAACTAACCAAATCTCACTCAGCATGTTAGGAAGTGATTTCTAACCTTAAACTTGCTGGAAAGTCATGTTTCTTGGCCCTCAGCTGTCATGTTTGAGCATGTTTCCTTGAAACCGAATCAAAAGGGAGATGGTGCAGCCAACTCACCTTGATCCCAGCCTTGATAATTCATATGATCATGTAGAGAAAGAAGAGAGGATCATTTTGGTCGGATTAGAATTTTGATTTGAGTTTTAGTTCAGCAGAAATCAAGCTTTAAAGATTTGGAACTAAGAACTTTTCTCTCTTTTTCTCTCTACCTATTTTCGGCCACAAAGTGAAAATGAGCCAGCCTTGGGGGTTTGGGAGTGTAGGGTGAGTTGTGATTGGTTGGCTTGGAGGTGGATTAAAATAATATTAAAATATCTCAGGTGTATAACTACTAAAACTAGATGTATCGGAACACTTGCAAAAACATCTCTAAAAATTATTTTCTGAGCTATTAGCATAAATGACACTAGTAACATATTTATTATGAGAATAAAACATGAATAATGAGGCCTTAGCATTGCTAAAGTCATCAGAGAGTGCTGGTGCTAAGCTGCACCAGTAAACTGTGAACCCGGTTAAACCGATTTTCTGTTTTTAACTAAAACTGACCAGGTAACCTTATAATATCATTCAAGAAGCTTCTAATACTCATATAATGATGATATTACCCTATTATCTCTCTTCTCTCATGAATCGAGTCCGGTTCATCAAAACCGATACGGTTCAAAAACTATGTTCTTCATAACTGCATTATCGAGCTTGCCTCATAAAAGGTTCTAGCTTAAAGATGACATAATGACAATTAGGATTGATATTCTTGATGATATATCAAAGGTTTTCCCTTTACTGATCTTCCGGAGAAATTCGTGCTTTCAGAAAAGGTCTCGCGTACTCGAAAATCGGGGTTGTTACATTCAACGCCCAATAAGCTAACAGAGCTGGCATTAAACGCCATCCAAAGCACACCTTTTGAGTGCCTAAATCCTACTCAAGAACCCTCTAACCCAGAACCCAAGAAAATCATAAAGACAATTGAGGTTCCTTTGAATGCACTCCTGCAGTGCATGAGTTCTGATGAATACTCATCCTCGGATGAGGATGACGACACTTGGGAAGAGCAAGTTGCTCGGTACCTAGGAGCTCTTATGAAGCTGAATGCCAAGTTATTTTATACAAAGCCTCTAGAATAAGAACCTCCACTACTCACCAAAGAACTCCATGCTTTGATTTAGCGAGAGCTACCTCAAAAGCTTATAGATCCTAGATGCTTTCTAATTCCTTGCACCTTAGGCACTATAACCTTTGATAAGGCTCTGTGTGACCTAGGGTCAAGCATAAACATCATGCCACTCTTTGTAATGGAGAAGCTGGGCATCCTTGAGGTACAAGGTGCACATATCTCATTAGAGATGGCAGACAAGACAATGAAGAAGCCATGTGGCTTAGTAAAGGATGTCTTGGTAAAAGTTGAAAACCACTACATCCTTGCAAACTTCATTGTCTTAGACATTGGAGAGGATGAGAATGACTAGGTCATCCTTGGAAGACTTTTTCTAGCCACAGCCACTGCCATCATTGATGTGGCTAAGGGAGAAATGACCCTACAATTAGGGAAGGATCACATCTTATTCAAGATGTCTCATCCCAATTCTCCCTCTAAAAGAGAGATAACTATGCAATACCTAGTGTGCCAACCCTCTCTTTCTATATAGAGCATTGTAGATCCCCCAAACATCAATTCTAAATTTCGTGTTAGACAGCCATCAACAAGCTCTAAGCACAAAGGTACTAAGAAGAAAGTACCTAAAGGCTGGAGGGACAAGAAAGTCTCAACTGAAGGCCTCTCACCTAGCATGAGAGTTGTCTTCGAAGCCAGTCTTACCACATACAGTGAGTCGTGTCCTATCTTTAGAGCATGTGGAGCTCATTCAAGAGAAGACAGGAAGAAAGTTCACTGTAAGGGGCGAAAATATGAGCCCATACTCACCTCCGTAAGGAGCTAAACATCAAGCTAATGACGTTAAAAAAGCGCTTGTTGGGAGGCAACCCAACTTTAATTAATTATTTATTTCCTTTTATTTTATTTTGTTTTATTTTTTCTTTTAGTTATTTTTAGAGTCATGATCATATGCAGAAGTCAGAACAGAGACACAATTTTACAGCAGTTAAAACAAAACACTCTGGATGGAATGTTAAAGTTGAATGCCAGCCAGGATATCCCTGCTGGGCATTTAACGCCCCTAATGGGCAGCATTGCTGGCATTGAACGCCAGCCAAGGAGCATCCCCTGGGCGTTCAAACGCCAATGCAAAGAAGCAGAAAATCTGGATTCCCTAGCGGCTCAGGACCTGTGGGTCCCACATCATCTTTCACCTACCCCACTTACTTTCACACTTCCCCATATACACTTTCCTATAAACCCTAGCCCAATCACATCCATCCCACTTTCCCATAATCATCATTACTACCACCAACCCCACCCACTTCAAAATCAAATTTTTCACCCAGAACCCACCCTATGGCCAAACCCTAACCATCCCTACTCCTATAAATACCCCTCTTCATAACCCTTCATACACACACCTCTCATACACTCATACACCCACAAGACCAAGCCCTCTCTCTCCCTCCATCTCCTTCTATTTTCTTCTTCTTCTATCCCATTCTTCTTCTTTCTTTATTTTTGCTCGAGGATGAGAAAAGTTTTAAGTTTGGTGTTGGAAAAGCATATCTTTTTTCCTTTCACTACCATTCATGGCACCCAAGGTTGGAGAATTCTACTCTAGAAAGAGAAAAGAAAAGGCAGTAGCCACTCCCTCTGAATCTTGGAAGATAGAGAGATTCATCACCAAAGCCCACCAAGACCACTTCTATAAAGTAGCGGCAGAGAAGAAAGTGATCCCTGAGGTCCCTTTCAAGCTCAAGAAGAATGAGTATCTAGAAATCCAAAGAGAGATTTAGAGAAGAGGTTGGGAAGTCCTAACCAGTTCTGTTCAGGATGTTGGGATTCTCATGGTGCAAGAGTTTTATGTTTATGCATGGGTTACTAAAAACCATGACACTTGTGTGAAGCCAAATCCAAGGAATCAAATCACCATGGTCTGATGAAGAATCTTAGATTTCAGCCTGGAAAGTGTGATGTTGGTGTTCAACTTGTCTCTAATGCAAGGAGATCCTCATCTTTACACTAGGAGAGTCAACTTTGATCAGAGGTTGAATCAAGTACTCTCAGATATCTGTGTGGAAGGAGCACAGTAGAAAAGGGATTCCCAAGGCAAGCCCATTCAACTAAGAAGGGTTGACCTTAAGCCCATAGCTAGAGGATGGTTGGAATTTATCCAAAGATCTATCATTCTCACTAGCAATCGGTCAGAAGTGACTATTGACAGAGCCATCATGATCCATTGCATCATGATTGGAACTGAGGTGGAAGTACATGAGGTGATTCCTCAAGAATTGTCCAAGGTAGCTAAGAAGCCTCACACCAGTGCAAGGTTGACATTCCCACACCTCATCTGTCATCTATGCAATTCAGCTGAAATTGTCATGAATGGAGACATCTCCATTTGGGAAGATAAGCCCATCACTAAGAAGAGGATGGAGCAAACCAGAGAACATGCACAAGAGCCTGTGCATCCACCTCAGTATGATATCCCTAAGATGCCTCAAGGGATGTATTTTCCTCCCCAAAGCTATTAGAATCAATGGCAAACTTCTCTTGGAGAACAGAGCACTAACATGGAGCAATTGAGGATGAAGCATCAAGAGCATGCCACCACCCTCAATGAAATAAGAAAAGATCAAAGAGCCATAAGGAAAGACCAAAGGGCTATGAGGGAAGAGCAACAATGGCACAGGAGTGACATTGAAGAGATCAAGCATCACATTGGATCCTCAAGGAGGAGTACTAGGCGCCACTATTAAAGGTGGATTCGTTCTCTTTTATACCCATTTCCTGTTATTTATTTTTTTGTTTTCTGTTTGTTTTATTTTTTGTTCTCTTGTTCTAATTGCATGATCATTTGCATTGATGTCTTAAAGTTGTAAAATGTTCCATATATCTCTCACCTTGCTTAAAAAATTTTATTTGAAAAGAATTGAGAGATGCATGAATTTCAAGTTTAAAATAAGACTATTTAAATTATGTTGATGTAGTGTCATTGATTTTGTTTTCTGAATGTATGAATGAACAGTGCATATTTGAAGTTGTGATTTTAGAATGTTGGCTCCTGAAAGAATAAAGAAAAAGGAAAATTATTATTGATAATCTGAAAAATCTCTAAAATTTATGCTTGAAAAAAGAAAAAGCAGCAAAAGAAAAAGAAAAAGCTTGCATATGAAAAAAATAAAAAGAAAGAAAAAATAATAAAAAGCAAGCAGAAAAAGCCAAAAGCTCTTTAAACCAAAAGGCAAGAGCAAAAAGCCAATAATCCTGTAAACCAAAAGGCAAGGGTAAAAGGATCAAAGGTTTTGAGCATCAGTGGATAGGAGGGCCTAAAGGAATAAAATCATGGCCTAAGCGGCTCAACCAAGCTGTCCCTAACCATGTGTTTGTGGCGTGAAGGTGTCAAGTGAAAAGCTTGAGACTGAGCGGTTAAAATCGTGGTCCAAAGCAAAAAAAGTGTGCTTAAGAACTCTGCAAACCTCTATCTGGGGACTCTAGCAAAGCTAAGTCATAATCTAAAAAAGTTCACCCATTTAAAGTGTTTGTGGCATTATTGTATCCAGTGGTAATATTGGAAAACAAGGTGCTTAGGGTCACGGCCAAGACTCTAAAAAGCTGTGTTCAAGAATAAAAAAGAACTTAACTAGGAGAGTCAATAATATCATCTAGATTTTAAGTTCCTAAAGATGCCAACCATTCTAAGTTTCAATGGATAGTGAGATGCCAAAACTATTCAGAAGTAAAAAGCTACTAAGTCCCGTTCATCTAATTGTAACTAAGCTTCATTGGAAACTTAGAAATTTATTTGTATCTTAATTTTTTTTTTTATCTTACTGTGTTTTTAGTTGCTTGGGGACAAGTAACAGTTTTAAGTTTGGTGTTGTAATGAGCGGATATTTTATACGCTTTTTAACATCATTTTCATATAGTTTTTAGCATATTTTGTTTAGTTTTTATTAAATTTTTATAGGTTTTAGTGTTAAATTCACATTTTTGGATTCTACTATGAGTTTTTTTTGTACAATTTCAGGTATTTTCTAATTGAAAATGACGAGCTGGAGCAGAAGTTTGATTCAGAGACAGAGAAAGCACTGCAAATGTTGTCTGGATCTGACTTCATCAATGTATAATATTCCATACTTTGCTTCAGATTAGAAGGCCCAAAACTGGCCTCCAACGCCAGCTTCCTGCCCCCTTCTAGGCGTTCTGCGCCCAAAAAGCAGAGACCAGCATCCAAACACCCAAAAATGACCCCCTAGCTGGAATTCCACGCCCAAGAGACCTCATAACACGTGGATTTCATCAAAGCTCAGTCAAAACACTCACCAAATGGGCCCCAGAAGTGGATGTTAGCACTGAATAAACTGTTTTATCCTTAATAGTCATCTGTTTAGTATTTAAATGATTAAATTTATGTTATTCAGACCTTTAATCATCATCTTCGCATATCATACACATTTTTATTTTGTATTTTACATCAGTATGATTTTGAAAACCTCCTAGGTTGAGGGGAGGAGCCCTGCTGATTTACTTCTAAGATGTATATCCGCTCTTCAACGTGGTAAATAGGATGATCGAATAATCAGCTCTGTTCATCATACTATGATGAACATTCCTGACAAAACCCGCGTCTATTTGGGTTCGTATAAATACGTGACTGGAAAGCACGAACCAACAGCTATGTTTATACATCTCTCAGACCGTTAATCCACGACTTCGTTGGGGACTTCTCGGATACCAGTTCAGCCGATTTCTGTGTATATTAGGGTCTCCATGATATAGGCTAGAATCCAAAGAAGCAGCGTTCTTTGATTTGGAAGATTCGACCTTTTCTGTGGCGTTTTAAGTAGGATCGCCAGGAGATTGACTTGCTAGCGTTTCACCCTTTGTCAGATTGGATGACCACGGCTAATGGCGTTCAATCTGTAGCAGAGAAGATCAATGACCACGGCCCATGGTGTTCATCACATACAGCCTTTCATAGAAGAGATCACTCACAAGCAGAGAAGATAGTAATACCAGAGTTAATTCAGAAAGGCAAAGCAACTCCAATCCTCAACTATATCTTCAAAGTATTAGCACCCTATCATAACAATCCTAAACTCCATAATCCAATAACCTCTTGATCTGCCTGACTAAGACCTACAAGAGAACCATAGCTTGCTTCAAACCATAATCCTTGTGGGATCGACACTGACTCGCTCAGGTATTACTTGGACGACTCAGTGCATTTGCTGGTATAACAGTATCAAAGTGTGGGAATTTGTGCTACCACCTCCTTTACAGCATGCCTATCAGTGGATTGCTCAATTTAAGCCACTAGGAGAAGAACTTGCACCCATTCAGGCTAATGGCCTTGTATACGTGGATGGCAATAATACTAGCTCATCGGAGAAAGAAGATCCCGAAGAGGATCCTGACTGAGAGACATAACAAACAGCAAAAGAAAGACAGGATTCCATTATAGGGGATGAGTTTAGAGATGGAGCGTTGGGGACTTATCCAACGACGATGTGTAACCATGCTTCGGAGGTGAAGTCAACATTGCACTTTGAAGACATCAAGCTCGGCTCAAATTTTTGAAGGATTAGAGTTTCTTTCCCTCACTTTTATAATCTTAAAGGGGTTAGGTATATATCGAGGTTAGGTTAGTCTAGGTACCAGGTTAAGGACTTACTAAATGAACCAAAATCTAGGATGTTTTATATATATACTAGCGGTTCAACAGGTACGGTCACTTTTCTATTATGTATAAAATATTAATTTTTATTTTTAAATTATAAATTTTATAAAATAATTTAAAAACTAAGAATAAAAAATATTAAAAATAAANTTCAACAGTATTAAACTTCAAGCAAAGATAAAGCATTATATTCAAAATATTCTTTATTTTTATGCATAATTATAAATTTTATATTCAATTTATTAAATTATTTTTAATTTTATTAATTTTTTAAGATTATTAATTTATTATATTTTTTCATTGTATCACACACTATTATTTTCTCTTACTATTATTCTTTATACACATATCTGTCATTGTCTCACTCCAATTGTTATATTGCCTTGTTCTCCTTTCTCATTTTCTTTTTTTTCCTCCCACCTTCTCTTTAATTATCACCAAGTACCATTATCATAATTTTATATCTTGTCTATCACTTTGATCTATAACTTTTCGTTCTATTAATTTTTATGTGTTGTTAAAGTGTTATTAAAATAATTTGTTTTTGTGTCTTTTGAATATCTAAATATATAAAAATAATAGTTTTTTTTTATATGCGTGTTAAGTAATTTTATGGTTCTATTAAGAAAAAATTTAAGATATAAAGCATTAAAATTTTTTGTTCAAATTATCATAATTTAATATTAGTAACCCTAAAAAATAATATCAAAATATTTTATTGTTAACTAATATAATAAAAATAGTATATTATTGTAAATTTTTAACTAATAATTATAAATTTAAATTACAATTCAATATAGTACCGTAGAACAAAAGATTGTTATTACTTTCCGTATTTGACTGCTATTATATAAATTTTACATTTGTTTTATTTGTACATTAATTAAACTATATTTTATTATTTCATGTTGTATGTTTTGAAATAATGTGTTCATGCTATAAAGATGGTATTAGTTTTCTTAACTAATGTGAATTTTTTTACTATTTTGTTTGTTATTTAAATACTATCCATAAAAAATAATTACTTAAAATAAAACACTGTATAGAAAGAGATAGAAAATTTTTGAATTTATCGTTCAGGTTTATTTTTTAATTCTGGCTTAATATTACTCAAATTTAATAGGTTGATGGTGGTAATTCTTTCTTATTAGTTAAAAATTTTCAACTCTCTTTCTCTCTTAATTTTATTAAATAGTTTTTTAGGTCAGAATATTTTTAACTTCTTCTATAATAAGTATTTTTTAAATTATCTAATGCATATAAAATGTCACATATTTTTATTTTATCTTAAAAATTTCATATTTTTTATATTAGAACATTACAATTTATTATATTATTATATATTATATTTGTACCACAAAACAAAAGGTGAAATTTTATACTTTTTTTTGTTACTTATTTTATTTTATTTTGGTTATCTAAATTAGCATGATATTATCCACTTATTTTCTATTATTTATACAATATTTTTTATTTTCAATCAATATTCATTTAAAAAAGCATCTTTAAATCCTAAGCCATATAACTCGAAGGTCAATTTTTTTCAAAAATGACGAGAACTCAAAGGTCATTCAATCCATACTTTCTAAAGTTTTAGAAAAATAAAAGCTTTTTGTATTTTTATAGTTAGTTGAATAGATAAATAATAACGGTTAGGAACAAGAGATTAGTCTCAAGGAAGTATTTTGTATATTATTCCGTTGTAAGGAAAAGTACAATGTACAAGGGATATATATAAGTGTTAGAAGAATCAAAGTAATAAAAATATAGAATCCTATAATTAATATATAGATATGCTATATAAATATAAATGATACTAATTAATCTAAATTGACTCTAATTATTCTCTAACAATAACGATAACATCATAATTTTATAATGAATAAAACAAAATAATTTATCAAGTCATATTAAATTATTAATTTCAGTTACACTTAAAAATAAATAACACTTTAAAAATAATTAAAAATTCTAAAAATCTTATGTAAATCAACATGTACATAGAATATTATATGAAATGAAGTATAAACATTAGAATAGTCAATAAATAAGAGTAAAGTATTGTTTTTGTCCTCAACGTTTGGGATAAATCCTATTTGTATCCCTAACGTTTAAATCGTCCTATTTGTATCTCTAACGTTTGTAAAAGTGATTCAATGTTATTCTACCGTCAATTACACATCATGAACGCTTTAGTTTGAGTTTTAAAAATATCTTCTTGAAGTTAGAATACAAATGTCTAGAATAGAATCGATGATCCACTTCAAAAAATAACTCATCAAAAGTTAAAACTAATTCCTACAACATTTACATAATTCACTTTTCTAGGGATATAATTGAATCTAAACACAAATAGTGGGTCTAATATTAAAATCGAACACATTCAAGTGAGCCCTAATTGAGAATGAATACATTCAAGTGAGAATAATTAAAAAATATAATCTAATTTGTTAGTACAATTGATAGTAGGATAACATTGAATCACTTTTATAAACGTTTGGATACAAATAGGACGATTTAAACGTTAGGGACACAAATAGGACTTACCCCAAATATTAGGGATAAAAATGATACTTTACTCCAATAAATAATTACGGAAGAATAAAAAGGAGAAAAAATAATGATAAATTTTAAGAGTTAAAATAATAAAGAAAGAAAAATTTAGATATTTGTTGAGTTATTCCTCTTGAATAGGATAGAGTTGAGCAAAAATATAGTGGTTGTAATTTTAAAATATATGTAAAGAGAAAATTAAAAAATAATTTAAATACTAAATTGATTAAGTAACGAAAAATCACTTTTTAAAATTAAACTTATTTATTCATAAGTGCATTATGGCATAAAAAAAAAGATTATTATCCTCACGCATATGTGAATTATAAAGATAATAACAAAGTTCTAATTTGAATAGGTAAAGAATCTAAAATAAAAAATAACTTTACATATGAATAAAGAAGTAATATGATTTGTTATTTTAAATTTAAAAAAAATAACAAATTAAGTATCGATAGAAAAATCTCAAAATAATTATAGCAAAACAATCAAGTGTTACAATATCTTAATTTACAACCAATCAATAATCATTTTTTTAAAATAAACATAAATATATCTACACGGTTCCACCTTATAAATATTGTCATTTGGTTGTATTTAAAAAAAAAGTGTAAAAGTAGTTTACAAAGAAAAAAAATGCTAGTAGAAGCAAACTTTCAGTTGAAATATTAAATTTAGTTATTCATTTAAAAAATTTAGATTACACTTTTATAATTTTTAACTATTATTTATACAGGAAAAAAAGACATATTAAAAAATAAAACTTTAATTGTAATTATAATTTGATTCTTGATCTTGAATTTTTTACTACAATTCTCTCTCTTCCTCTTGCTACATTTTTATTTTTAAATAGTAGTGCCATAATCCTATCATAAAAATCAACTGCATATAAGATTTTTAAAAATATAATAATAATATTTTAGAATAAATAAATAAATTAAATTCGAGTAAAACCAAATTAAGATTGAAAATTAAGATTTAAAACAAAATTTAAAAATGATAATTTATTTGTTGTCAAATAGTAGAACAAAAAATCATGTAAAATAAAATGTGACCTAATAAAATAAAAAATGTTATGAATAAAAAGATAGTTCATTAAAATAAAAGTACTATAGTATAATTAGTACTAAATATTAACCAATTAATATTGTATGAGACAATTTAATTTATTTTTAAATACATGATATATGAAAACTAACGGTAAATCTAATATATTTATCTAAAAAAATTGTCAAACAAATGATTAATGGTATATATCAATTAAATAATATTATAAATAAGAAATTTAATTTATCATTTCATAATATCATTTTTTAAAAGATACATGTATGCATATAATGTATTTTTTATTTGTGTTCGTTAAAAGTTAATACTGAATTACAAGTTAGAACACGATATCATAAGTACGTAATGAGTACTAAACCATATAAACTAAGTCTAATTGTTTTCTCCTATCTTTATCTCTTCTAGATCTCACAAATGATAAAACAATTTACTTTTAGTAAAAAATTCACTAAAAAAATACCTTTTTCTCCTTAGAAAATTGTTTCATTTTTTATTATCTATGTAAATTGTATAATTGCAAAAAATGTATACTCCATTTTTTCTCAATTTTTTTTAACCGTAACTTAATCTAATATAAATAAACATCTTTCATACTACCTGATATCACCTACAAATTGTTAAAAAGATTATAATTATTTGTCTGATAGTTATCATAAAATATAGTTTTTATTGATAATTTATAATGGAATTTTGGTATGCTTAATTATGAGTTGTTTTTTCTTCTTACAATTTTTTGGAGACAAAAAAAAATAAAAATATTTCAATACATAATTGATTTAATGAATGAGAAAAAGTTACATAGAGATAAAAAAAATTAACAAAAGTATATGAAAACCTGAAAGAAAAGAATTAAATAAGGAAGAAGACGATGTGGATGAAAAATACAAAATTGTTCTAATAAGTGAATATAAGGTGAGAGAAATTAGTGGGAGTTTTTTTAATCTTAATCACCGATGTTAATTGAAGAAGTTAATTAAAAAGGATAATATTGAAAAGAAATTTTGAACACCAAATCTACGTATTGTAAGAACCGACGTAACCGTTTTAATAAAATAATAATTTAATTGTCCAAAATATGTTCAAAAATATAGAAATGATATTTTGAAAATAAAAAAGTTTAAATTTGAATTCAATGAATTTTTCTGAGTTGAAAAAAAGTATTTTTTGTGAAAGATTTTTGTAAAAATGTTTGCCGGTGCTTAAATCGGCAGTACCTGCTCTAGTCTGTCCGGTACCGTATTTTGAAAAAAATAAGATTTTAAAAATTTAATTTATTATTTTGAAAGGACAAAAATAATTTAAAATATAAAATCGGGTATTAATCTTAAAGGTTTTGACCCAAAGTGAGTCAAACGAACCAAAAATACTAACAGACAGGGACAGATACATGAGAGGCAAGTAGAGGCCTGGACCCAACTTTTTACAAAAAAAAAACTTAGCAGTGAAATTTAAGAAGCCCAACCCAATAAAATATAATGATTTTTAAAATTTTTTAAAATCTCTAAATTGGCTAAACAGAAACACTAGATTATCTTTCTTCCTTATTCCTTTTAACGTTTAGTATTCTTTTAAAACTGAAGACATAGCCCATAGTCATGCGCCTATGCCGCCCCTTCCTCTACTCCATTGAGTCACTGACCATTATCTAATAACGGTACAACTACAAGGTACATTTTATTATATATTTTAAATTTTAAATTTTTTATTATATATCTTAAATAATTACTATACACTCTACTGTTCTTGTTGATATATCTCTGTGTGTCTGTGTATAGTCTAAATACATATGTTTGTTTAAAGCTTGTCAGTTGTCACTATTTAATTTAATTTTCATTTAGATTTAGATTCATATTGTACAGAGGATGGAAAATTAACAAAGATCTTTTAATTTTCAATAATTATTAAACCATTTTTAATAGTCTAATGTTATTTTTAAATAACTTTAACAATGAAATTATTACTTTTATAAACGTACGCCAAGTATTAGTAGTTTTTGAGCAAATGTCACTGTGAGCAAATGCCACTTTGAGTTTTATTCCATTGATACTGTGCGTCTAGTAATTTTTTTATTTTTTATTTTTAGTAAAATTGATAGTGACTTAGTGAAAAAATATTATTAATTTGTTATTGATTTTAATTAATAAAAAATATTTAAACTTTATTTATTCATGTGATTATATAATTATTTGAATTTTTTTTAGGTAAAAAGAAATTAGAATATTTTATGATGAGAAAGCAAAGTAAAATTGATGCAATTTTTAAGAGAAGAGCTACTGATAATGTTGGAGTTCAAACAAGTCAACCCTCTAATCTTATTTCACAAGAAGTTCAAGTAAGTGAACTCTCTAATCTTACTCAAAATACCCATCAACATGAAGTCAAAGTTCCAAGATTAGAAAGAGATGTTGATATCTCTTTATTAGAAAGGGATCCAGGAAAGTGACGTCCAATTTGGCAGTTTAATGTCAATGAACGTGATAAGATTCGTAGAGCATACATAATAGCTGGGCCATACCAACCAAGAAATATTAGCTATCCAGCTTCTAGTAATAACAATCATCGGTGATATTTTCAATCTTTTTGGTTTAAGAAATTTTCAAGTTAGTTAGAATATTCACCAGAAAAAGATGCTGCTTATTGTTTACCTTGCTACTTGTTTAGTAAACATTATGGTGCTCCATAATGATGGAAAAAATGTATTTTCAGAGTTAGGATTTAGTAATTGGAAGAAAGTAAACAATGGAGTGAATTGTGCATTTGTATGTCACGAGGGTTCTATTCCTAATTCTCCCCATAATTTATGTGTGAAATCTTGTGTTGATTTAATGGCTCATTCTAAGCATATAGACAAAGTTCTTGATAGGCATAGTGATGAAACTGTTGTAAATAACCGCTTGAGGTTAAAGACATATATTGATTCTATTCGATGGCTTGCATTTCAAGCATGTGCATTTAGAGGCGACGATGAAAGTTCTGAATTTTTGAATAGGAGAAATTTTATTGAGTTAATTAAGCTTTTAGCTTCATGTAATTAGAATGTTAATAATGTTGTCCTTGAAAATGCTCCTAGAAATGTTCAATATATATCTCCCGGTGTTCAAAAAGATATATTGCATATCTTTGCTAGAAAAGTGCATGCAACAATTCGAGAAGAAATTGGTGATTCTAAATTTTATATAATTATTGATGAAGCAAGAGAAGTGAGAACAAATGTCTGTGGTTTTGAGATTTGTAGACAAGCACGGTTGTGTTCAAGAAAGATTTTTTGATCTTATACATATTTCTGATACGTGTTCTTTGACATTGAAAACAGAAATTTCATGAGTTCTTTCTCGTTATAATCTTGATGTTCAAAATCTTAGGGGACAAGGGTATGATGGAGCTAGTAATATGCGTGGTGAATGGAATGGATTGCAAGCTCTATTTTTGAAAGGTTACCCTTTTGCTTATTACATTCATTGTCTTGCTCATCGATTACAATTAGCACTTGTTTCTGTAGCCAAAGAAGTTTGTTATGTTCATCAATTCTTTTCAAAACTTACCTTAATTGTGAATGTTGTGACTGTTTCTCCTAAACGTCATGATCAGTTAAGGGTTGCTCAAACAAATAATGTTGCAAACTTAATTGCCAATGATCAAATTGTGACAGGTAGTGGACTTAATCAAATTGGTACTTTGCAAAGAGCTGGAGATACTAGATGGGGGTCTCATTTGAATTCGGCATGTAGCTTGCTATGCATGTTTGATGCTACTTGTGAAGTTCTTGAAAAAAGCATTGAAGAAGGTAATTACTCCACTCGTGGTGATGCTAGTGCTGCTTATGATGCTATCACATCCTTTGAATTTGTCTTTGTCTTACATTTGATGAGAAATATTTTGGAAGTTAGTCATGATCTTTGTCAAGCTTTACAACAAAAAAATCAAGACATATTGAATGCTTTAACTCTGGTTTCTACTACCAAGACTTTAATCCAACGAATGAGAGAATCAAGTTGGGAGGCTTTCATAAAAGAAGTTGTATTATTTTGTGAGAAACATGAAGTTGAAGTTCCTTATATGAATGCATTGCATATTGCTAGAAGAGGCCGAACTCGGAAAATTGTTGACCAAATTTCAGTGGAGCATCATTACCATGTTAATTTATTTCTAGCTATAATTGATACACAGTTGCAAGAGCTTAATGGAAGATTCAATGATAATATAGTCGAATTGCTTACTTTAAGTTCAACTTTAGATCTCAGAGAAAATTATAAGCTCTTCAGTGTCAACAAAAGTATGTGAATAAGTAGAACGGTTTTATCCAAGTGACTTCAGTGACCAAGAGAAATTTCACATTAGAATGCAAGCTCAACATTATGAACTTGATGTTCCTAATTACGTTGAGTTAACTAACTTGTGAACAATTTCGAAGTTATGTCAAGGATTAATGAAGACAGGAAAGTCTTTAACATATCCTTTGATTGATCGTTTGATTCGCTTGGTATTAACTCTCCCTATTTCAACTGCTAAAACTGAGAGATCTTTTTCAGCTATGAATATTGTAAAGAATAGACTTAGAAACAAAAGGAAAGATGAATTTCTTGCTAATTGTCTTTTGATTTATATTGAGAAGAAGACTGCTGAAAGATTTGACACCGATTCTATTATCGATGAATTTTATGATATGAAGAATCGACGTGTACCACTTTGTTAGTAAAAAGTACAAATATTTTTTTGTATTTTAAATATATATTCTCTATTGGTATATTTTGTAATGCATCTTACTTTATACATATTTTTTTAATATTATATATCTTATTGCCCCCCTCCCTCCACGATAACATTTTTGGATCCGTCCCTGCTAACGGGTGGGACCGAACTCGAATTGGACCCAAGACCTAATATATATAAACCCATTAATGAGCCAAATCAACTCATTCCACCCCAAAATAAGAGAAAGGGGCGTTGCTGCCGGGTGAGAGAAGGGAGGAAAAAGGGTACTATTCACACTCTCATTCTTTCACTTGTAACTTGAGTTACGGAGCTCCGATTGACAAGCCGTTTGTGGTCACGCGTTGCTCTTGCTGAGCCCGTAATTTCTAATTAAGTTTTTTGGTAAGGAATCAAAACTCAAGCTCCAGTTTCCTGCCCTAGGTTTTGTGCGTGTTTTGTTAAAGTTTTTGAATAGATTTTGTGATTTTGTTTGTTTAGGGGTGATCTAGCATTGGTATATTATTGGGTTTTGTCCATAATCTCGTAGGATAAGGTAAAGTCTCACTAAACCCTTGTGTTTAGTTATTTTTGTGAACATTGAGTTTCAATTTTGTTTTATATATATGATCTTAGTTTGAGTTTTGGTGCTTGTTGGAGTTGCCTTGACTTTTTGGAAGCTTGTGGGATTTAAGTTTTGGTGTATTGTACATATTGGAGATCGGTCAAGGTATAGTTTTGGTTTTCTTAATGTAATATGTAATGTTTCTAGACACTTATGCTAGTAGTCCTTAGGATAGAATTTAATTGATGTTAATTGTTGGTTATTATTGATTATTGTGGTTGATGATGATTATTGAGAATTATTATTGTTAATAAGGAGTGTTGATATTGTTGATAAATGATGTGGATTAGAAATTTTTATAATGATGAATTGATGCTTGGATTGATAAGTGTTGAAGGATTTGATAAATTGGGGTATTAAGGTTTGGATGTTGTATAGTTGAATAATGATGGAATTTAGGAGCTTTGACATGATCTAGGTTGAATTTAGAAGTTGATGAATAATGATTTTGATGGTGTGGAATAGTAAAATTGGGATGTTATTCATGGTTGAGTTTGAGGAATGAGTTCTGTAGACTTTTGTGTTGTTTTGGTAGTGTTTGGATTGTGAGTAGTTTGGTTTTGAATCGAGAGATTTGGTAAAAGTGTTTTTGATAAAAATGGGATTTACGACAACTTTGGCGGATTATATATTGAGCTACATTTGTTGGAATTTATTAACTTTTGTATCAAATTAAAGATAATTCAAGGAGCTTTAAAATGGTATAGATTTCATGGAAATCAAAATTTTGTAGAAAAAGATATGATCGTTGGTGTCAGAAATCTAATTTTTGTGATGTTGCAAAAATTGTGAGATTTGGGTTGTGTGCTCATGCACACTGCCGTGTGTGTGCTCTGAACAGGGGCCATGTTTTTAATTTTGCATACGCACACCCTGTAATTTTTAGAAAACGTGGGTAGTCACACTTTGTTGTGCACGCACACACAGGGATATGCGTACTGTTTAGTGCGTTCGTACACTCTAGTGCAAACACACATTCTGTGAAATTTGCAAGTTGTGCACGTATCTATGTGTGCATAACATCGTGCGCAAGCACACGCTGGGAAGTGCATTCTGTTAAGGGCGTTTGCACGTATCTATGTGTGCATTTAAAATGAAAACTATTATTTTCTGTGCGTACGCACACCTCTATGCATAGGCACACTTTGTGAAAATTCTTCTGGGAGTGCGTACGCACAACCCTATCGTACGCAGACTACCTTGTTTTTCAAAGAAAACATTGTTTTTAATTATTTTACCTTCCTGGAAAGCTTGTAAACTTCTGTAATACTTGTTTAAAACCTTTTTGCCTGTTTTAGGGTCTTGAATCAAGAGAAAAAATAATAAATGAATAAAAGAAGTATTTTAGTTACGAGTTTAGAGCTGGTGACATAGGTTCTAGAAGGATTCTGTAATTTCTAGCTTGAATTGGTGAATGTTGAGTTGTGAATGCTTATAATGGATTTGAGAAATTGGAAACCGATTATGGTTTTGATGAGTTAAGAATTTGGAAAGGAATGATGAAATTATTGGATTATAAGGGAATGTGCAGGGCCTATATCCCTGGCGTGGCAGTTTTTCTGCTACAAGAGTGTGCAGGGCCTATACCCCGGGCATGACAGTTTTTTTGCTGCAAGATTGCACCAAGCACTATGTCCTTGGAATGATTCATGGTGAGACAGTTGTTGTTGATTCCTTCTCGGCCGCATGAGTCTGCAGAGCCTATATCTCTGGCATAGTAGATTGCTCTGTTACCTGAGTGCGCAGAGCCTATATCTCTGGCATGACAAGAAGGCTACATCCAGGAGGATGTGTCAGGTTGGCATTTATAGACAGACAAGTGATATCATGAGCCAATAGAACAGGCATTTATCATATGTTTTTTTGTTTTGCTTATCTTCGGTATGCCTAAATGAATCACATGTCTACTTGCTATTTGATTACTTGCTGTATATGTATATTACTTGTGGTTTACTTGTATGCATTATCTGTGTCTTCTACTAGGATTGAGGAGGCTTGGTAGGCAGTGGCGATGGGATCGCACGAAGGATAGATTGGTGAAGGCTGTGGGACATCGATGACTAGTATTAGTTAGAAATCCCTTAAGTGGATTCCCTTATTTATGGTTTAAGTTATTTATTTATTTATTTTTGTTAGGCTTGAATAACGGTATCGATGTGAAGTTCTAGGATTGCCTTTGGCATCCCGGAACCTTATATCTTATATATTGGGCACTGTTAACATAATGAATACCTCAGGTTCTCATTCCATA
Organism: Arachis duranensis; assembly: GCF_000817695.3. Lineage (NCBI taxonomy): Eukaryota > Viridiplantae > Streptophyta > Magnoliopsida > Fabales > Fabaceae > Arachis > Arachis duranensis. The sequence continues at coordinate 30,117,416 of NC_029778.3, read as the reverse complement.
CCTTGTTGTTTTTCAGATGCAGGTCGCAACCCACCTTGGTGAGTTGCTTGATGGTGACAAAGTGGAGGATCTTTATCATGTTTTGGAGTCTTTTGGTTATATTGATTAGTTCTCTCACTTTTGTTTTTACTTTTGCCTTAGAGGCTTACTTTGAGAGAAGTATATTGTACATGCTAGTTTTACTTTCAAAACTCCGTCTTTTTCTGTATATAACTAGTCGGCTTAAACTTCGCGAGCTTAGGCTAGTTCTTTATGACTATTATACTCTTACATCTATATATATTATATTATCTTGTATCTGTACCTTGTACCTTATGCTTTTTGTTTCATGTGAACGTTTTGTGCTTTTGAAACTGTTTTTGAGCTTATTTCCTCATCGGACTTCTAGAATTATTATTTCATTCTAGATATATTAATGTATAAGCCTTAGAATTGCCGTGACCTCTGATTAAACTTTGCTTTATGACATGAAAAACTAAGTTTATGGCAGAAATGGCTAACCTGGCTAATACCATGGAAGCGAATGCTGCTGCAACTTTGCAAGCTGTACAAAGGTTAGGTCAACTGACGGGGAACAAAAACAATAATGGAAATGGGAACATAAATGGGGAAGGAGATGGTAATGCCTTGGAGGTGCTCCGATGACTTTGGCTTCGTTTCTAAAAGTTATTCCACCGACTTTCAGAGGTTTGACCAACTCAACTAAAGCAAACAATTGGTTCCGAGTTATGTAGCGCGCACTACAGGCTCAACATGTCCAAGCTAACCAATACGTGGAGTTTCCTGCCTATCAATTGTTAGGAGAGACACAACATTGGTGGCAAGGAGAGTACCAGTTGCTACGACTTCCGAATGCAGAGATTCCTTGGTTTGTGTTTCAAACAGCGTTCCATAGGAAGTATTTTCGGGAGTCAGTGAGAGAAGCAAAGGAGATAGAGCTTATGCAGCTGAAGCAAGGTTCGTTATCTGTAGCCGAATACACTAGTAGGTTCGAGGAATTCTGTAGGTTCTCTAGGGTGCGTCAAGGTTCCCCGGAGTCCTATGAGAGTTGGAAATGTATTAAATATCAAGGAAGTTTGGAGGATAACATTATGACTACTGTGCCTCCTTTGGAGAATCGAATTTTTTCCAAGCTTGTGAACAAGGCAAGGGTTCTGGAGGACTGTGCCCAAAAAGTAACTGAGGCGAGAGAAAATTGTAGTCATACTGACAATCAAGCTCATGGTGATTACCTTGGATCAAGGGGACAAAACTTTAAGATAGATGGACACACTCCTCAGCATCTTCAAGGTCAAGGAAACTTCAGAAGGGACAACAATACTCAGTTCCACCAGATGAGAGAAGGTCGTCTATGTTATACTTGTGGGCGTCTTGGACATATATCCAAGTATTGCTGCTGTGGGAAGAACCGAGATGTGGGTAGGAATCAGCAACTGGGCCAAGCTTTCACTATGGATGCAAGGGAGGCGATGGAGTCGGAACCGCTAATGAGAGGTAAGCATATAAAGTTGTTATGATATGTTACTAGGACCCAATTGGCTTAGTTTTATCTTATGAAATGTTGTCGTAAGTTTAGTCGAACTTATAGATTCGTTAGAGGGACCAATGGATAAGGAAACTTTTGATGGATGTGGCTGAGTAATCTTGATTTTTAATGACAATAATCAGAGTGACGCAGCGAAAGGCAACAGGAAATATCAACACGGTAGGATGATGGTGCATGAAATGCTTTGACAATTTTTTTGGGTTGACAAAGTTGGTAGTAGAACGCTTCGTGGAGAGTGTGTAACGCGATTCAAATTTTAAGGGCAAAATTCTTAATTTTGAGGGGAGAAATGTAAGAACCGGCTTAACCTCTTTAAAAAAATAATAATTTAATTGCTCAAAATAGGTTCAAAAATATATAAATGATATTTTGAAAATAAAAAGGTGAAATTTGAATTCAATGAATTTTTCTGAGCTGGAAAATGTATCTTTTACGAAAGATTTTTGTAAAAATGTGTATCGGTTCTTAAGCTGGCAGTACCGGATCTAGTCTGTCTGGTACCGTATTTTGAGAAAAATAAGATTTTTGAAAATTTAATTTATTGTTTTGAAAGGACAAAAATAATTTACAATGTAAAACCGGACATTAATCTTAAAGGTTTTGGTTCAAATCAGAGCAAACGGACTAAAAATGCTAACGGGTTGGACCGAGACCGAACTGGGCCCAAGGCCAATATATATAAATCCATTAGTGAGCCAAATAAGCTCATTCCACCCCAAAATAAGAGAAAGGGGCACTGCTGCTGGGTGAGAGAAGGGAAGAAGAAGGTTACTATTCACACTCTCACTCTTTCGCTTGTAACTTGAGCTACGGAGCTTTGATTGACGAGTCGTTTGGGGCCGTTGATCTCACCGAGTCCGTCATTTCTAACTAAGTTTTTTTGTAAGAAATCAAAACTCAAGCTCCAATTTCCTGCCCTAGCTTTTGTGCGCTTTTGGTTATAGTTTTTGAATAGATTTTGTGATTTTGTTTGTTTAGCAATGATCTAACATTGGTATATTGTTGGGTTTTGCCCTTTATCTCGTTGAGTAAGGTAAAGTCTCACTAAACCCTTGTGTTTAGTGATTTTTGTGAACCTTAGTTTTTGATTTTGATATATATATAATCTTAGTTTGAGCTTTGGTGCTTGTTGGAGTTGCCTTGGCTTTTTTGAGGCTTGTGGGATCCAAGTTTTGGTGTGTTGTGCATATTGAGGATCGGCCAAGGTATAGTTTTGGTTTTTTTTATGTAATATGTAATGTTTATGGATACTTAGGCTAATAGACTTTAGGATAGGATTGAATTGATGTTAATTGTTGGTTATTATTGATTATTATGGTTAATGATGATTGTTGAGAATTATTGTTGTTAATGAGGAGTGTTGATATTGTTGATAAATGATGTGGATTAGAAACTTTTATGATGATAAATTGATGCTTAGATTGATAAGTGTTGAAGGAGTTGATAAATTGGGGTATTAAGGTTTGGATGTTGTATAGTTGAATAATGATGGAATTTAGGAGCTTTGACATGATCTAGGTTGAATTTAGATATTGATGAATAATGATTTTGATGGTGTGGAATAGTATAATTGGGATGTTATTGATGGTTGAGTTTGAGGAATGAATGGTATAGACTTTTGTGTTGTTTTGGTAGTGTTTAGATTGTGAGTAGTTTGGTTTTGAATTGATAGATTTGGTGAAATTGAGTTTTTCAGAGTTTTTGATAAAAATGGGTTTTAGGCCAACTTTGGCAGATCATATATTGAGCTACAGTTTTTGAAATTTCTTAAATTTTGTATCAAATTAAAGTTAATTCAAGGAGCTTTAAAACGGTATAGATTTTGTGGAAATCGAAATTTTGTAGAAAAAGATATGATTATTGAAAATTGGTGTCAGAAATCTGATTTCTATGACATTACAGAAATTGTGAGATTTGGGTTGTGTGCGCACGCACACTACTATACGTGTTCTCCGAACAAGGGCCATGTTTTTACTTGTGCGTATGCATACTATTGTGCACACGCACACCCTGTAATTTTTAGAAAATGTCGGTACGCACACTTTGGTGTGCACGCACACACAAGAATATACCTACTGTTGAGAGCGTTCGCACACTTTGGTGTGCACACATATTATGTGAAATTTTCAAGTTGTGCGTACGCACAACATTGTGTGCACGCACACGCTGAGAAGTGCATTCTGTTGAGGGCGTTTTCATGTATCTATGCGTGCATTTAAAATGAAAAGTTTTATCTTCTATGCATATGCACACCTCTATGTGTACACACACTGCCCTATTTTTCAAAGAAAATTTTGTTTTTAATTATTTTATCTTCCTGGCAAGGTTGTAAAATTCCGTAATACTTGTTCAAAATCTTTTTTCCAGTTTTAGGGTCTTGAATCAAGGGAGAAAATAATAAATGAATAGAAAGGGTATTTTAGTTACGAGTTTAGAGCCGGTGACATGGGTTCTAGAAGGATTATGTAATTCCTAGCTTGAATTGGTCAATATATAGTTGTGAAGTATATGGTTGAAGAGATTTTCGAGAAATAGAAATGCTTATGATGGATTTGAGAAATTGGAAACCGGTGATGGTTATGATGAGTTGAGAATTTGGAAAGGAATGATGAATTTATTCGATTATATGGGAGTGTGCAGGCCTATATCCCTGGCGTGGCAGTTTTTTGCTGCAACAGTGTGCAAGGCCTATACCCCTGGCGTTACAGTTATTTTGCTGCAAGAGTGCAGCAGGCACTATGTCCTTGGAATGATTTATGGTGAGACAGTTGTTGTTGATTTCTTCTCGGCCGCATGAGTGTGCAAAGCATATATCTGTGGTGTAGCAGACTCCCTCTTGCATGAGTGTGCAAAGCCTATATCTTTGGCGTAGCAGATTTCTCTGGTACATGAGTGCACAGAGTCTATATCTCTAGCGTGGCAAGAAGGCTACATTCGGGAGGATGTGTCGGGTTGGCCTTTATAGACTGACAAGTAATATCACGAGCCAATAGGACATGCATTCATCATATGCATCTTCTATGTGTTTGTTTGCTTTGCATGTCTTCAGTATGCCTAAATGAATCACATGTCTACTTGTTATTTGATTACTTGTTGTATATGTATATTACTTGTGCTTTACTTGTATGCATTATCTATGTCTTCGATTGGGATTGAGAAGGCTCAGTAGGCGGTGGCGATTGGATCGCACGGAGGGTAGGTTAGTGAAGGCTGTGGGACAGCGGTGACTAGTATTAGTTAGAAATCCCTTAAGTAGATTCTCTTATTTATGGTTTAAGTTGTTTATTTATTTACTTTTTTTAAGCTTGAATAACAGTATCGATGTGAAGTTCTAAGATTGCATTTGGCGTCCCGAAACCTTACATCTTATATATTGGGCACTGTTACAATACTGAGAACCTTCGATTCTCGTTCCATACCTTGTTGTTATTTTTCAGATGCAGGTCGCAACCCACCTCGGTAAGTTACTTGATAATGACAGAGTGGAGGATCTTTATCACATTTTGTAGTCTTTGGGTTATATTGATTAGTTCTTTCACTTTTATATTTGCTTTTTTCTTAGAGGCTTACTTTGAGAGAGGTATATTGTACATGCTGGTTTTACTTTCAAAACTCCTTCTTTGTCTTTATATAACTAGTCGGCTTAAACTCTGCGAGTTTAGGCTAGTTCTTTATGACTATTATACTCTTACATCTATATATATTATATTATTTTGTATTTATACCTTGTACCTTATGTTTTTTGTTTCGTGTGACCATTTTGCGCTTTCGAAACTCTGTTTTTGAGCTTATTTCCTCATCGAGCTTCTAGAAATATTATTTCCTTCTGGATATATTAATGTATAAGCTTTAGAATTGTCGTTACCTCTGATTAACCTTTGCTTTATGGCATGAGATAAGTTTTAGGGTAAATAGGGTGTTACATGTATTACCATCATATAAAGTTGTGGGGGGCATCTGCCCCCATTAAATTATAGATAAAATATAAGTATACATAGAAGTATATAATGTCTATTATATCGTTGTATTTGTGGCATGTGTAACACCCTAACTTTTAGCACATCATGATAGTACTAAAAGTTTGAGCACTACTTACCTCTATTCCTTTAATTATATACTATGTTTATTTAATATTGAACTTTCGTGAATATGAATAGAAACTCTCATTAAGAAACGAAAGGAGACTTTGTTTTAAACCACTTAATCACAAAAGTATATATATTCACACAGCTTTATATACATAGACTTATTTCAAAAAGTCTCAAATACAATTTCTACCCCTCTAAAAAATTAAAACAATAAATGACGAGGAGAAAATAAAATCTAAGAACTCAATTTGTAAACAAAATCTTTTATGCTCTTATAGTTCCGCACTAAGCCTTTGCACCTGTAGTTGAAAGGGGTGGAAATAGGGGGTAAGAACTGAGGAGTTCTTAGTAGGGTCGGGGTTAGAAGTTGAGTTCATTTTATATATACCTGGTCAGCAATAACAATCAACAAAGTACGAGCCAATTCAACAATTATAGAACAAAAACCCAATCACAAGCACACACAATCATAGAAAACACAATCACTAACAAATATGCTCAAACAAGTATGATGCATGTCTATCCCTAGTGCAGGTAATAAGCTCATCTATCGGTTTCGACCCGCTCCCGACGCAACTCGGCAACCTTTGTCTGAGTTTGGTTTCCAATGTCATAACTTCTGTAAGCAACCTCTGTCTTACAGGTGCGACTCTCTTGAGCCGATGTATGCGAACATAACCTCTGTAAGCAACCTCTGTCTTATAGGTGAGGCTCTCTCTAGCCAATGTATGTAGCGATAACCTCTGTAAGCAACCTTTGTCTTACAGGTGCGACCATCCCCTGGATTGGCCGATGTATCTCTAGAAGCAAACCTCGGCAGACTCGCCACCATATCTCTACTCGTTTTTAGCAGGTACATAATCATCTTAGCTCATTCTTTCTTTCGTTTCTTTTATTCCTACTCTCTGCTCTCTTGTGGCAGAGGTTCTTTAGAATCTTTTAATCCTTTCTCTCTACTCTTCTGTGGCAGATGTTTTCTTTAATATTTTTCTTTCCTTTTCTTTTCTTTCTTCTTCTTTCTTTCTTATTGTTCATAATATAAATCATCCTCACATTGTTCCCTTACTTTTTCCTAAGTGTCTTATGAAAAAGAATTATAAAGTTCTTTAATTAAGTCTGTGTTCTCTAAAGCTTTTAGGATTATTTTACTTGCTTGCTTACTCATTAATATTACACATTATAATATTCTTACAAAATAATATCTTTGATAAATACTAATTATAATAATAATTTTTTTTAATCTAAATAAATAATTTTAAAGAAGTATTTAAAATAATATTTATAATCTTCTTTTAAAACTTAGTTTAAAAAACCTTATTTTTAAACTTTTATTAATTACTTTCTAAATCACGAAATTTTTAATATTCTAGTTTTAACTTCGATATTTTATAAAATTATATTTGAACCCCCACTTATTTTTATATTTATAAAAACAACCCTGGTCTTTTACAAAATACCTATTTTTACCCCTTTAAAAATACAATTTAATTACTAATCTTTCTCTTATATCAAAACTGAAACCCTTAACCATTTCCTCTCAAAATATTACTTTTATTTTAATCCGTTCTCGAGTTTTTCGATTACCGATTCTTCGTAACTTTTAATTTAATCCCTCGGCCATCAAATCTCACCAAATTTATACTTTATTTTAACCGATATTCCAGTCCAAAATTCACCAAAACACCCTAGCTTGCCGTTCATATATAGCCGAACCAACAAATCACAATCAACAATAATAATTCAACCAAATTAACTCATTCAAACTCAAACAATAATCAACTAAATCAACATTCACTTATCAAATTTACATTTAATTATTATAAAGTTACCAAACCCTACCTCCGTACGAAATTAAACAAACGGGACCTTCGGAAAAATTTTTTGACTGAACTGCTGAAGAAGAAAATGTCAGGAATCGTCTGTGTCTCCTAAAATTCCAATTGGCGAAACTCAAGGAGAAGAGGAGTTACATCACCATCAACTTCTACCAGACAAAAGTGATGTCAACATGTAATAAAAGAAGATACGAACATTTTTATTAAATTAGATTTTTTATTTATTTATTTTTTTTATTAAACAGGAGGGCCAAATGCACAAAACAAAAGCCAACTATGTTGGTACTACTCTCACACTCTTCCTTCTACCTTTGTCATCAGCAAGGAGAGGCATCAGAAAAGGGGGTGGAGCAGTAAAACAGAGAAGGCTGGTCGAGATTGACTGAGCTTGCTTTGCCAGTGCATCAGCACAAAAATTAGCTTTACGAAATATGTGCTTAAACGACACATAAGTCATTTGGCTGTGGAGATCCTCAATGGCCCTAATCAGAGAAAGCGTATGATGGTGGCTACTAGATGACCCATCAATTAGTTTTGACGCACAGGAAGAATCAGTCTCTATCTGTAATCTGTTGATTCCCAACTCCACTGTTAGCTTCATTCCGATGTAGATGGCCCAAATTTCTGCAAATGTTATGGTAATTCTTCCAATTTTCATCATGAAGCCCGCCACGAGGTTACCATCTCCATTACGAAGGAGGCCGCCGCAAGTTCCAGAACCAGCGGGTTGGATGACTGAGCTGTCAACATTTAGTTTTATGCACCCATCCACTGGAGGTTCCCAACCGACAAGGTAAGCTTTAGTGGGGTTGAGTTTTTTTTTTCTGCTCTCAATGAGGTTTATCATATTGTTTTATTGCTCTTCCAAATAACTAGGAAGATTATGCACATGAAGGCTGGTAGAAATTTCCGAATTAAAAATTAAATCATTTCGGGCTTTCCAAATATTGTTGCAGATAGTAACAAAGAGGGTGGGCCAAGGAGTCCCACTAATTTTTCGAGTGATCTTGAAGAGATTTATCTTTAGCCAATCTTGTAAAGGTTGATTAAAGAAACCTCGGGAAAGAGCACTGATTGACCTGCTAGTCCAAACACTGTGGGAATAGGGACAGTCGCGCAGCACATGGAGCAGAGTCTCTTCATGATCCGGACATCTGGGGCAACTTCCAACCATGGTAAGACCTCTTGTCTTTCTCTTAGCATTTGTAAGAAGAGCATTATGGTAGATTAACCAAGTGAAAGCTCTTAATCTTTGAGAATTTTTAATTTTCCAAGACAATTTGAATTTTATGTCTGATTCTCCATCTCCACTGTATTAAGTAGAATATGCTGATTTGATAGAAAATTCTCCATTAGTAGAGGATAACCAGCTAATACAGTCCGCACCAAGAGAGTAGTGAGGAGCTTTTAGCGTGCGAATCATTTCAGAAATATCTTCAGGGAAATAGCTGTTTATCATCTCCCAACTCCACTCCCCATCCCCATTAGTAAAACTTGAGAGCTTCTCGGCTATTTTATCTGCAGCGATAGAGCATAAAGATACATCTTTTATGCTGGTAATTCTTGGAACCCAATGATCAGTCCAAACTACAATAGATTGTCCATCCCCAATTCTCCAGATCAAATTCTTTTGAAATTGGTTCCAGACTTTCACGATTCCTTTCTAAGCGTTTGAGCAGTTAGCTTTTTGATGGAATTTGGAAATCAAGTTCTCACCACAAACGTACTTGGCTTTGAAAATTTTAACCCACAACTTATCAAATTTCATGAGTCCCAAGCGAGTTTCATGAGAAAAATGTTATTTGTTTCCTGAGCTCTGTGAATGTCTAACCCGCCTTGATCTTTCGGTTTACACACGGTGTCCCATCTTAGAGGGTGAATTTTCCTATCTTGATCACTTGAACCCCAAAAGAAGTCCTGATAAATTTTATCAATCTTGTTGCAGATTTCGATCTGAACCTTCATAGTTTGCATAACATAGCTTGGAATAGAAGATAAAACGGATTGAACAAGCGTTGCTCTTCTTGCCATGGATAAGGTCTTCATGTTCTAGCTAGAGAGTTTGGCTTCCATCTTGTCAATGATATGTTGAAAATGCTGTTTACTACACTTCTCGTGGGTCAACGGAACACCTAAGTATTTTCCCAAATTGCTAGTGAGGGGAATCCCTAGTTCTTGGCTAAGCTCTTCTCTGATATTGTGGTTCACATTTTTGGAAAAGAAAACGCACGACTTATTGAGGCTGACTTTTTGTCCTGAAGATTCATAGAAGATTTTTAGTGCCTCCTTGACAACACCAACTTGGTCTCGGTTAACTTGCGCAAAAAGGACTATGTCGTCTGCAAAGCAAAGATGAGAAAGATTAGGGCTATTCCTAGACAACTTTATAGGTTTCTATTTTTTATTTTCAATAAAAGAAAGGATAAGATGTGATAGTCTTTCAACACAAAGTACAAAAAGATAGGGTGAGAGGGGATCTTCCTGTCTTATTCCTCTGGATGGCATGAAGGCCTCAAAAGTTGATCCATTTCAAAGAAGGCTTATGCTAGGAGATGAAATACAGAGATTAATGAGCGTGACGATTTCCTCCGGCATTCCAATATCCCTAAGCATGTCAATAATAAATAGCCAGTTTAATCTATCATATGCTTTCTCCAAATCTATCTTTATGACCATAAGTCCTGTGCCTCCATTCCTGGTCCTCATAGTATGAACAACTTCTTGCGCAACTAAAATATTATCCGCACTAACTCTACCTAGGACAAAGATAGCTTGGGTATTAGCAATCAAACTGTTCAAGTGAGGTTTTAATCTGTCAACAATAATTTTAGTAACAATTTTATAACACATATTACAGAGACTAATAGGCCTAAAATGAGTAAAATTTTTAGGAAAATGGGTCTTAGGAATAATAGAGATAAGAGTTCGGTTGACGTGAGCTATATTCTCTGGCTCTCTAAAAATCAATTTTATTCACTCAGTAAGGGACTCAGCCACAATGTTCCAAGAATGTTGAAAAAACTTGGCAGGAAGCCCATCGCTTCCTGGAGCTTTCCAACTTCCCATATTAAAGACTGTCAGCTTTATTTCCTCTATTGTGACTTATTTTACGAGTTGTTGCTTTCCTTCCTCTGAGATAGTGGGGAATCGACCTGCAATAGAAAACATAGGCAAATCATGATTATATTGATCAGGTGAATATAAAAATTTGAAAAAAGAGGCTCCCATAGTCTTAAGAGTATCCACATCTTCAATCCAACATCCCTCATCATTCTTTAGAGCAAGGATTTTGTTTTTCCGTCTTCTTCCGCTGGCTTTCTGATGAAAGTACTTAGAATTCTTATCGCCAAAATTTATCACATTACATCTAGACATTTGTTGCCAATAGCTTTCCTCCTGAATAGTAATAATCTCATACTCCTTCCAAATATCCTTTGGTAGCTTTTCTAAGAAAGGATTCGTATTGAAAGAGAGGCTGCAATTAATACCATCTAGCCTTGTAAAAAGCCTACGCTTCTTTTGAAAAATATGGCCAAAAGTGTGGATATTCCAATATTTGGCATTTCTCACAAAAGCTGAAATATTATCCAAAAGGTTTCCTTATTTGTCCCAACTCTGTTCCACCAGATTATTGTAATCTTCATGAGTTAACCAAGGTGCCAGCAAGCGGAAAAGTCTCTCCCCTCCTTGGACCGTGGCGATGTTGAAATCGAGGAGAAGTGGTAAGTGGTCAGACTTGAGCTTTGGAAGGTGTCTAACCTCTGCTGTCGAAAATAAACTACAAAAATCAATGTTACAAATGAATCTGTCCAGTCTTCTCTTGACCTTTCCTCTCTACCAAGTGTATGGTGGGCCAGAGAAGTCTAACGAGTTTAAATTATAATTTCTCATGCAACTAATGAATCTGTTGGTATCTTGTAAGAGGTTAGAATTCCCCCGGGTATCATCCAAAGTGACAATCGAGTTAAAATCCCCTCCAAGACACCAAGGGCCATTAATTTCCATAGCTAACTCTTCTAACTTATTCCAAAGGCTACTTCTATTCCTTACATGAGGGTTACCATAAATAGAAGTAAGCCACTATGATTTCCCTTGTTTATATCTAACTTTCAACTGCACAAACTATTTCTCAATGATCTCAGGTTTGATATTCCAAAGAGACTTGTTCCAAAGGCACCAAATGTCTCCCGCAAAACCATCAGCGTCACTAATACACCAGGAATCGAACCCTAGCTTCTTGATAGTAGCTTCCGCTTTATGTCCTAAAATATGAGTTTCTAGTAGAAAAATTAAGTTAGCATGATATCTATAAACAAGGTCTTTAATGATAAAAGAGAACCCCTTAGAGGTAGTTCTTCTGCAATAACAAGAGATAATATTCATGATAACAAAGGGATAAGGATAAGAAAAGTCCTCCTGAAGAAACCAGGAATTTAAGCATTCATAGGCCTGTGGTCAGGAGAAACAAGCTCCTTCTTTCTCTCAAGAGTTGAGGCAACTCCTTTTTGGGATTGGACTTCCATCATGCTTTCGTCCAAGTTTAGTTCTCTTGGGTCTGGTGGCTCCTATAATTCACCAGCACCCTGCTGTCCATAGGCTCTTCCACCCATGAATTTTGATAGAAAGGCAGTGGTGTAGGGGTCAGAAAGGTCAATGATGTTCAGGTGTGACTCCTATTTGCTTTTAGCAATTTCTTTGTTTAATCTGAAAAACTGGCTCCAGTAATCTTGATGTTTGACTTCCTTCTCTTTTGAAAAATTTTTATGCTCATGTTGAGATTCTAACTTATTTGGTTTCAAACCTGGTTCAGCCTTCTATTTCTCCTTTGTTTGATAATTTTGATTTGGTTTATTCTGTATTTTCTTGCTTATGTCAGCATCCTTCTCCTTAATGATGGTGATGGCTTGTTTCTGTTTCTGTGCAGATCTTGCATTATTTGGGTGATTATTCTGTTTGATATGGACCTGCGTGTAATTTCTTTCCTTTTCCATATTTGGTTGGCTAATTTTTCCTTCGTTGTGGGCCTGCTGACCCTCTCTTCCTTGATATTCCTCTGCCAAGATCTTAAATCTGGATACACTTCCACCTTCCTTTTGAAGTATGCCCCATTTTCAGCTTATTCCTTCTTTGACTTCTTTGTCTCATTATTTAAAGTAGATTCTTTCCCCTTTTTGGAAATGTTCTTTGGGATTTCAATGCCTGGATTCTGATTCGGTGTGATTAATTGCTCTTTCCTATTTTGTTAATTCTTGCCATTAATGGTTTCCTGATTTTGCTCCTTTTCCTTTTCAGCATTTGCCGTTAATCCTCCATCTCCACTAACCGCCGCTGCTGCCACCGTGGGGCTGTCACCTGGTGATTCCTGACATTGTTCAAGCTTGTGACCGTATCTCCCGCACTTGAAATAAATTTGATGAAGGCCCTCGTATTCGATGTGAAATTCTTTTCCCAAAGCTGAAAAAGAGGGAACTAACTTATTCCTTAGATCAATCTCAACGCAGATACGAGCAAATTTTTCTCTAAAGTGGATGGAGGTTAATTCATCAATTTTGAGCATTGTACCCAAAGATTTTTCAACCTTTCAGAGAAAATATTTGTTGTACAGCTCTACTGGTAAATTAGGAATTCGTACCCACACAGCAATTTTCTCCTCTATCAACATCAATCACAGCCTTTGCTTTGGCTAGGAAGGGTCTGCCAAGGATGATGGATTCATCCATGCATTTCCCAGTCTCTAGGACTATGAAATCAGTAGGGATGTAATGGTCTTCAACCTTCACCAGAACATCCTCTACCATTCCATAGGCTTGTTTTCTTGAATTGTCTGCCATCTCTAGCGAGATTTTTGCAGCTTGTACCTCAAAGATCCCTAGCTTCTCCATTACAGAGAGAGGCATGAGGTTTACACTTGACCCTAAGTCACACAAGGCCTTTTTGAAGGTCATGGTGCCTATGGTACAAGGTAGTGAAAACTTCCCAGGGTCCTGTCTCTTTTGAGGCAGTTTCTGCCTAGACAAGTCATCCAGTTCTTTGGTGAGCAAAGGGGGTTCATCCTCCCAAGTCTCATTTCCAAATAACTTGTCATTCAGCTTCATGATTGCTCCAAGGTGTTTAGCAACTTGCTCTTCAGTGACATACTCATCTTCTTCAGAGGAAGAATACTCATCAGAGCTCATGAATGGCAGAAGTAAGTCCAATGGAATCTCTATGGTCTCATTTTGATGCTCAAATTCCCATGGTTCCTCATTGGGGAACTCATTGGAGGTTAGTGGACGTCCATTGAGGTCTTCCTCAGTGGCGTTCACTGCCTCTTCTTCCTCCCAAAATTCGGCCATGTTGATGGCCTTGCACTCTCCTTTTGGATTTTCTTCTTTATTGCTTGGGAGAGTACTAGGTGGGAGTTCAGTAATTTTCTTGCTCAGCTGACCCACTTGTCCTTCCAAATTTCTAATGGAAGACCTTGTTTCAGTCATGAAACTTTGAGTGGTTTTGATCAAATCAGAGACCATGGTTGCTAAGTCAGAGTTACTCTGCTTAGAACTCTCTATCTGTTGCTGAGAAGATGATGGAAAAGGCTTGCTATTGCTAAACCTGTTTCTTCCACCATTATATTTTGCATTCCAGATAGACTTTGAGAAATCATATTGACTTGTTGAGTCAATATTTTGTTCTGAGCCAATATGGCATTCAGAGTGTCAATCTCAAGAACACCTTTCTTCTGACTAGTCCCATTGTTCATAGGATTCCTCTCAGAAGTGTACATGAATTGGTTATTTGCAACCATTTCAATCAGCTCTTGAGCTTCTGTAGGCGTCTTCTTCAAATGAAGAGAGCCTCCAGCAGAACTATCCAAAGACATCTTGGACAGTTCAGAGAGACCATCATAGAAAATACCTATGATGCTCCATTCAGAAAGCAACATACTTGAATTGTTGAATCAACAGAAAAGGCAACATAAAAGGCAACATACTTGAATTGTTGAATCAAATCATTAATTGATAGCAAGTATCTTTGAAAAAGGAAAGAAATTGATTTTGAAAACATATGATTGAAAAGATATGATTTGAAAAAGATTTGATTTTGAAAAACTTTGAAAACCCTAAAAAAATTGCATTGAAAAACAGAATCTTCCCTCTTATGCCATCCTGGCGTTAAACGCCCAGAATGGTGCACATTCTGGCGTTTAACGCCCAAACTACTACCCTTTTGGGCGTTAAACGCCCAACCAGGTACCCTGGCTGGCGTTTAAACGCCAGTCTGTCCTTCTTCACTGGGCGTTTTGAACGCCCAGCTTTTTCTGTGGAATTCCTCTGCAGTATGTTCTGAATCTTCAATTCTCTGTATTATTGACTTGAAAAGACACAAATTAAAAATATTTTTTTTGGATTTTTAATAATGAGCAATAATCAAAAAGCAACTAAAATCAAATAACAATGCATGCAAGACACCAAACTTGGCAGTTTGTACACTACTGACACTAACCAAATGAGAATGCATATGAGACACACAAAACACTCAAGTCAATAGAATTCAAAGATCAGAGCAAGTAATTCATCAAGAATAACTTGAAAATCACTTAAGACACATGAATGAATGCATGCAATTGACACCAAACTTAAGATGAGACACTAGACTCAAACAAGAAATTTTTGGATTTTATGATTTTTTAAATTTTTTTTGTGATTTTCGAAAATTAAGTGGAAAAAGGTATCAAAATTCTTAATGAGAATTCCAGGAATCATGCAATGGTTAGTCTAAGACTCCGGTCCAGGAATTAGACATGGCTTCACAGCCAGCCAAGCCTTCAAAGAAAGCTTCGGTCCAAAACACTAGACATGGCCAAAGGCCAGCCAAGCCTTAGCAGATCACTGCTCCAAAAGCAAGATTGATAGAAATCAACAAGCTCTTGTGATGATAAGTTGAAACCTCGGTCCAATGAAATTAGACATGGCTTCACAACCAGCCAGATTTCAACAAATCATCATGAAACTCTAGAATTCATCTTCAAGAATTTCGAAAAAAAATACCTAATCTAAGCAACAAGATGAACCTTCAGTTGTCCAAACTCAAACAATCCCCGGCAACGGTGCCAAAAACTTGGTGCGCGAAATTGTGAACAATACTTTTCACAACTCTCATAATCCCCGGTCATGAACCCCAAAAACTTGGTGGCTCAGTACCATGGCATTACACAACTTCGCACAACTAACCAGCAAGTGCACTGGGTCGTCCAAGTAATAAACCTTACGCGAGTAAGGGTCGATCCCACAGAGATTGTTGGTATGAAGCAAGCTATGGTCACCTTGTAAATCTCAGTCAGGCAAACTCAA
>NC_029778.3:30100397-30100546 GCF_000817695.3 Arachis duranensis | reverse complement strand
AAGAGCGCGCCAATTGGGCTTCTGTAGCTCCAGAAAATTTACTTCGAGTGCAGGGAGGTCAGAATCCCACAGCATCTACAGTCCTTTTCAGTCTCTGAATCAGATTTTTGCTCAGGTCCCTCAATTTCAGCCAGAAAATACCTAAAATC
>NC_029778.3:30099936-30100369 GCF_000817695.3 Arachis duranensis | reverse complement strand
GTGGCTAGGAAGGGTCTGCCAAGGATGATGGATTCATCCATGCACTTCCCAGTCTCTAGGACTATGAAATCGTCTTCAACTTTTACCAGAACATCCTCTACAAGTCCATAGGCTTGTTTTCTTGAGTTGTCTGCCATCTCTAGTGAGATTTTTGCAGCTTGCACCTCAAAGATCCCTAGCTTCTCCATTACAGAGAGAGGCATGAGGTTTATACTTGACCCTAAGTCACACAAGGCCTTCTTGAAGGTCATGGTGCCTATGGTACAAGGCATTGAAAACTTCCCAGGATCCTGTCTCTTTTGAGGCAGTTTCTGCCTAGACAAGTCATCCATTTCTTTGGTGAGCAAAGGGGGTTCATCCTCCCAAGTCTCATTTCCAAATAACTTGTCATTCAACTTCATGATTGCTCCAAGGTATTTAGCAACTTGCTCTT
>NC_029778.3:30099311-30099773 GCF_000817695.3 Arachis duranensis | reverse complement strand
GGAAACTCATTGGAGGCCAGTGGACGTCCATTGAGGTCTTCCTCAGTGGCGTTCACCGCCTCTTCTTCCTCCCAAAATTCGGCCATGTTGATGGCCTTGCACTCTCCTTTTGGATTTTCTTCAGTATTGCTTGGAAGAGTACTAGGAGGGAGTTCAGTAATTTTCTTGCTCAGCTGACCCACTTGTGCCTCAAAATTTCTAATGGAGGACCTTGTTTCAGTCATGAAACTTTGAGTGGTTTTGATTAGATCAGAGATCATGGTTGCTAAGTCAGAGGTGTTCTGCTTAGAACTCTCTGCCTGTTGCTGAGAAGATGATGGAAAAGGCTTGCAATTGCTAAACCTGTTTCTTCCACCATTATTATTGTTGAAACCTTGTTGAGGTCTCTGTTGATCCTTCCATGAGAAATTTGGGTGATTTCTCCATGAAGGATTATAGGTGTTTCCATAGGGTTCTCCCATG
>NC_029778.3:30098824-30099227 GCF_000817695.3 Arachis duranensis | reverse complement strand
GCTTCTTCCTCAGATGAAGCCTCCTTAGTACTGCTTGGTGCATTTTGCATTCCAGACAGACTTTGAGAAATCATATTGACTTGTTGAGTCAATGTTTTGTTCTGAGCCAATATGGCATTCAGAGTGTCAATCTCAGGAACTCCTTTCTTCTGACTAGTCCCATTGTTCACAGGATTTCTTTCAGAAGTGTACATGAATTGGTTATTTGCAACCATTTCAATCAGCTCTTGAGCTTCTGTAGGCGTCTTCTTCAAATGAAGAGAGCCTCCAGCAGAGCTATCCAAAGACATCTTGGACAGTTCAGAGAGACCATCATAGAAAATACCTATGATGCTCCATTCAGAAAGCATATCAGAAGGACACTTTCTGATTAATTGTTTGTATCTTTCCCAAGCTTCATAGA
>NC_029778.3:30097984-30098482 GCF_000817695.3 Arachis duranensis | reverse complement strand
CTTGAAGAATTCGGTTAGGTCCTCTACAGAGAGTTGTGCCTTAGCTTCTCTTAGCTTTCGCTTCAAGGTCCTTTCAGGTTCAGGGTCAGCCTCAACAAGAATGCTTTTGTCTTTGCTCCTGCTCATAAGAAAGAGAAGAGAACAAGAAATGTGGAATCCTCTATGTCACAGTATAGAGATTCCTTGAGGTGTCAAAGGAAAAGAAAAATAAAAGGCAGAAGTAGAAAATTCGAACTTATCAAAGAAGATGGAGTTCGAATTTTGCATTAAGGGATAGTATTAGTCCATAAATAGAAGGATGTGAGAAGAAGGGAAGTAATTTTCGAAAATTAAGTAAAAGATTTTGAAAACATTTTGAAAAACACTACTTGATTTTCGAAAATAAAAGTGGGAAAGAAGTAAAGTGATTTTTGAAAAAGATTTTGAAATTAGAAATCAAAAAGATTTGACTGAAAACTATTTTGAAAAAGATGTGGTTAAGAAGATATGATTGGTTTT
>NC_029778.3:30096921-30097862 GCF_000817695.3 Arachis duranensis | reverse complement strand
GAAAGATATGATTCAAACATTAAACCTTTCTCAACAGAAAAGGCAATATACTAGAAATGTTGAATCAAATCATTAATTGATAGCAAGTATCCTTAAAAATGGAAAGAAATCAATTTTTGAAAACATATGATTGAAAAGATATGATTTGAAAAAGATTTGATTTTGAAGAATTTTGAAAACTTGAAAAAAATTTGCATTGAAAACAAAATCTTCCCTCTTGTGCCATCCTGGCGTTAAACGCCCAGAATGGTGCACATTCTGGCGTTTAACGCCCAAACTACTACCCTTTTGGGCGTTAAACGCCCAGCCATGCACCCTGGCTGGCGTTTAAACGCCAGTTTGCCCTTCTTCACTGGGCGTTTTGAACGCCCAGCTTTTTCTGTGCAATTCCTCTGCTGTATGTTCTGAATCTTCAATTCTCTGTATTATTGACTTAAAAAGACACAAATTAAAAATATTTTTGGATTTTTTCATAATAAGGAATAATCAAAATACAACTAAAATCAAATAACAATGTATGCAAGACACCAAACTTAGCAGTTTGTATATTACTGACACTAATGAAAATGCATATGAGACACATAAACACTCAAACCAAGAGAATTCAAATATCAGAATAAGAAATCATCAAGAACAACTTGAAGATCCTTAAGACACATGAATGGATGCATGTAATGGACACCAAACTTAAAATGAAACACTAGACTCAAACAAGAAATATTTTTGGATTTTATGATTTTGTAATTTTTTTGTGTTTTTCGAAAATTAAGTGGAAAAAGGTATCAAAATTCTTAATGAGAACTCCAGGAATCAGTGCAATGCTAGTCTAAGACTCCGGTCCAGGAATTAGACATGGCTTCACAGCCAGCCAAGCTTTCAAAGAAAGCTTCGGTCCAAAACACTAGACATGGCCAAAGGCCAGCCAAGCCTTAGCAGATCAC
>NC_029778.3:30096211-30096768 GCF_000817695.3 Arachis duranensis | reverse complement strand
CGCACAACTAACCAGCAAGTGTACTGGGTCGTCCAAGTAATAAAACTTACGTGAGTAAGGGTCGATCCCACGGAGATTGTTAGTATTGAAGCAAGCTATGGTCATCTTGTAAATCTTTGTCAGGCAAACTCAAATGGATATAGTGATGAACGAAAATAACACAAAGGTAAAGATAGAGATACTTATGTACTTCATTGGTAGGAACTTCAGATAAGCGTATGAAGATGTCTTCCCTTCCGTCTCTCTGCTTTCCTACTGTCTTCATCCAATCCTTCTTACTCTTTTCCATGGCAAGCTTAAGCAAGGGTTTCACCGTTGTTAGTGGCTACCTCCCATCCTCTCAGTGGAAATGTTCAACGTACCCTGTCACAGCACGACTATCCATCTGTCGGTTCTCGATCAGGCCGGAATAGAATCCAGTGATTCTTTTGCGTCTGTCACTAACGCCCCGCCTTCAGGAGTTTGAAGCACGTCACAGTCATTCAATCATTGAATCCTACTCAGAATACCACAGACAAGGTTAGAACCTACCGGATTCTCTTGAATGCCGCCATCAG
>NC_029778.3:30095744-30096084 GCF_000817695.3 Arachis duranensis | reverse complement strand
GTCAGGAATCCAAGAGATATTCACCCAATCGAAGGTAGAACGGAGGTGGTTGTCAGTCACACGTTCATAGGTGAGAATGATGATGATTGTCACGGGTCATCACATTCATCAAGATGAAGAACAAGTGATATCTTAGAACAAGAACAAGTGGAATTGAATAGAAGAACAATAGTAATTGCATTAATACTCGAGGTACAGCAGAGCTCCACACCTTAATCTATGGTGTGTAGAAACTCCACCGTTGAGAATACATAAGTAGAGGGTCTAGGCATGGCCGAATGGCCAGCCTCCCAATGATCTAAGATAGCATAAAAATGAAGATAGCTACCAAGATATCTCA
>NC_029778.3:30061265-30095655 GCF_000817695.3 Arachis duranensis | reverse complement strand
GTTTGGGCCATCAAATCTTGGGCAAAGTATGGACTATCATATATTGCTGGAAAGCCCAGGATGTCTACTTTTCAACGCCGTTAAGAGCGCGCCAATTGGGCTTCTGTAGCTCCAGAAAATCCACTTCGAGTGCAGGGAGGTCAGAATCCAACAGCATCTACAGTCCTTTTTGGTCTCTGAATCAGATTTTTGCTCAGGTCCCTCAATTTCAGCCAGAAAATACCTGAAATCACAAAAAAACACACAAACTCATAGTAAAGCCCAGAAAAGTGAATTTTAACTAAAAACTAATAAAAATATACTAAAAACTAACTAGATCATACCAAAAACATACTAAAAACAATGCCAAAAAGCGTACAAATTATCCGCTCATCAGTGTGTTAAGTGTTTTCAGATATTATAAGGCAGGAATGGCTCAGAGGATGGAAAGGAAGCATGCAAAAGTGGAAGGAATACAAGAAGTTGGAGAAACTGCTAAGCTGTCCAGCCTGACCTCTTCGCACTCAAACGGCTATAACTTTAGCTACAGAGATCCAAACGACGCGGTTCCAGTTGCGTTGGAAAGATAACGTTTGGGGTTTCGATTTGATATATAATTTGCCATAGCTGCCCCAATGCCAGGCGACGCAAACGCGTGGGTCACGCGGACGCGTGACCTGGCAAGAGCGCAACCCGCGCGGCCGCGTGGACGACGCAATCGTGTCACTTTTCCGCGACCTGTACGGACCAGAAAGCGCTGGAAGTGACTTCTGGGCTGTTTCTGACTCAGTTTTTGGCCCAGAGAACACATATTAGAGTCTATAAAGTGGGAGAATACATCCATTCATAAGGAGGCTCTCATAATTCACTTTTCATGTTTTAGATGTAGTTTTTAGAGAGAGAGGCTCTCTCCTCTCTCTTAGGATTAGGATTTAGGATTTCTCTTAGTTTTAGGAGTGACTCTCAATCCCAGGTTCAACGTTCTTTTACTTTATATTCCTCTTTTTACTTTCAGATGCTTCAATGCTTGTATTAGATATGTTGCCTATTTAGCTTATGCTACATTCATATTATGATTTTCTTAATTAATATTATTTGAGGTAATTCAGATTTAAGATTGCTTTGCTCTGTTTAAGATTGCTTTCAATTTAATTTAGATATTTTTCTCCCTTTTGGCTTTGGTTAAATAATTGGTGACTCTTGAGTTATCAAACTCATTGTTGATTGAGAATTGGAATTCTTCAAGAATTAATTCATCCACTTAACTTACCTTCATAGTTAGAGGTTAATAAAGTGGGAGAAAAATCCAATTCTCATTACAATTGATAAGGATAACTGGGATAGGACCTCCAGTCTTCATACCTTGCCAAGAGTTTATTTTACAGTTATTTATTAATTTTTATTGCTTGAAAATATACCTGTGCACATTGCCCAAACTCCAAATTTCTCAAAACTCCAAATTTACAATCTCCATAACCAATAATAAGAACATACCTCCCTGCAATTCCTTGAGAAGACGACCCGAGGTTTGAATACTCGGTTATCAATTTCAAAGGGGTTTGTTACTTGTGACAACCAAAACGTTTGTATGAAAGGACTTTTGAAGGTTTAGAAACTATACTTGCAACGAGAATTTATCCGCAAATTTCTAGACCACGCAAAAGTTTTCTCATCAAAATGGCGTCGTTGCCGGGGAATTGCAAACGTGTGCCTTATTATTGGTTATTGTAAATATTTTTCAAAAAAAAAATTTTCAGATTTTTATTTTAAAATTTTTTATCTTATCTTATCTTTTTCAAAAATCATACCCTTTTCAAAATATTTTCTTTTTATTAATTTTTGTTTTTATTTTCTCTTACTACTATGAACTCTCACCCCTTTGGCTATGAGTCTGGTTATAATTATGTTACAGGAAGAGGAGATTATAATGACAACAGGCATCAATGTTGGAAGAATCAAAGATGGGAGGAGCCACAAGGATTTGATCAACCCTCTTGGCAACAACCCCCTTCAATGCACTACAACCAACAACCATTCTGTGATGCATACCAAAATGATGACTATGGCGGACCCCCTTGTAGTTACCAACAAGTCCCGCCATATGCTTATAAACTATCTCCTCAATATAACTTTGGACCACCAAACTCACAAGCCCCTTTCCACCATTCACCTCCATACAACCCTAACCCTCATCCACCATACCAACCACCTTATGAGCCATAAGAACCATATATAGAACCACCCCAATTCCAACTCAATTACTCACAAGAACCACCACTTCAATATTTACCATCTCCATATCCATCAATCCAAGAACACTATGATCCTATTTATGAAAGCCGAGTGCATCAAGAGACAAAGGATCGTTTCAAGGACACAGTGGATCGATTTCAGACAACCGTTCAACAACTAGAGCAAGCATTAATCCAATGGGCTTCTAGGCGCTTAAATATACAAGGCTCAGCCACAGCTCCATGTGGACAGTCTAGTGAAGAGTGTAGCATGAAGGAGATACCAAAAACCCCAGTGGACAAGACAGAGAATGAATTCGTACTAGAACAAGTAGGAGACGCTGTCATTGTTCAAGAAGAAGAAGAAGTGGTTGAAGACTTAGGAGATGCAGAACCTCCATGGGAAAGTCAAGACATAGAGCCTCTTTCCAAGACGGTTGAAATTGATGCTGAGGAGGGTGTACAACCTCCAAAGCATATCATAGTTGAAGACTTGGAAGAGGTTGATCAAGAGATGGAGATTCAAGAAGAAGAAGAACAACCTACCATGCCCTTGGAAAGCAATGAAGAGGAGATTGAATTGAAAGAGAGCTACCAAGAGGAAGAGGTAGAAATTGAAGAAGCTTGCAAAGAGGTGGTAATTATCAGAGAGGAGCACAAGGGAGTAGAGGTTGCAATTTCATTAAAAATACCTCCCCCTAAGTTGCCATCATCCTTCACAACATTCAAGTGGGTAAAATTCATATCCCTTAACTTTCTAATCCCACTTGACTATGGGCTACTGGAGACAGATGGTCAACTTAGAGCTCCTTGTGGCATCAAGAGTAAGAGGAAGATGGTCAGTGGTAAGAATTGTCCTGCAAGGTTCATCATGGTTGGAAGCTTAAAGTTTAAACGCAAAGGTTAGTATAAAGCTCAACTGAATGGGTCTAGGAAGCTGTTTGGTCACTGCAGTGAGAATTCAGAACACCTTTCACCCGGCTGGAAAAATGCAGATCGAGACAAAAACGGGTGTAAAAGTAAAGTTTGGGATCCTGGAATCTGTTCTGGCATTTGTCACCCCGGGAGCCTAAGAATCTGTTTGATGCTTCTTAAGGGCTTTACGTGCTTAGTTTGGGATCCCGGAGGACACTGGAATCACAAACATTGGTGGAGATTCCTGGATGAGTTCAAGCACAAGCCACCATAACAGGAAGCTCACCAAATGTCCAACTTAAGGACTTTAACTAAAAGTTCTAGGTGGGAGACAACCCACCATGGTATGATTGTTCCTTTTTCATTTTTATTTAGTTTTATTTGTTTTCTAGTTTTATTTTATTTTATTTTATTTTATTAAACCTGGAATTTTGCATCACATTCATATTAACACTGCATTCTTCATTTTTCAGATAAAAAAAAAGAGAGCGAGCACGCGACGCGACCGCATCAGCGACGCGTCCGCGTCGCAAGGAGATGGGAGATAATATTAATATGAACAGAGAGTTTCGCAGGAGCAGCGTTGGAGGCGTGCCAATGGCACAAATCACCCCATACGACCGTATCGCCGACGCGTCCGCGTCCCATGGAAACTTTGGCCTCCCATGCGACCGCGTCACCCACACGGCCGCGTGACCTGAAATCAGTGTAAAAAGGGTGTATGGCAGAAAGTTGAGCAGGAGTTGGGCTGGACTCGTGCTAGAAGCCCAAGCCTCACCACGCGAACGCGTGCCTCACGCGTCCGCGTCATATTGGAAATAAGGCCACTCACGCGATCGCATGCCCCACGCGACCGCGTCACCCAGGATTTTGGCAATACTAAGTTTTGAACAGAGAGTTGTGCGACCGTGAGGCTGCACTCGTGCCACCAGCACAAATCAAGTCACGCGATTGCATGCCCCACGCGTCCGCGTCGCCTAACGTTATTTGCGCATCACGCGACCGCGTCAGCCACGCAACCGCGTCGCCAGCGTCGCACAACCTATCCAGATTAGTGCCAATTTTCTTATCTTCTCTTTTCTAATCCTAATTTCTTCCTTCTCTCTCCTTTCCCACTTTCTTTTTCTTCTTCTCATCCTTTTTCCCTCTCATTTTATTTTATTTTATTTGCATACTTTCATTCATTGCATATTTTTATTTTTATAAATTTATTCTTTTACCATTGGTGTTCAAATGTTCTTATTCAACTGTTATTTCTTTTCTGGTATTAACTTGGTGCTTATAACTTGTTTTATTCTGGTTAGGTAATATTATTTAAATCAATGCTATCTTTTATACTTTTATTAATTTTGCATTGATATGAATTTACGTTACCTCTCCCTACCCACACTCTCCCTAATTGTTGCAAAATTTTGCACCACTAGTATGCCATGTGCTTCTATTGTTTTTCTTACATGTTGTAGCTACCATGTGAATGAGACCCTTTTCATCTGGTATTAACCCAACCATACTCCATCTTTTAATTTCTATCTTTATTTTTGGGTTACTTTTCTTCCCTTTTTCTTTTAGGATGGCCACCAGGAAGAGAACCGGAAGACGATCACATGGGAGAGACAAACAAGTCCATCAGCACAATCCTTGAAGAAAAGCATCAATTGGAACAGCCCGTCCACCTGCACATCTCAGCATGCACCGAGGACGGTGCAATCTTTAAGTGTGGGGAGGTCGATACCGACTTCCATGGGTTAGTCACTTCATATTTTAGCACTAATGTTTAAATTTTCTTTGTTGTTCATTATTGCATTTGCATGATTGATTGCATATTTGTTTGATTTTTTGCATATTTTACCACTTGGTTGAAGTAATATTTTCTTTTTCAAGAAAATTTTTAGAGAATTTCACTAATTTGAATAAAATTTTTTGTTACACTTGTTTGAAGAAATATTATTTTGGAACATAGTTTAAAGCTTGAACACACAAAACCAGTGAGATTTTGAGCCTATTTGATTGGTTGCATTTTATCAACCAATATTTTATTTTTGGTGTGTGTTTTTCTCTCTAAAAATGTGATCTTTGTCTTGCTTAATTCTATATTCCATAATTTGATGTATGCATGCACTTATATGATTGAGGCCTTTGTTTCACTTAGCTTACATACCCATATGGCCTTAACCCTTCATTATCCCTTGCAAACCAATTTTGAGCCTATTTTACCCCCTTGTTCTTTATTTTAGCACATCATTAACTCTAAACATAAAATGATAATGTCCTTAATTTGAATCCTTGGTTAGCTTAGACTAGTGAGAGTGCTTATGAATTAAGTGTGGGAAAAAGTGGGATTGAAAACATTTGGTTTGAGAATTGAGTATGTTATATATCTTTATGAATATGTGAAAAAAAATATTTAGGACATGTTCATGCATTCAATAAATTAATCATATGCATTGAAACTAAAAAAAAAAAGAGCAAATAATAAAAAGGGGACAAAATGCCCCAAAGTGAGAATTCAAAAGTTGAAAGCAATGCATATGTATTGTACTTAAAAATAGAATGCATGAATATGTGGAAAAACATGGTTAATGGATAGTTAGATGTGGTGTTTTGATTACATGGATTGTCTAAAGTTAGGTGGAAAGTTTAAGTTAATTAAGGATTCAGATTTTAGTCCACTTGGCCAAATACAATCCTACCTTGACCCTAACTCCATTACAACCCTTAAAAGACCTCTTGATATGTGTATCTGTGCATTAAATTTATGTTGATTGTTAGATGAAGAGCAAGCCTTAGAAAGCAAGGTTAGTAGAGAATTGAGAGAATCAAACCTTAAACACATGATTGATTAGAGTGTATACACTTCCAGTGAGGGTTTGATGCTCAATTCCTTGTTCCCTGCTTTCATGAGCTATTTTCTTCTTGCAAGTCTATTTGTACTCCATTTTTATGATTTGAATTAGTGAAATCCAGTTCATATTTATTCTTGGAGAATTTATTTACTTTTAAACCAAGTGGGTAGAAACATTCTGCATGTAGTTGCATTCATATAAATAGGATTGCATTTCATACATCTTTATCATTCCTCTTCATCTTTATAGTTTCTCTTGAGCTTAGCATGAGCACATGCTAATGTTTAAGTGTGGGGAGATTGATAAACCCATATTTCATGGTTTATCTTGTGCTCAATTGAGTGGTTTTTATCAACTCTTTACCCACTTATTCATACTATTTGCATGTTTTACATTTTCCTTCCTGATTTTGTGCTATGATTGAAAACATGCTTCTTTGATCTTATATTTGCTTATTATTAATCCTCTCTTATTACCATTAGATGCCTTGATATGTGTGTTAAGTGTTTTCAGATATTATAAGGCAGGAATGGCTCAGAGGATGGAAAGGAAGCATGCAAAAGTGGAAGGAATACAAGAAGTTGGAGAAACAGCTAAGCTGTCCAGCCTGACCTCTTCGCACTCAAACGGCTATAACTTTAGCTACAGAGGTCCAAACGACGCGGTTCTAGTTGCGTTGGAAAGCTAACGTTTGGGGTTTCGATTTGATATATAATTTCACATAGCTGCCCCGACGCCAGGCAACGCAAACGCGTGGGTCATGCGGACGCGTGACCTGGCAGGAGCGCAACCCGCGCGACCGCGTCACTTTTCCGCGACCTGTACGGACCAGAAAGCGCTGGAAGTGACTTCTGGGCTGTTTCTGACTCAGTTTTTGGCCCAGAGAACACATATTAGAGTCTATAAAGTGGGGAAATACATCCATTCATAAGGAGGCTCTCATAATTCACTTTTCATGTTTTAGATGTAGTTTTTAGAGAGAGAGGCTCTCTCCTCTCTCTTAGGATTAGGATTTAGGATTTCTCTTAGTTTTAGGAGTGATTCTCAATCCCAGGTTCAACGTTCTTTTACTTTATATTCCTCTTTTTACTTTCAGATGCTTCAATGCTTGTATTAGATATGTTGCCTATTTGGCTTATGCTACATTCATGTTATGATTTTCTTAATTAATATTATTTGAGGTAATTCAGATTTAAGATTGCTTTGCTCTGTTTAAGATTGCTTTCAATTTAATTTAGATATTTTTCTCCCTTTTGGCTTTGGTTAAATAATTGGTGACTCTTGAGTTATCAAACTCATTGTTGATTGAGAATTAGAATTCTTCAAGAATTAATTCATCCACTTAACTTACCTTCATAGTTAGAGGTTAATAAAGTGGGAGAAAAATCCAATTCTCATTACAATTGATAAGGATAACTGGGATAGGACCTCCAGTCTTCATACCTTGCCAAGAGTTTATTTTACAGTTATTTATTAATTTTTATTGCTTGAAAATATACCTGTGCACATTGCCCAAACTCCAAATTTCTCAAAACCCCAAATTTACAATCTTCATAACCAATAATAAGAACATACCTCCCTACAATTCCCTGAGAAGACGACCCGAGGTTTGAATACTCGGTTATCAATTTCAAAGGGGTTTGTTACTTGTAACAACCAAAACGTTTGTATGAAAGGACTTTTGAATGTTTAGAAACTATACTTGCAACGAAGATTAATCCGCAAATTTCTAGACCACGCAAAAGTTTTCTCATGTCATATTATTAGAGAAGCACGACAGATGAGTTCTACTCGTTGACTATCTTTCTTAATATTACACACATATTCCTCATTTAACTCAATTGGAATGCAAAACAATGAGTGTGTAGTCCTCCTACTAGGCAGCAATAGAGATGCAATACCACTAGAAGTAACATTTAAAACAATTCTCCTTTTTGAATGAAGAGGAGAAGACAATAATTTCCACAAAAAAAATCAGTACCACCAAATCCATAAACAAAAAAGAACTTAACTCTTTTATTTGTAACTTTGTCAATTGTTTTCCAGTAAATGAGTTTTTGTTCATCGCCAATTTATTCAAATTCCTCCTGTAGTTGATGTACGTCATAATCCAACTCATTCATAATCATAAAATTTGAAAATTGAGAAACCAACTCTTAATTAGGAAAAAGCATTTGGAAAAAATCTTTCAAGCTTTTGCCGTTCATTTGCAATAATTTTTCAGTTTCAATCAAATAAATAATTTCAAGTTCTCCTATGATCATGAGCTCTAAGAAATAAGTGAAAAAAATACATAAATTACAAATAAAAACTAAACATGTCATGATATAAACATCTTCACATAAATTTAATCAATAATAAATAATCAAACAGGAGTTTGAAAAATACCTAGCAATTACAACTCGCATCTTCGATAATATAAAATGTCATCACCTAATAGTCTCCAAGTGTCTTCCCAAACCAATTCAGGTTTATTCATTGAATTAGATGCAAACAATGTAATAAACAACTTAGGGAATTGAAAACCAGAAGACAATTCTGCAGTTTTCTTAATAACATTATTGAACTCCCAATCATCACTCAATAAACCAAGAGCATTGTAAGCAGCCTTGAAAGAATTATATAGAACACCACCAAAAATATGAATGCTTTCAAAACTTTTACAACCCCTCTAAATATTGAGCAATAGACGTAAATAAAATATCTCACTTAAACCAAAATGGATAAAAGTTAGCCTTCCAATTGAGAATCCTCTCTGTTTTGGAACTCATTTCTGAGTATCACGCAAGTAAACAAATTGATTTGGATATTTAGAATAGAACAAATGATACCATACCGGAACTTAACATTGGCTCGCATCCAAGCAGTAAATATTGTATCCTTATACTTGTTCTTCTCAATAATTTTTTATATCTTATCATCATCAGTAAATATCAGATTCTGTCTTTCGAGAAAATGAAATATCAACCATTGAACAGATGACCATTTGTGATGAATATCAAATACAAATAATTTCCAAACAGATTCACAAGGTGCTAGAATCGACAATCGTAGGATTGCTTAATCTCATCAACATTTTGAACACCATGTTCCTGAGTTTGTACATTTCTAATTGTTGCAATAACACGATATGGGCATTTGTTTATATATTTGAACAAATATTTGATTATATTTGACTTGTTACAAAACTCCAAATTGATGTGAGCTCAATATTTCATTAGAAGCATTGGATTATAAGGAGCAACAAACTGATTATCCACATCCACACCATTTATTGTGTATGTAATTCCCATATTACGCCTTCTATATATTCAATAACCATCCTTATCAAAATTTGCCGAGTCAACAAATATTTTGGGATAAAATTTAGAACAACCACCATTTCTCATGCAAGGAGAAGAAGGTTTTAAATTACCACAAGGACCATGAATCATATATTTGGTAACGCTATACAGCATTAGAAATCTCGTTGGGTTTGGTAACTCAGCTGATATATCTCATCCATGATTTCAATTGTTTGTATCCTACCTACATTTTGAAGCCAAACCAATATATGTGCATGTGGCAAACCACTTTTCTGAAATTCAATTGTATACATTTTTGAATAAAAGAAAAATCTAATTTTAAATATAATTTATTATTAGATAAGCAACAAAAAACTCCATAAAATTACCTGCATTCACAAGTCCAAAGAAGACGCCATCCTTCAAATCAGTTTTCAAAGATTAGATTTTCAATTCAAACAATTTGCATGCAAGATCGGGTCGATCAGATATAAGAATATGAGTTGTTCAGTGTATCTTTGAAACTCCAACTAACTTGAATTGCATGTTATAGTAATAAATAGACCAGGTATCCATATTGTTTGCAAACAGACATAGCATCCTGACAATTATTCAACATATATTTTCTTCCCCCAGTAAAAAAAGATGGCAACACAATCCTAGTTCCAATGGACGATGCATCAATATCTCCTCATTTCATGGCCTCCTCAACTCCTTGCAATATATGAGATCTTATATTCTTCTGGTCAATCTAATATACAAAAGTCATTGTGATTCTACCATGCTAAAAGAATCAGCAATAAATTGTTAAAATAGTCTTTTAGATTTAAATATTGTCCCAAACTCAACTTTTCATTCTTGAATTCGGAAGCAAACAAATTTTCGAAGAGAAACTCTTTGTCTTGTGGGTATGTTTTCTCAACTTCTAACGTGATGGTATGGTATATCTTCTTGCTATCCATCTTTACCATATGAGAACAACAAAGGATATTACAATGGCCAATAGCAAGTATGTGTCTCATGAATATGTTATAACTATCCATTCTTAGAATGAACAATGATATCGTGTCCAATATCTAAGCCATCGAAGCCACCAACAATAAGACCAGTAATTTCAGCAACTGTGGGTTTACTATACACTCGAGGGTCTGTAGCTCAATGTCTAAACAACCGAATGAAAAAAGATTCATCAGGATGTTGCTGATAGAACTGTTTAGCCATCCAAAAGGATTTGGCAACAATATTATTTTTATCGATCATTTTCAATAAATCTTCAATTAATGTTGAATCCAAAGAACCTACACCACTGGTTAAATTTTATACAAAAATAAATTAGTTACCTATTCACAAAAAAGGGATGAAAAACAAATTTGAAAAAAATAATAGTTGGGAGTTAGTTAAAACATAATCAAATCATACCGAAAAAATCTCTCTCTATTTTTCAACTCATTCTCAGTATCAAAGATATACAACTGAGCAATTTTCGGTGGTTGACCAGCCATTGGAAGTAAACCACTAATTCTATGATAATTTTGACCACAAAGAACAAACTGAAATGGATGTATTCCATTACTAAGAGATGTGTCAACCCATCCACCAATAGAAGTAAAACAAAACAAAATATTATATACCCAAATGTTCTTTTAAAAGTATTTACTCTTTGGATCATTTTCATTGAAAAGTGATACCAACAATTTAGGTGGCTCTTTCAACAATGGCAATTCCACTTTGCTTTTAAGACAACATATTGAAAATACTGGACAATTAATTTTAAATTCTCTTAAAACATGTTCAGAATACCAAAAGGCCGCACCACACCATATGTAACTGTAATTACAATCACTGTGGTCCAAGTATTCTATTTATAAAATAATTAGTATCATATGTCACGAAAAAAATAAAAATTGTGCTAATCAATATAGGAAAAAAAGAGAGAAAAATATTGAACTTATTTATTAAAAATAATCACACACCTTTATTTTTACTTGGTGCAAACATCACATGATCCTTGATTCCTTGGTATTAACAGAGGTTGTGAATACGTTATTAAAAAAATTATAAATAATACCTTCATTTAAGTGAACCAATGTATTTAATAAATCTAAAATTAAAAATAAAAAAGTAGCAAGAAAAACTCAACCATTATTTGGAATTTAGAGTTTATATTTGTCTATATATATACCTTCATAGTTTGATATTGACCCATGAGAAGTTAGTACATTCTCGAATAAAAAGGTCTCTTGATCTATATAAAAAAAACAAATAAATTTATTACTAAAACTTAAAAAAAAATCTACTGCAAAAATAAATAAATACTTAAGTAAACATGTGTATATATATGAAAAAAATGAATAAGAATCAAAAGAATATGAGATGCTTCAACTCATGTAAAAGAGTAAGAATCAAAAGAATGTGACAACTTTTGTAAAGATAAATAATATATCATTATCAAATAAATAATAATCACCAAGAGAATCAACTAACATTTTCTTGTGGCAAATGTCTCGTCTTTTTTTCTCTTCATTGCAAATATTTTATTCTCTAAAACAAGTGTATATAACTCACTTATATTATTGCTAGCTAAAGAATAGAAATAAAAGAATAAGAAGTGAATAGAAAAAACATACTCAAAGAAAAGATTACACCTAACTTTAGTTTCATATGAAAAAAAAAACTAAAAACACAAAACTTGAAAAATAGTGTTTTGAAATCACAATATCATTGGATACCTTCAACTAAACTATTAAGCCAATAACCTACTCTAACTCAGCATATAAAAGGTAATTATAATGCTAGATTTTTTTATCTAATCGAAAAACATGATGACCTTTTCTCAAATTGATTTCTTTTTATCAATCTAGCCTAAATAACCTAGCTATCTATTTAGAATTTAGACAAGTAGTTATTACTTTATGTATTCTATGTATTCTTTAAAAATCCTTCAAAAGATCTCAAAATAACATTATTTAAACATCCTTCTCAATTTGTATAATTAATTCTTATATTTCTTATGGGAAAACATTCAGCACGTCATATAAATTCTCATCAATTATCATTTGTAACTGAATTCTCAACTTTCTCTTGAATAAGATTTGCAGCGCTATATATATAACTTTTCAAATATAAATTGTTTGTCAAAACAAAATCTAACATATAATACTAAAGAGCTACCGCATTTTATTGATCTATATAGAGATGAACTACAAAGATAAAGGGTTACATAATTAAATTTGAGATAACCAAAAAACTTCACATTCCACACCAAAGAAGGGTGGACACTATTTGCACTACCCATATCTAATACCCTATAAATCCTAATCAGTAGCTCTAGTTAAATGACATGTAAATCCTAATCAGTAGCTCTAGTTGAATGACATGCAAAACCATGTCACTTGACCCCCTCACCAGATCAGATTTATCCTCAAAAGCATGAGTATCATCAGATTCATCAAATCAAGGACCTTGTCAATCTCTTTAATGGAGGCTTTTTCTTTTTCAAATCCTGAGCACAACCTTGTTTAAGGCCAACATCATATTCCTAACTTCAATAAAATCTATTAAAATTTAAACCAAATTAGACAAATTAATACAAATCTATTATTACTTGTAAAATAGCCGTGGCTCATTAAGCCACGTGTTGCTCTCTTGTTAATTTGGAATAAAAAAATGAAAAGGAGTAACCTAAAGGTAAAGTTGTTTGTCTCTGCGCTGCTCCTTCTCTCTTGCATCTCAGTTTCTCGCTCTCTCTCTCTCTCTTTGTCCTCCTTCCTTCATCATGTCAGTGTCTCACTCTCTTCAATCTTCGCCAATTTCTTCCTTCATTGTTCCAAAATCACCAATCCCTAAGACCCCCACCTAAAACACTAACCCTAGCAGCTGGAATTCGTTGTCTGAAAGCACAGAAGAGGAGGACGTGGTGGAGGCAGCAGACCTCTCCAAAATTCTCAACCCACAGAGACACAACAGGCAAGATGGACTATAATGGGGCGGAGGACGGCTCGAGATTTCTCCTTCTAAGGTAGTGACTCTCCCTCCCAAATGCAGCAGTGGCGGAACAATCACAGGAAGAGGGCGATGAGGAGTCAAAGAGGTGAGATGGACTATCACGGGGTGGAGGAGGGCTCGATGGGAAGGGAGTTCTTCCTCTGATGCGGTGAGTGTGACCTCTAGCTGATGTGTTCTCTCTCTCCGTGGCCGACTTCCTCTTAAGGGTTTTTTGATTTTGTTTCAGGTATCAC
Organism: Arachis duranensis; assembly: GCF_000817695.3. Taxonomy (NCBI): domain Eukaryota; kingdom Viridiplantae; phylum Streptophyta; class Magnoliopsida; order Fabales; family Fabaceae; genus Arachis; species Arachis duranensis. Next base: position 30,082,165 of record NC_029778.3, on the reverse strand, counting down.
CCGCAAAGTCGTATTGTCCCAAAATGACAATTCCAAGAACCACTGCCTCATATCGAGTGATGATGCCGTGAAACCCGTACCTTTCACTCGCCGGTGCCACAACGGAGAAGGTAGCAGCAGCTCCGATTCCTCTCACCGCAAGCGCACCAAATTTCTCTATCATTTCAAGTGAGATTTTTGTTTTTTTTTTGTTTTAAAGTTAACATTGTTGGAAATTATAAGCTCAAGTTGTATTTTGGTATGATTATTAGCTTACTGATGGAATATTTTGGTTCAAGAGGATGGATTTAATTCTAGCTGTGAGGTAGAGGCCGAAGGAGAATGTGATGAATCTGACGTAGCAAAAGTAGATCAAGGGGTCAAAATGGATCTCACTGAGGATTTATTGCAAATAGTATGCCCCCAATTTTTAAGTCAATTTGAGATGGTTTTAGAATGTGATGGATCTCCATTGTTTTCTTTTGCATTGTTAGTGTCTAGAGAAAATGAGTTATTTGGGTATAGGTGTTAGTCCTGGAATAGTTCCAGTGTACCATAGCACAAACCTGAAATTGTTGGATAAGAGGATCAAGATAGCTGAGTTGGTGTTAAGGTTTATGATTCTTGGTCTTGGACTTGTTGCAGCTGTTCTTATTGGAACTGATTCACAAGTGAAGGTGTTTTTCTCCTTTAAAAAGGAAGCTAAATTCATTGATGTTAAAGCTTTGGTGTAAGTATCTATTAATCTATGTTCTATGTTAATTTTTAGCAATAAAAGCGTTGCATATTTTGTTGTCCTAATTCATTAGTTTTTGATGGATTAAAAAACTTTACAGATCCTTGGTAGTAGCTAATGGTTTGGCTGCTGGATACTCTTTGATTCAAGGACTTCGTTGTGTTGTGAGTTTGGTTAGGGAGAGTGTTCTCTTCAACAAGCCCTTAGCTTGGGCCATTTTCTCTGCTGATCAAGTACCTTTTTATATTTGAAAGATCACATCCTACATTTTTTTTTGTTGTCTTATACATTGTGGTCAAAACACAAGTTGTCTTATACATTGTGGTCAAAGCACAAGATTATCAAGATTCTTGCATCAACATCTTGCTTTTTTCTCAAGCATTTTGTTGCCATGTTGATTAATATCACTTATTTTTTTATAAATTCATGCAAAGACATAAAAAAAAGTAATTTGTCATTATGTCCATAGTGATATAACATAAGTGACAATATATATTTTTTATTTTATAATTTTAAGTTTTCTAGGTTCCACAAGTTTAGGTAAACTTTCAAGTTTGATAGTCTTAATTTGAAAAAGAAGTTTTATTTGTTTGTTTTCACACCAACTTGGTTCTATGAAATGAAGTGATGAACCCATGTGAAATTAATTAGGCAAAATTGTCACACCAACTTAATTAATTAGTATTGCATGTGCTGTTCTATCATTGGGTTTTAAAGTTTAACGGATTTTACTGATATTTAATTTGATTGTATGGTAATTAGCTAATTTTAGGTACTTAATTACTTTGGTTAGATAAAGATAACTCTTTATTTATTTAACTTCCTAATTGATTAATTTTTCTTTGGAGATTAAAGAAACATACCTTTGTTGTACATAGATGCATACTTCTTTTAGCTTTGTTAGTTAAAACGTGGCTAATTTTTTGGTTCTAGCAACAATTGGAACAGAAGCATGTGGAAGAAAAACACAATGAAAGTGAGACACATAATAAGATCTATATACAATCCATATGAAAACACTTCAAATGCTCTTCGAATATCCTAGAAATTGTAGGCATCAGATTGAAGTTGGTTTTCTAATATGTAATTCATAGTAGCTTTGAATAATTTTGATTCTTTTTCTGAACTCTGTCTTCATGAAGAGAGATTCTTTTTTATTTTTTGTTAAAAACCAAGGATAAGTTTATTTGATGATAGAATTTTTTCTTTTTCAATAAACTATTGAATTTGGAATAAGAATTTATTTATCTGGATGAACCTCTGCTGATGAAAGGTTTATGTATCTTACTGTGTCTATCAAACCTTTTTAATAGATTTTAATTTTATAGTTAACGAAGATTGTAACTGGTCCAGCCATAATAAATTCAATATCATAAATCGGCTTTACTATTCATAACTCGGCATTTACCACAACATCAGCGTTACAGTTCGGCACTACAGTTATAACTCGGCACTACAGACACTATTTGATAATCAATATCATTTATTGAAATCTAACGTTACAGATCAGCTCAACGGACTACTCCACAAATGAGAAACGTCCAACCTGACATTTACTCTTATTACTACTCTTTATTACAGACAATAAATACAGGAACGTAACCGATCTATACGCTGTCACCTATAAAAGGTATGATCTTCTATTTTAAAGGGGATATTGAATTCTCAATACTAACTTAAGCTTCGGAGTGCCTTTGCAGGTACACTCCCCCCTGTTTCTTACTCAAAGCTCTATGCGATTGAACATACTCTTGGAGAAAAGCTCGGACTATCACAAGACCTGAAGGTCGGCACCGAAAGCAATGGCTCGGCGCTGACTCCCAGAGACTGAGCTCTCCCTCCAGGTATCCATACAAGAACAACTGGCGCCCACCGTGGGGCCGAGAATATAAACCTCTTTTCCTATATATTATCGGCCTCAAGGTTCCCGTCTAGAAGTCATGGCTGAACAACCTCCACCCTCGTCGTCCGAATTGCTCCGGATGGTGACCGAGTTGCGGCAAGTCGTGGCTGAGGAGAACCAAAGAATGGCAAATCAAATCGCCAATTTAAATAACACTCGGATTGAAAACGATGACCGACAAGAACGGACAGAAGAAGCCAAGCAGCAGTCAGGGCCAACACATGTCTCAGACACTGCTCGACAAGAAGAAGAGCGGCCTGAACATAATGAAAATACTCAGAAAAACATCGAAAATGACGATCAGGAAAGCTCCCCTGGACCATTCACGGCGGAAGTGATGAACTTCGTGCTGCCCCGAAGGTTTACTCTGCCGACCACCCTAACTCCATACGATGGGTCGGGTGATCCGAAGAAATACATCAAAAAATTCACCTCCATAATGATAGTAAACGGTGCATCTGATAAAGTTTTGTGTCGTTGTTTCCCATCTTATTTAGACGGTCCTGCACTTGATTGGTTTTGTTCTCTGCCTGCAGGTTCCATTTCCCGATTCCGAGACATATCAAAACCTTTTGAGGAGCACTTTGCTGGATCCGCCATCTACCTTCACGACTCCGATTACCTGAACACGGTCAAGCAGGGCCAACACGAAAGCCTCAAGGACTACATGACGCGCTTCACCAAGATAGCCATGAGCATACCCGACCTCCACCCCGAGGTAGAACTACACGCCATAAAAAGTGGACTAAGACCAGGAAAGTTCCAAGAAACTATTGCTGTGGCCAAACCAAAAACAATGGCCGAATTCCGTGAGAAAGCCAAAGGACAGATTGACGTCGAAGAACTCCGACAAGCCCGGAAAACAGAAAGGCCTTACTATAAAGACGACGACAAGCCACGGGACAGCAAGAAGAATTTCAAACCAATCCCACGATATGAGACCTACACCAAATTCAACACCAAACGCGATGACATCATCAAGGAGATCTTGAATTCAAAGTTAATCAAGCCACCACGAAAAGCTGGTAATTACCCAGATTCGAAAGGCACTGACCGATCAAAATACTGCTCTTTCCACCAGAAGCACAGACACAATACCGACGATTGCATCATCGCTAAAGACCTGCTGGAGCGATTAGCTCGGCAAGGTCATCTGGACAAATTCATCAGCGGCCAAATGCATCGACGCGCACCCGCTCCGGGAGACCAGAGCTCGGCTACACAACATAACCGAGACAGAGACCGCCCGAACAGTAACCATCCCGAACTACCAACACGTACGATTAACTGTATTTCCGGAGGTTTCGCAGGTGGAGGAGCGACAAGTTCGGCAAGGAAAAGATCCTACCGAGCTATCCTTTCTATCAATGCCGATCAAAACCAACATCAGTCACCACCTACATCTCCACAGATAACATTCCAGACGGCTGATCATAACAACAGCATAACAAATCTGGATGATCCAGTCGTAATTTCCCTACAGCTCGGAGATCTCCTCATTAAAAAGGTGTTGCTCGACCCAGGCAGCAGCGCCGACGTTCTCTTTTACTCGACTTTCCAGAAAATGAAACTGAGCGATAACATCATCCGACCTTCCACCGGTGACTTGGTAGGATTCTCAGGTGAGCGAGTCCCGGTTATGGGCTCTGTGTGGTTGCAAACCACACTCGGTAAGTTCCCTTCATCGAGAACCTCAGACATTCAATACTTAGTTGTCGATTGCTTCAGTCCCTATAATATTATACTTGGCCGACCTTTTTTAAATAGGTTCGGCGCTATAGTATCTACAATTCATCTTTGCGTTAAGTTCCCCTTGCAGGACAACACAATTGCAACCATTCATAGTGATGCCCAAGAAGCCAGAGAGTGCTACAACAATAGCCTCAAAATACCTCACCGAAACACTAAAGCCCAGGTCCACAACATCGGCAACACGAACAACCAACACATGCTTGCCGACCTTGACCCTCGTGCAGGAACACTGGAAAGGCCGACTCCAACAGAAGACCTACATAAAATCTATTTCACAGAAAGCATGGATAAGTTCACATACGTCGGATCCACGTTATCTTCAGAAGAAAAATCTTCTTTCCGAACATTCTTACAACAGAATGCCGACCTATTTGCATGGACCCCAGCTGATATGCCAGGCATCGATCCATCCATCATATCACACAAGCTAGCATTAGATCCATCTATTCGACCCGTTGCACAGAAAAAGAGAAATCCCGGGCACGATCGAAAGCAAGCTTCCCTAGACGAAACCAAGAAGCTCATCAGCGCAGGCTTCATCCGAGAAATCAGATTCACAACATGGCTGGCAAACATCGTCATGGTTAAAAAACATAACGGTAAATGGCGCATGTGTGTTGATTTCACCGATCTCAACAAAGCATGCCCCAAAGATTCATATCCTTTACCCTCTATTGACTGTTTAGTTGATAATGCCTCTGGTTTTGAGAAACTCAGTTTTATGGATGCATATTCTGGTTATAACCAGATCCAAATGCATCCATCCGATCAAAACAAGACTGCCTTTATTACCGAATATGGAAATTATTGTTATAAAGTCATGCCATTCGGCCTTAAGAATGCAGGTGCAACATATCAACGTCTAATGGACAAAATTTTTGCCAAACAAATCGGCAAAAACATTGAGGTCTACATTGACGACATGGTCGCCAAAACAAAGATCGGCAATAATCACCTTGAGGACCTCACAGAAATCTTCGGACAGCTAAGAAAATATAACATGCGGCTAAATCCTGAAAAGTGTGCATTCGGGGTTCAGAGCGGTAAATTCCTCGGCTTCATGCTCACTAGCCGAGGTATCGAGGCAAACCCGGAAAAATGCCGAGCTATTTTGGACATGACAAGCCCACGGACCCTCAAAGAAGTCCAACGATTGACAGGGAGACTTGCTGCACTCTCTAGATTCTTACCTTGCCTAGCATCTAAATCCTCATGTTTTTTCCAAACTTTAAAAACAAAAAAAGCTTTCCAATGGACTGATGACTGTGAACAAGCATTTACAACTTTAAAAGATACTCTTTCAAAACCACCAATTTTACACACACCCCTACAAGGGGAGCCATTATTCTTATATTTGTCTGTCACTAACTGGGCTATAAGCTCCGCTCTTGTTGCAGAAAGGGAAAAGAAACAGTTCCCAATCTACTTCACAAGCAAGACCTTACAAAACACCGAGCTTCGATACCCAAGCATCGAGAAACTGGCACTATCCCTTGTCTTCTCAGCCAGAAGACTCCGGCCATACTTTCAGAGCCATGAGATTCATGTCAGAACAGATCAACCTTTGCGACAAGTGCTGCAGAAGCCTGAGCTAGCTGGCCGACTAGTAAAATGGTCGGTAGAGCTCTCAGAATTCGATATCAAATACGAGGGCCGAACATCCATCAAATCACAATTTTTGGCCGACTTTATCGCCGAATTCTCAACACCCAATACAACTGAAGATTACATCGAATGGTCTTTATACGTCGACGGATCATCCAACCCACACGGGTGTGAGGCAGGTATTATACTTGATGATGGCCACGGCAACGTCATCGAACATTCCCTCAATTTCTCATTTAAAGCAAGCAACAATCAAAGCGAGTACGAAGCATTAATTGCCGGCCTTAGACTCGCAGCTGACCTTAACATCACCAAACTTAAGGTATATTGCGACTCTTTACTTGTCGTCCAACAGGTAAATAATCTATACCAGGTAAAAGACCCTTTGCTCTCAAAATATCTGGATGTTGTACACCATCTATTATCTAATTTCTCCAAATACGAACTACACCACATCCCAAGGGAGAGTAATGGCCGAGCCGACATTCTGTCTAAACTCGCCAGCACTCAACCAAACAGATCCTCACTTTATCAATCAACACTACTTAAGCCGAGCATTGAACTAAGCCATGTCTTAAGTGTGACGCAGGAAGCAGACTGGAGATCTCCATATATACAGTATCTCCAAACAGGAATCTTGCCAGGCGATGTCGGAAATACCCGACAATTCCGTCGACAGGCCTCCTTTTTCACAATTTATAATAACTGCCTATACAAACGAGGTTTCTCTCGTCCACTACTTAAATGTCTTTGCAGAACAGAAGCAGAGCTTGCGCTTGCTGAGGCACATGAAGGGATCTGTGGAACACACCTCGGAGCCCGAAGTCTGTATTCAAAAATCCTCAGAGCTGGATTATACTGGCCAACTATCAAGAAAGATTGTCACACAAAAGTAAAAAGCTGTGACCATTGCCAAAAACACAGCCCGATAACACATCTCCCGGCCGAACTCTTACACTGTTCCGAGGTTAGCTGGCCATTCAACCGATGGGGGATCGATATCCTCGGACCTTTCCCCACAGCCGCAAGACAGGTAAAATTCCTTGTAGTAGCAATTGATTATTTTTCCAAATGGATAGAAGCACAACCCCTAGCCAAAATTACATCACAGCAAATGCTTTCCTTTGTTTGGAAATATATTATCTGTCGATTCGGCCTTCCTCGGCACATTATCACTGATAATGGTCGCCAATTTGCCGATCAAAAATTCACATCCTTTTTGCAGAACTTAAAGATCAAACAGCACTTCTCATCAGTAGAGCACCCACAAACAAACGGGTTAGCCGAAGCTGCAAATAAAGTAATATTACATGCTTTAAGGAAGAAACTGGATGATGCAAAAGGTCTATGGGCAGACCTTATCCCAGAAATCATCTGGGGTACAATACAACAACTCATTCAACTACAAAGGAGACACCTTTCCGCTTGGTCTACGGCTCAGACGCAATGATCCCTGTGGAGATCTCCCAATTCTCACTACGCACGGACTTGGCCGACCTAACTACCCAAGACTCAGCTCGGCAAACAGAACTTGATCTCATTGAAGAAATCCGATCATCCGCAGCAATAAAACATTTAGCAATGCAACAACGCATTGCCCGTAGATATAACCAAAAACTACAACCACGATCTTTCCAAGTTCACGACCTTGTGCTCAGGAAGACAGAACAAGCAAGGAAACCAACAGCGCATGGCAAACTGGCAGCTAATTGGGAGGGCCCTTACAGAATCACAGAAGTCATCGGCAATGGAGCGTATCGCCTACAAACATTAGAGGGTAAAGATCTCCCTAACACGTGGAATGTATCTTCCTTAAAGTTATACTACAGCTAATACCAGGGACAGGCAAGTACTCTTTTTCCTACTACCAAGATTTTTCCCACACGGGTTTTGCTTGGAGAGGTTTTAACGAGGCTAGCCTACCTGGGCCTTTAAATTCAAAGGTCTTATATTAATAAATTACTTTATTCAGTCAACTTTACTTGCATCCTATACTTTTTAATTTCACAAAAGTTAGAAACCGATTTTTACCACATCCAGATAAAATCATCAATAAAAGATTTACGTCCGACCCCCCTCGGACTCCTACCACGTTTTCAGATAAAATCCGATCTAACTCGGTTTCAGATCATTTAATCAGACAAAATCCGATGTAACTCGGAATCAGATCACCTCATCAGATAACAATCCGATCTAACTCGGATTCCGACCATATACTCAGACAAATCCGATCTAACTCGGTTTCAGATCATTTAATCAGACAAAATCCGATGTAACTCGGAATCAGATCACCTCATCAGATAACAATCCGATCTAACTCGGATTCCGACCATATACTCAGACAAATCCGATCTAACTCGGTTTCAGATCATTTAATCAGCCAAAATCCGATCTAACTCGGTTTCAGATCATTTACTCAGACAAAATCCGATGTAACTCGGAATCAGATCACCTCATCAGCTAACAATCCGATCTAACTTGGATTCCGACCATATACTCAGACAAATCCGATCTAACTCGGTTTTAGATCATTTAATCGGCCAAAACGAAAACTTGATATCAGTCAGACTAACCTACCAAACAATCATTGCTAAATGACCATCACAGTTATTACCATCAGCATCACAACTTTCCATCCAGCAACAACATTATGTTATCATAAAAGTTTTTCTCTACAAAAGTAGCAACATATAGGCTACAATAACAAAAACAAACTACAAATGTCCACAAAATATCAAAAGCTCAACTCAGGAGCAAAACAACCCTACAGACAAACATTCATAATTACACATTCTCATCTCCCTGCTCTGCAGCACCATCATCCTCAACCATAACACCATCTTGTACTATCTTGCCCGGATCCATAGACGATAAATCCACATCAGGAGCCAGAAACTTTGCCTGCAGAACAGCCCTCTCAAAACCTTCGAGGAAGGAATCCAGAATCTCTCCTTGCTTATTCTTCTCCAATTCCTTCATCTGTGCAGTAACCTCAATCATACGGGCACTCAAAGAAGATAAGTCAGCTTCCTTCTTCTTTAAATCTTCAACATCCTTAGCATAGCTCTCCTTCACCTCCTTCAACTGTTTCTCAACCTCAACCAACTTCATCTCAAGTTCAGTAACCTTAGCAGCTTTTACAGCCAATTCCTCCTTCAAACTCGGATCCTCTTTCTTTTCAACCACCTTGCGATGAATCTTCTCACGACTGCGCCCCAAGCTCGCAAGCCGCAAACCCACAACCTAAAAGAATAACAGATTAGTACCCTAAAACAAAACACCCGAAAAACACTTGCACTTCAAAAACAAAACTTACCTGCATATACTGATCAATCGCCACATCCCCTACCTCTTCCGCCAAACTAACATCAGAAGGAGTCTGGCATACCTCATCCACCGTACTCATGAAAGGGTGATCTTTTCCCCAAAGCGATAACCCATCACTCTGCTCAACAAAACCATGCAACCTTTCCTGGTTCTCACAAAACCTATGAATATCTTCCATCGGAACATCATCCTTCTCATAATCAAAAACATCAGACATAATATAACATCCACAGTCCAAAATCTTACCCAAATATTCCACAACAGCAGCCTTATTTTCCTCCCATTGCAGCAGATCATAAACAGAAATCAAATCTCGCCGATCAATAAACTCGGTCAAAAACTCAATAATGCACTCATCCTTCGGACTTATAGACTCAGGACCCAAAATGTTTTGAGGCTCAGAACACCACCAGAGAGGGAATCTCTCCCCCAAATGCTCGTCAATATAAAAGGGAAAGTCATCTTCACAACTACTTACCTTCAGGTACATTTCCTTAAAATTCTTAAAAGATGATTTGTATAGCTTGAACAAAGCAAAACCAGGAGAGCTATTCAAATTTACCCAACCACCTTTCCAAACTCCTTTCGCCTGGAACAATGAAAAGAACAATTCAACCGACGGATTTTCCTCCAAGAACTCCATCAGAATCTCAAACGCCCGAAGGAAAGCCCAGCCATTAGGATGAAGTTGTGAAGGCGCACAGTTTAACTGCCTCAACACCTTACACTCAAACTCACTAAAAGGGATTCTCACCCTCAATTCTTCCAAAACGGAACTATACATAAAGAAATGCTCAAAACCCTCCCCTCTATAAAAAACCTATCATCCACACTACAGGGTAACAGTTCCAATCGAACCCCAGAGTCAGCCCTAACAACCTTCCGCTTATCTATCTGATTCACAACACCAACATCCAAAAACAAAGAAACACGATCTTTCACATCACCATTTACCCAATCATAAGACCAATCTATCTTCCTTCTTGTATCTCTTTCATAACCCATTGAAAATTCAAAAGCAGAAAACACGGAGAAGGAGCAAACAGTTACACAGAAAAAACAGAAAGGAAGAAGAAGAGACACGCGGTTACACAGAGAAAGCCAAAGTAGTCACAAAGTAACTCACCTCTCTTACTCATTGTTTAGATGATACCACTTGCGGAAAATAAAGCAGCAAGCATGCAACCTTTCAGTTTTCCCCCAACTTTAAATTAACCCACTTTAAACCAAATACTTTCCCTTCCCATCAAATCCAACGTCTCAGACACTAAACACTAACCTTGGAAACAAGCAAAATTAATACCCCACTTAATTGTTTCTCTTTCCTAATCACACACGCTTAGCCTCAGTAACTGTTCAATAAAACATCTTGAACTGGGGGCTACCAGATTAAACCACAAACCAAAAACAAAGTTAAATCACATGCCGAACTGATCAGCAACCGATTCACACGTCATTAAAAGCTCAACCTGCTTCATTAAACACTCTCCCAGGCTAAGCTTGGGGGATGTGGTCCGGCCATAATAAATTCAATATCATAAATCGGCTTTACTATTCATAACTCGGCATTTACCACAACATCAGCGTTACAGTTCGGCACTACAGTTATAACTCGGCACTACAGACACTATTTGATAATCAATATCATTTATTGAAATCTAACGTTACAGATCAGCTCAACGGACTACTCCACAAATGAGAAACGTCCAACCTGACATTTACTCTTATTACTACTCTTTATTACAGACAATAAATACAGGAACGTAACCGATCTATACGCTGTCACCTATAAAAGGTATGATCTTCTATTTTAAAGGGGATATTGAATTCTCAATACTAACTTAAGCTTCGGAGTGCCTTTGCAGGTACACTCCCCCCTGTTTCTTGCTCAAAGCTCTATGCGATTGAACATACTCTTGGAGAAAAGCTCGGACTATCACAAGACCTGAAGGTCGGTACCGAAAGCAATGGCTCGGCACTGACTCCCAGAGACTGAGCTCTCCCTCCAGGTATCCATACAAGAACAGTAACCTTTTCTGCTCTACTTTTTCCTTTTTATAAATGCGTATAATTCTCTTTAGTGTGAAAATCCAACAAGATTCCATGAGGATGTATTTGAAGATACTCCTGTTGCAAACAAATCGAGGTATGTGCTTATAATTGATATTTATCATATTCGCATATTGTTTTTTTTAGTTAATATTTTGGTTTTGTAAAAATAAATTGAAGAAATTATGTTGATTTTTTTTAGGTTGTTAGGGTCTATTTTGATTTTTTAATTTTAGATGGAAAAGTGATCATGAGTGTAATTATAAGGGGTTAAAATATTTCTTCCAGATTGATTATAAGAATAATTGCAGATCTATTATTGTATGAGATTTTTGTTGAAATCTTTATGCGCACACTATTAAAATATTTCACGCTATATGCCCATAACAAGATTCTACTCCACCTTCTAATTCATATGATTAATAATTAACAATTAGTACTTAATATTAGTTTATTTGAGGCCAGCTTTCAACATTTATCCGTGAACAGAAGGGTCAAAATAGTAAAAAAAATATGCTTCTGAAGTTGCTTGTGATATGTTTTGTGAATTTCAGTGGATGATATTCTAACTTATGAAACTGAAGTTGCTTCATGGCTAATGAACACACTCCAAAAAAAGGACCAATTATTCTCCGATTTCAAGGTCAGTTCCTTAAGCAAATAAATAAAAAGCAACTTTTAACATTCAAGTGCATTGTTACTTATACTTTGGTAGTTGCTTTCATTGCCCTGTTCACATATTTTACCATTTTCTCTCACATTTGATTAAGTTATATGTAGGCCAATCTTGTGCATATCTTGCTATTTCAACCCGCTATTGATTTTCAATTGATGCCTTTTACATTCTATGTTAATGCACTCTTTAACAAAAAGAAACAAATGATTGGATAATGTTATTAATTGTAAGCGGCCAATGTACAGTTTTGAAATTGATATTTAAATTGTAAATCATTTATTATTTGTTGAAAATTCAGAAAATTATGTGCACAATTGTACAATTGTTAAAATTTAGTTTAGATTCCAAATGTGAGTTTGACTATAACTTTGCTTTGCTTAGAGATTTTGTCTTTATGATAAAGATATTTTGCTTCTTGACTTAAAAAAAATAAAAGATGAAGAATACTTTGGAATTTTAAACTTAGTCTATGAAAGTGAAGTTTTTTTTAGAAAAGAAAATTTAGCTTCTTTCTTGATAACAATACCATTTTGTGTAAGAAAATTGGAAATAACTACGCATTGAACTTCAATGCTGAAGTACCAGAGGCTATACTGATATAGTCATATAGGAGCCTTTTGTATTTATAAACTAATCATAATCACAACAGGATTATCTATTGTAGGACCTTGGTAAATGTTTATTGTGGATGGGAGTACCATGAATTTGGGTTTGTGGGACACTGCTGGTGAGTTAGTTCACTATTTATCAAGTTTTGTTTTTGGAGGGTCTTAGTTTTTCTCAATTTTTTTTAAATATGCCAAGAACATTAGAATAGATTAAGACCTTTAAGCTATTGTGGAGCTAATGAAAATTAAATGTGATTATTATGCTCAATTACGCCTTTTAAATATTTTCTTTGGTTTAGAGAATATATCCAATTATTTTAAATTTGCATGAATGAAGAAAACAATAAAATTGACTTTAAATTTATCGGATTTTTCCTTTAGAGTTTCGATTTTTGTTGTGTTATGGATTCTCTTAATTGGTCATTTTTGTTATGGGTAAGTGTCTTATACTTGAAAATTGATGAGGATAACATTTGATATAATCAATAACAATTGATTAAAATTGCATCTTAGGTTCTACCAGAGCTGTTAACTAAAAGTTAACCCCTAAAAGCTGTTAAGTATAATTGCATAAAGCAGTTTAGTTACAAATGATCTTAATTAGTTTATTGTTTGCTCCTGTTAGTTGTCTATCACTATGTTATCATGCTATAACTTCATTGCAATTTACTTCTCCTGTTTTAAGATTATAAATTACACAGTGTTAATTGGATAAAAGAAGAGTTTGAGGATAATCAAGATTGTTTGGATCTTTTTGAGATGATATTTTCTACTTATACGTTTAACCTATTTCATATTTTTAGTTTCTCCTCTTGAAAAATGGGACATTGATTATTATATTCTATTCTGAACTTATTTGATTATTATATTCTATTCTGAACTTATTGCTCTTATAAAAAGCTGAGTACTTTTCTTTCTGTTTCTTTTTTATTAAAAAATGTATTTAGATCCTAATATCAGGTATTCTTCAAAATAATACAATTATATGGGTAGTGACGCTAAATTAAAATACTTAAAATAATGAGATTTTTTGAATAAAAAATTTTTATTTTATGTTTAGGATCATCTAACGAGTTAAAATCATGATGGGCTCTGAATATTAGGAAAAAAATAATTGAATACAATTTTTGTTTAGAGACATGTAATTTATGAATTTGGCAGAGATATATAAATCATTACTTTTATTTCATCTTTTTTTACAAGTAGTACTTGATATAGATCTTTTTTTCCTTCACAAAATTGAGAAAGTATAAATAAGTTTTAGTCAAAAAGAGTAGTTCAGTTAAGGAGAGTAGGTGAGTCAATGGGAGTGGGTAATATATATTTCTAAAATAATTATCTCTTGATTATATTGTTGAATGTTAATATTCAAGAAAATAACTACTCTATTTTATACCAAATATAGTCATCAATAGTTACTAAGTTGCTATATAAAAATTGACTTTATTTATTTTTATTTTCAAAGTTGTTTATTTTTTGCTGTAGTAGAGTATTGGACTTCACTTTTTTTATTTAGTTGGTGATTTTTTACTTTGAATCTATTTGCATCATTTTTTTAAATAATTCAATACATTGTTAAGTTAGAACTGGATCTCTTACTTATTCAGTGAAACAACTTCTTTTGAGCCAAAAGTTTGTTCTTATTTCTCCTTATTTTTGAGAATTCTTTGATGGATTTGCACTTTGATTTTGTTGCATGTTTAATGAGGTTCAATAACCAATATATTTACGTTTGCCACAAAACACTCAATTTTATTTTGTAATGTCATAGATTCTAATGACCCTTTTGATTTTGAAGTGTTTCTCTGTTTATTCATTATTTGCAGATGTTGGTTTGATTTTATGAATTTCGGAAGGATGAAGGTAAGATGTTGTAAGTACATTATAAAGATATGGCAGGTGAGAAGGTTTCGAACAATTTCAGGTTCATGAAGAAATAATGGGATGGTTTAGCACCAAGCATGTTGAGCTATTAAACTGGTTTGTTTTAATGAAAAAAATTGTAAAGCTAGGGACAAATTATGTAATTGTGAGATTTTGCCAGCCTCTATGGATGTCCAATGTGTCGTAAAGAGGCAGAGATTGTATGCCATCTTTTCTTTAGTTGTGATGTAGCATCAAGTTTTTGGGGTGATGTACTATATAATATGGGTCTGCATTGAAGATGAGCTAAGAAATGCTTCAAGTCATGAATTGCAGCACCAATTCCAACGAGGTATAAGCAGCAGTGGATGTCTAACGTCTTTGCAATCACATGGTGTTTTTGAAAGCATAGAAACTGCAAAATGTTTCAAAGCAAAAATTTAAATACACAGGTTTTGAAATGAGAGATAAAGTATTGGAGGCAAGCTTGGGTGTCGAATAAAGAAGAGCGCAGGAGAGGAGAATTTAAAATTCAATGATATAATGACTTGAGGAGTGGATGAAATAGGTACATATGTTTTGTCTTATTGCGATTTTAATTATTATTATAAGATGGTTTTATCTTCTTTACTTGATTTAGAATAATAGTTTCTTTAAGTTGGTCTATTTAGCAATATAGTAGTGAGCTTATGTTCTGCTTTAAGCCTTTGTAACTGCTACTGACCTCATGTCTCTGAATGATTTAGTGGGAGATTTCTTATTTAAAAAAAATGCAGGCAAGCCAAACTATTAACTCTAAGATTATAGCGATAGGGGCAGAAGGTAATTTTTTTAGGGGCTTAAATTTCTATTTTTATTTTTTTTATTGAACAGTTTTATTGTTTTAACTACCATTACTAATGTTATTGTCATTGATGATTATTATTAGTTTGGAAAAAATTATGTGTGATTTTTTATTATGGAGGATAGGGTACGACTTAAAGGTTATTGTTATTACTTCTAATTAGGTATAAAAGTTGCACTAAAGAATAGGAGAGCTGTTGCCACTGCTGCCTAAAGTTTTCAAAAATTATTTTTTTTTTTACTCAATTTATAGGATTGCAGGGATTTTATATATTAAAGCAAAGTTCATTGAGATATTATTTATCAATTTTGAGTTCTTTTATAATTTTTCAACAAAGACTTTGTTTTATCAATGAGAGTTTTTGACATATTTTTTCTCATTATGTTAGCCAATTCCGTTATATTAAGATTTGTAATTATCTAAATTACGGTGTAGTTGTGTTGATTTTTCTGTTTTAAAAAAAATTGATTTGATCATACTTAGACAATACTCATAAAAGGCAAGAGTTTTAGTTAGTTAATTAGTACATAAATTATACGATACAAAATCAAATAAAAAACGGTTGTCTCTTTTCAGGTGAAGTATCTTTTTCTCTTTTATTCATGTTCTCTCTTAACAAATACTTTTTTAAGCATTTATAACACCCAAACATAAAGAAAACATTCACATCCTAATTTATTAATCTTCTATTCAATTTTAGTGAGTCAATTTTCCTTTTTCATAAAATCTTAGAACATTGCCTAGAAGATTAAGTAACTGAATTTAACGCCATGTGTGATGTGTTTAATAAGTAACAAATTTTAGAGAGAGATTTCTTAGTATGTTATTTTTTTCATTTAATATTATAACTGATAAATAAAGAACAAATTATTTTTGTACGTAAAAATTATACAAAATAAATTAATTATTATTTCTAAAATTACATACTAAGTTGATTAATTCGTTTATAATTTTCAATCCCATTAAAAATATAAAAATTACATTATATCACTCAACAACCTATTAAAAATTACAAACAATTTAAAGTCTCAAATAGTATATTACTACTTTTTTTTTACCAAACAGAATACTAAAAAAAGTTATTTTTTATGCATTTCAATTGTCGTAAAGTATTTCATTGATGTGTCATTCTTACAACATTAGGAATAAATAATAAAGGAGAAAGTAAAAAAGAAAAAAATAAAAGGTAAAGAATTTTTTTTTTTGGTGTCAAATTAAAAGATAGTGATTGAGAGATTTGTACGAGTGATTTGAGATTGGATCAACAGAAGTCTAAATTAAAAGGTAGTGATTGAAAAATTTGTGTAAGTGATTTAAGATTGGATCAAAAGAAGTCTATCACTTATATCTGTATTTAAGAGGAGCAAAAAATTATTGTTCTGCAAGATGTAATAAGTTTTCAAAAATTTCACCAAATCAATTTGCATACAAATAAAATGAAGGATCATTCAGCTAAGACACAATAAATTTTAGAAAAAGTATTCAAATTATGCTATTTTAGGGTTGATGTGTTTTTTTTTTTTGAGTCAATATAAATTACACATTTTTTAATAAAAAATAATTAAATCTTTCTTGAGAGTTAAATCGAATAGAAAAATTTAGCTAATAAATATCTTTCACCCGTATGTTGTACGGGTCTTCTGTTAGTAAGTATAAAAAACTAAATAATAAAAGTTAGCATATTGTATAAGCAAATAAACACATCATCACCTTTTCACTTTCATCAACTTGATCACACAAATTATCCGAGTGATCACTTTCATTTGAGTGATCACTTTCATTTGATATCTCTCTCATGGCATTGGCAGATTTTCTTTTAAGAGAATGACATTTTTATAGCACACACAATATAGTAGCTTCAGTTAACACAAGATAAAAAAATGGAGAAAGAAGGGTGTATCTAGCAGTATATATACAACTGAGAAACTTGAATCTTTGAAATAGTTAAACTTTTTAATTTGGGAGGGAAAAGAAAGGAAACAATTAATAGATATTTGAAACTGAACATTCAAAATTTACAGTATACCCTATATTAGTCTATACCTACTATCCTCCAATATCTAATTCAAGATCTTCATAGCCGTCACTATCAGATCAAAGAATCAGAAGGACAGACTTGGAATCATATATCCTAACCTAATTGCAGGAGAGAAATGTAGCAAAAAGATGTAAAAAATAGCACGTAAATCAAGACAATTTCTTCTAAACCCTAACCTAATAGTGTCAGAAGGAAGAAAAAGGGCATACAATGAGCACATCTAGTATTAGTTTAAATATTATAATTTTAATAGGCGTATACAATATATTTTTAATATTTAATAAAGGATAGAGCTTATTCCAAATGAAAAATATGTCAAGTTGATCTCTTCTAGAAAAGTAGATATAGACTATTTAAAATATTATTACCCTAATACAGATCTCTTCTAGAAAAGTAAATATAGACTATTTAGAATATTATTACCCTAATACAGACTGATTTGTCAACTATTCTTTTCTATCTTTATAACAGATTATTCTCATTAGCATATTATAAACAATTATTCACTTAAGATCAGTAAAAAAATATATTAGTAAACCTACTTAAAAGGAATTGAAGCAATCGTAACAAAATTATGGAAAGCCAAACAATTATGTTTTCTATTATCATCAAAATAGTATATAGATTAGAGAATCATTTAATGTCGTTCATCTTTTAAAAACCTACTTAATATTCAAAAATCAATTACTTAGAGAAGACGAAGAGAGAGAAAAGAAAAGTTATTCTATATCTACTAACCTCTAATATCTAATCCAAGATCTTCACAGCCACCACTATTAAATTGAAGAATCAGAAGGACAGACTTAGAACCCTATACCCTAACCTAATAGCAAGAGAGAAATATATCAAAAAGGGTGAAAAATAGCACGTAAATTAAGACAGCTCCCACTAAATCCTAACCTAATAAAAAAAGGAAGAAAGAGAGAAGAGGAAAAAAGAAAAGAAAAATATAAAAGGAAGAAAGAGAAATTAAAGACCAAAAGGAAGGAAGAAAAAGAGCATACAATAAACAATCTTCTCTATAAATCCTAAGCTAGCAGCAATAGATATAAGCAATAAAGAAAATTGGAAGAGAAGATAAAGAGAAAGGAGAGGAAGAGAGAAAACATGAAGATAACAAAAATAACATGAGGTCAGTATAAAGGAAAAAGTAAGAATCAAAACAAAAAAAGCCTATACATAAATCTAAGGGATGGCAGGCTTAGGTTATGAGCACACCTTTTTGTTTAAATATCATGATTTTAGTAGCCTTCCTATATAATTAGATTTTTAATGAAAAAATATATCATATTCCAATGAAGATACACACAAGCTTATTATATATTTAACTAAATACTCAAGGAGAAATAGAAGGGCATCAATAAATTTGGAAAATTATGCTAAAAAGAAAACAATAAAGCATACCATCAAGAAATTAAAGGATAAACAAAAAGGAGTAACAAATAAGGATAAACTACTTAATAATTAAATCTTCTGAATTGAATCACACCTAAGCCACTTGATTGGATTCAAAGCAATAAGAAGAGAAGAAATTCTAATAAAAAAAAGAAGGAAAAAGATGAGGAGGAGGAAGAGGTGGTGTTGATGACGACGATAACAAAAAAGAAAAATAAAAAAGAAGAAGAATGTGCAGTAACAAGAAGAAGAAAAAAACGTGCAGTAACAACATGAAACGCGTAAATATAAATGACTTATAAATATTTGTATAAAAAAAACGCTTACACGTGAAGAATAATTTTTTTTTATTTTGTTACTTTCTATAAATCACCAACAACATTTTTCTCATGCTTTAAGTCAAGATGCTTTTGATATGGACCCATTTAAGATAAGCTCGTCTAACCTCATTTCTTTAATTTGGGTAATATTGCCAAATTTAAAGCCATTTTTCAGGGTCTCGTTCTAAAGAATTAAGGTCAAACTCATCAGATGCAACTCTTTGAAATTTTTGAAGGTTGTATTTCACTTTCTTTGTGATTCATTAAAGTAGAAGAACTATTTACAGGTGTTAATATTGTAAAAGTTATATGTTCCCTTTCTTAAATATTAGTCTTCCCCTTAAAAATGCACCAATTCTTTGATTTTTCATGATTATTTTATATAAAAATTTGAATATATATCCTGTAAAATATGTAAAAAAAGAAGTTAAAAAGACAAATATTAAAATTTATAATATTTATTGAATTTTTTTATCAATTTATATTAATACAATAATATCAATACTTATTGAATATTTTAATTTTTTTATCATATAAAAAATTAAATTAAATAAATAGTAAAATAGAAAATAATATTAAATTACATAAATAAAAAATACCTAATTTTTTATATTTGAACTCAAAGATAGATAGAGGGAGAATTGTAAAATGCGAATACATTCAATTCAGTTCAAATCTAACATATTTTGAATATTTTAAACTAAAAATTATTGTGTAATAAAAACAAGAGATGAATATTAAATTTTAGTATTTTAAATAATAATAAAATATTTAAACCAATTAAATTATCTTTTATTTTTTTTTTAAATTTTACTAATTTTTTTAACAAAAATTTAAAAGACCATAACCTCTTTATCTCAACTAAACTAAGCTCCGCTAAGCTCCGCCTGCTTTCAATATACTAGTAAAACACGCCGTTGTATCATAATGATACGTTATACTAAATGTAAACCAATATTAATGATTCGTCCGAACACTGGGAGGCCGAGCTTAAGCACTTCCGAGCAAATCTCCGATCAAGGGGAAGAGCTTTACGTCGGCCAAGATCAAACACCGCGGCGGAAATACCTGCACAAGATACTCCGACGCTCAAGTCAGCAGTGATTCTTAGTAAAAAATGAGAGAGAGAATAATTAAGTGAGAGTGAGATAAGTTAATATGAAAACTGATAGTTGAACCTGACTTTAGCTGAGGATATTGGTTTGACTTTATAGGGATTGTTTTACCGTTTTCATGTGGATCAGTCCTAGTTTGTAGGTTGGTTACGATATGCTGTTTTGGTGCTATAAACCGGTTGAGCACGTTTCTTATTCTCAGTTGGGTGATGCTGCTTCCGTCCTGATCATGTGCCGAGATTTTCGGACGGCTGATACGGGACCGAGCTTTATGATGCACGTGTCATTTTATTTGATCGGGTGAGGCCGAACTTATCTGCTTTTGTTCCGAGCTTGTTTAATGTGATGTCAGCCTCAGATATTTGCGTGCCGAGCTTACGGTGCAACCGAGGATAAGGGTGACGTATCAATTAAAAAAATTAAAACTTATTGAGTATCATTGATTTTCATTTCGTTCATTGTTTAAATAAATAGAAAAAAAAGAAATACGTAGAATAGCAACAGAATAGTTGGAGCAGGAGTGTAGATTGACCCACGTAAATAATTCTGGTATAATGATTTTGGTCAAAAACCTGCCCTGACACGTGTTGGATAACGATTTGTAGATAACAGAATTTTACTCCCAATTAAAATTTAAAAATGTTCTCTCGTGTTTTAAGCAAACTTTTGATTTTTTTCAATTTAATTTTA
>NC_029778.3:30057452-30061255 GCF_000817695.3 Arachis duranensis | reverse complement strand
TACACTCATATGTAATTATACCTAAAACTACAAAATAAAACTTGAATTCTTTTAGTCTGAAATTACAAAGTTATTTTTTTTTTACAAGTTCAACACTCAAACTCTAGTGTAATTGTCAAAATAGTTGGTGCTTTCTTTTTAAAGAATAAAGTATTATTTTTATTTTCTTGTGGTAAGTTTTAAAATTATTTCTAACATTTAAATCATTTTATTTATGTTCCTAACATTTTAAAATTGGCTCAATATTATCTTGCTGTTAGGGATTCGTTAACAGAATTGACGGCAAGACAAAATGTTAGGTATATGAAGATGGTAAGATGACAAAATCTTATATTTGTGTAGTGGTTTCAAGGCACGATTAGATCGCTTTCTTTAGAGAGATATTTGTCCCCATACTTAGTTGCTATAGGGTTGATGACAATACTCTCCCATGATACAATGAAACCTAAGAATTTCTTAATTAGCAATAGTAAGAAATTCTCAACTCTCTTGAATAAAGAAAATCTCTTAATAGTAGTGTAAATTGTACGCTTAGTACTTCATATCTGAAATAGTGGACAATGACTTATTTATACATATTGCACGTAACAATTATGATTAGTTACGTATACAAATGGTTGTGTCATTTCTATTGCCAATAGATACAATGTTTTGAACATATACAACTCTTAAAGAGTTGTGTCCCTTTAGCCAATAGATACAATGTTTTGAACATACACAATCCTTAAAAAGTTGTGTCCCTTCAACTAAATGGTACAAAACGGTTAGTAACCGTTTATTAATATTAATAATATTAATAATATTAATAATATTAATTAATCAAATTTGTAAATACCCTTCAATCCCCCACTATTTACAAAATTTAAATGTCATACAAGTATATGCATAAAGAATGTGTCACTAAGATTAAACATTCTTTTAGTGTAAATTTTAAAGTTCTAACGAAGTAATAGGTGTCTAATCGATTAAACCTATACTCCATATGCTAGTACCAAAAATCACACACGTTACTTATACCCTCCAAGTTCAAGAGTTTACAATTTTAAGCACTTATATGGCCTTGTGCTCATCCTAATTTCATGAATATTTATGAGAATAAAACCTCTAAAATTCTCGATTAGAGCGGCACCACTCTTATATTCATATAGGTGGAATCTTTTGATAGATAATATTATCATTCCATTAAGAGTTTAAACTCACCCTCCTAATTTATTGTAAATAGCACTAAATCCTATACCTTAGTGCTCCAATTGCTAAATAACTTATTATTACCCATTAAACCTTGAAACTAGTGGTCTACTAGAATAAGGTTGGGTTCCATCATTTAGCAATAATAGGTTTTAATCCCATTTTAGCAGTAGTTTCTTTGATTTTATCCCTTGACAAACCTTTAGTCAAAGGGTCCGCTCAATTTTCTTGAGATCTTACATAAGTGATGGTAATTACACCATCATCTATTAGTTACCTCACAAATTCATGTCTCAAACTTATATGTCTAGACTTTCCATTATAAACCTTATTATATGCTCGAGACATGGTTGATTCACTATCACAGAAGATTGAAATGGCTATCGTCTGCTGTGGCCACAGCTTTATATCATATAACAAATTTCTTAACCATTCTGCTTCTTTACCTGCGGCTGATAAAGCTACAAACTCAGCCTCCATAGTAGAATGTGTAATACATGTTTGTTTCTTTGAGGCCCAACTTATTGCTCCACCACCTATGGTGAAAATCCATCCTGAAGTGGATTTGTTATCATTAAGATTTGTAATCCAACTTGCGTCGGAATAACCTTCTAAAATTGCCGGATAATCACTATAATGTAATCCCAAGTTTATGGTTTTCTTGAGATAACCAAGAACTCTTGTTATAGCTTTCCAATGTTGATTGCTAGGCTTTCCTGTAAACCTTGATAATTTGCACACAGCAAATGCTATATCAGGTCTAGTACAATGCATTGCATACATTAAACTTCCTATAGCACTAGCATATTCTAATTGTGCTATAGATCTTCCCATGTTTTCTTCTAATTTAAGATTAGGATCATACGGCGTATTGGATTCTTTAATTGTGAGATGATCAAACTTTTCCAATACCTTTTTAATATAATGAGATTGACTTAAAGTAAAGCCAACTTCATTCTTATGTACCTTTATGCCTAATATTGTATCAACTTCATTCAAATCCTTCATCTTGAATTTAGAAGTTAGATACTCCTTCGTTACACAAATTTCTTCTAAATTTGTTCCAATGATTAACATATCATCAACATATAAACAAACAATTACTCCATAATCTTTAGTAAATTTTGAGTAAATACATTTATCCGCACTATTATGTGAGAAGCCATTTGATAACACCACTGAATCAAACTTCTCATGCCATTGTTTAGGCGCTTGTTTTAGCCCATACAAAGACTTAATTAATTTGCAAACTTTCTTTTCATTTCCGAGTAGCACATAGTCTTCTGGTTGCTCCATATAAATTTCTTCATTAAGATATCCATTTAGAAAAGCCGCTTTAACATCCATTTGATGTACATGAAGCTTATGTATGGATGCTAATGCTATAAGAGCCCTAATAGAAGTTATTCTTGCCACAGGTGCGTATGTATCAAAATAGTCTAGACCTTCTTGTTGTCTAAACCCCTTGGCCACTAACCTTGCTTTAAAGGTTTGTAATGAACCATCAGTATTATACTTTTTTCTAAATACCCAGTTACATCCTATAGGCTTTGATCCTGGAGGCAAATCAACCAAGACCCAAGTATTGTTAGATAATATTGAGTCTATTTTATCATTTATTGCTTCTTTTCAAAAAGCAGAATCCCTTGAAGCCATAGCCTCTTTGAATGTTTGAGGATCACCCTCTATGTTCATAACAATAGGAATCTTTTTTGTTACAGAATTCCTAGTTCCTTCTACCAAAAAGGTGATAACCTGAGAAGAAATAAAATCTGGACCCAAGTCCTTTTCTTTTCTTACTCTCAAGCTCTTCCTTGGTTCAATAAACTCTTTGTCGTTTAGACGTTTATTATTTTGATTATTTATTTCTTGTGAAATATTAGTATCATTTTGGGGATACTCTGAATTAGAAGTTGAATCATTGATAAATTTATTTTCAATAAATTCTACTTCTCTTGATTCAACAACTACATTAGATACTAAGTCTAATATTCTATATGCTTTAGAATTTTGAGCATATCCTATAAAAGTGCCTTTTATGGCTCTTGGCCCTAATTTAGTTCTCTTTTGATCAGGAACTTGATAAAAGGCTAAACACCCCCACACTTTAAGATAATTTAAATTAGGTTTCCTTCCTTTCCAAATTTCATAAGGAGAAACCTTTCTATGTCTTGATGGTATCCTATTATGGATATGACATGATGTCAATAATGCTTCACCCCACAAATTGTAAGGCAATTTTGCATTTAGTAACATTGAATTAACCATATCTACTAAGGTACGGTTCTTTCTTTCCGCCAAACCATTTTGTTGCGGAGTATATGGAGTGGAAGATTCATGCACAATACCATGTAATTCACAAAAGTGATCAAATTCATTAGAAAAATATTCTCCACCTCGATCACTACGAAGAACTTTTATTTTCTTATCATGCATATTTTCTACTTCTATTTTATATTTCTTAAACATTTCAAAAGCTTCATCTTTATTTCTAAGCAAATACACATAAGTAAATCTAGAACAATCATCAATGAAGGTTATAAAGTATCTTTTTCCTCCTCTAGTAATATTGCCATTTAGCTCACAAATATCACTATGAATCAATTCTAATAAAT
>NC_029778.3:30047924-30057362 GCF_000817695.3 Arachis duranensis | reverse complement strand
AAATCAACAATATACAAGGAAACATTCACTTTATTAATACTAAGTTTAAACATGCCTTCAGTACAATATCCTTTTCCTATGAATACATCATTCTTAAGCAAGATCACTTTATCGGATTCCATAACAACTTTGAATCCTTTCTTACACAAGAGACTAACAGAAACTAATTTTTTTCTCAAATCTGGAATATGAAGTACATTTATTAAACTTAATTTCTTTCCAGATGTAAAATTTAATTCCACACTTCCTTGACCACAAACTTTGGCTGAGTTGTCATTGCCCATCAAGACTTCTCTATTGTTCACTTCTTCATATGTTTTGAATTGGTTGTGATCATTGCAAACGTGAACAGTAGCCCCAGATTCTAACCACCACTCAAGTGATTTTTCTTGTGTTGCTATGTTGACTTCTGTAACCATGCCAATATGCATGTTTTGTACTTTTTCTACAACCATAGCAATTAGATCCTTCTCTTCCACTAAGTTGGTCTTTGGTGCTTCCCTTTTCAGAAGTCTACATTCTTTGATATAATGTCCTTTCTTGTGACAATGATAACACTCTCTTTGTCTCTTCTTATCTTGCTTTGAATCTTTAGAGAACTTTCTTTTCTTCTTATTGGTGTTGTTTTCACCAATATGATTCACTTTAGAACTTTGAAAAAGATACACAGCATCACGTTTTCGAGTTTCCTCCTCTATACGTATATGCCTTAGTAATTTCTAAATTGTGAAGTCCTCACCAAGATGTAAAAGTTTCTTCCTATAACCATTCCAAGATGAAGGCAATTTTAAAATAATTGCTCCAACTTGTAATGATACAGGGATCACCACTTGTAGATCACAAAGTCTACTTACAAGGATTTGTAATTCATGAATTTGATCCATGACAGGCATAATATCATTCATAATAAATTCAAAATATTTCATCATAATAAACTTATATGTTCCTTGTCGTTCTGTATTATACTTTTCTTCCAAAGATTTCCAAATCTCTAATGGTGATTGAATTGACATGTAGAGATCATAGAGTCGGTCGGATAAAGTATTGAGAATATGACCTCGACATGCAAAAGTATCTTCATCACGTTTCTTTTTCAATTGAACAATCTTTTTTTCTCTTCCGGTGTGGAATTTTCAGCGGCATCGGCAATTGGTGTAGTCTTTGAGTCAATCATATATGCAAGATTGAGAACTGAAAGAAGAAACATCATCTTGTCTTTTCAACGGTTGAAGTTCGTTCCATCAAAGCGATCTAATTTGACAAACTCTTGATTCATGACCTTGAATGTAGTGTTTTGATCTTGTGCCATCTTCAAGAAGTATCTCTCTAAAATTGTTGGGTATATGAAGATGGTAAGATGACAAAATCTTATATTTGTGTAGTGGTTTCAAGACACGATTAGATCGCTTTCTTTAGAGAGATATTTGTCCCCACACTTAGTTGCTATAGGGTTGATGACAATACTCTCCCATGATACAATGAAACCTAAGAATTTCTTAATTAGCAATAGTAAGAAATTCTCAACTCTCTTGAACAAAGAAAATCTCTTAATAGTAGTGTAAATTGTACGCTTAGTACTTCATATCTGAAATAGTGGACAAGGACTTATTTATACATATTGCACGTAGTAATTATGATTAGTTACGTATACAAATGGTTGTGTCATTTCTATTGCCAATAGATACAATGTTTTGAACATATACAACTCTTAAAGAGTTGTGTCCCTTTAGCCAATAGACATAATGTTTTGAACATATACAATCCTTAAAAGGTTGTGTCCCTTCAACCAAATGGTACAAAACGGTTAGTAACCGTTTATTAATATTAATAATATTAATAATAATATTAATAATATTAATTAATCAAATTCGTAAATACCCTTCACAAAATTGAGATGATTTTAAAATGTTAGAAACTTAAATAAAACGAAAATATTGGGGAGAAAAACGATACATAGAAATAAATTTTAATTTTATCCTTTAATAATATTAATTTTTTACTGTACATAGTATTTAATTATCTACTTAATATACTAAAATTGGGGTTTTTCCCAACTAATGAAAATGAGGTGTCGATTCCTCATGAATTCATTTTTTCGCCAACATTAATGCACTATTTTCTCTTCTAAGTTTATTTTATAAAAATATCTTTATTATAATTATACTATAATTAGCATTTAAATAATAATGCATAATTATACTAATTTAAGAAAATATCTTTATTTTAGTTATATAAAATTAACATTTAATGTATTATTAAACTACTTATCAATTATCAATGAAAAATATTTTTTATTATTTTAATTATATTGATAATAATAATAATGATAATAATAATATAATATGATAATTATATGATAATGGCACCGGTTATTAATAACCAATTTATATTTCTCTAAATAAATTTATTTTAAAAAATATATTTATTATAATTATATTACAATATTACAATCAATATTTAATGAATTATGCATAATTATACTAATTTAAGAAAATATCTTTATTATCTATCTATTCTATTATATAAAAATCGGATTTTCAAAAATTGGGTTTTTGCACTTAATGATGGAACTGATGTGGCATGCTCTTGAATTGTTTTCTGTAAGTCCCAGAATTTTTGAAAATTTTATTATAAATTAATCTTAAGTTTAATTATTTATTTATAGCTTTAATTTCAGAAATTTCTTAAAAATAATTAAAGTAAATTTTGATTAATTGAGTTTAAAATAAATTAAGATTCTTATTCAATTTTATAATTATTAAAATATTTTCTGTAATTAAATTATAACATTAGTAGTTATGAAATAATAATAAATTTATATGACTTAATTTAAATAAAACAGTTTGAAGTTTATAATATTCTTGAGTTATAAAAAAAGAGACCTGAAAAAATAAGAACATATATAACTGTAATAGTAGCATGTTAATTTTACACTAAACTTTATATTATAAGACTAATAAAATTTATCAACAACCTAGTATTTTACTAACCTCATTAGAAAAGTAATTGGCATATGATGTTGTGTTCCATGTTACACATTTTATTTCAAGTCTGAAAGTATAGTTAATAAATTAGTTATATCTACCACAAATATTTGTATAAAAGTACAAATCATAACATGTTACTAAAATAAAAATACTATTTTCTTATCTAAATATTATTAAAAACTTCGTTGAACGCGACATTTGTTGTTGATGAGTTTGGATTACTGTCTTTATTTAGAATTAGAATGTTCAAGCCATTGCGATTCTTAATTCTTGACAAAATAACGTAAAGCCATTGGTAAACACTAATTTTGGAAAGTAAAGTCCTACATGCGATAATGATTGACCACATAGTGAATTACGTTGGTTTCAATGTTTTTCTCCTCATATATAGTATCCCGTCAACCAATAATGTCTAAGTTGCATTCTAAATATGATTTAGTTTGTTAACACTATTAGATATCAATAGCATCACAAATAGTTTTCTCAATTAATGACCAGACCTCGTGCAATGAATTTTCTATCGTCACACAGTAGTCCTATAAAATAGAAAATACCTTGGAAGTTAAGATATGTAATCCAATTAACTGTCCTAATAGACTCATATGTTGTGCAATTTTTTTGAATAATTAAAAAAATTATTATATAGTAGATATCATATATACCCGGTGAAACATAGTTTAATCTCCCAATAAAATACTCTCTCTTGTGTGGATATCATTCCCTTTCTTCTATATTATAAACAAATTAATTTGGAAACTCAGCATACGTTAGAGTTTGACATGCTTCAAATTCTTTGTTAGCCTCCATCCATGTTAAGAACATCGTACCTTTCCCTTTTTCTTAATCAATGATTTTCTCAAGATTGTTATTATCTTTAAAGATGATATTCTGTTTTCTAGGTAAATAAAAGGTTAATCTCATAACTGAATATCATAAGTCAAAATTCTCCATACAACCTCCCGTGTAGATAAATACCCACAAATATAAAATTATTTGATCTCATAATACATTTTTTTAAAATATGTTTTATCATTTATATTTTTAATATTAACATACCAATAATAATATTTTAAATAAAAAGATAGAAAAAATATTTATTCACCAAAAATAATTTTTTTTCAACAAATTAAAATCCTTCCAGCACAAAAAAAATAATATTACAAAAATATTTATAACAAAATAAAACTAAAATAACAATCTAAATAGAGAATACTAAAATAAATAAATTTAAATTTATAGAATAAAATCTTGAAATAAATCTAAATAAATAAATTTACATTGAAGTTAATATTAAAATTTTTAGATTTCGTTTTACTCATTTAATACGTGTAACTATTTATATTAAAAAACTAATTATAACTTAAAAAATAACAACAAAAAATATATCAAATTATATACATATATATTTTATATTTTAAAATTTAAAAATTAACAAATTCAAAAAATTTTAAACACAATTTATAAATTATCTTTTATTAAAGAAATAGTTACAATTTAAAAATTAATAATTAATTAATTATTTTATTTTATAAAGATAAAACGATGTAAAGTATTTTTTTAAAGAATGGAATAAAATCTTGAAACAAATTCAAATAAATAAACTTACAATGAATTTAATATTAAAATTCATAGATTTCATTTTACTCATTTATTATGTGTAAGTGTTTATATTTAAAAAATAATAACTGATTATCCATCATCGATTTCTCTTAGTAAATTCATGAATCGAGTCACAAAAGCCTTCTTAACTGAGACATGTATTTTTTTTAAAAAAATTTTCAAAAAAATTAATTATGAAAAGATAACTTAAAATTAAAAAGTAACAACTTAAACAAATAATAATAATTTATGATTTAAAAGAGTAATCTGTAAATAACTTAAAATTTAAAAAATAACAAACTAAGCAAATAACTTAAAATTTAAAAAATAACCACCTAAGCAAAATAACTTAAAATTTAAAAAATAACTATCTAAGCAAAACAACTTAAAGAAATAACTTAAGTTTAAAAAATAACAATTTCTTTTAAAGATGACGTTTTATTTCTATTTTCAATTTTAAGCTCTTATTATTTTGTTTGCGAACTTGTTTCTTATTATTACTTGCTTTTTGTTGTTATCACTTTTAAGTTGTTGATTTCATTATTAAACAACTATCTTAATTTTAAAATAATTTATAAATAACTTTGTTTAAATTAGTTCAATAATATTAAGATTTAAATATCTAACTACCTTGTTAACAAATTCAATTCAAAAACTAAATCTTTATTGATATTGATATCTAATAATCTAACCAAATAATTTATTATTTTTTTAAATTAGTTTAATAATACTAAGATTTCAAAAACTAAATCCTTATTATTATCTAGCAATCTAACCAAATAATCTATTAATTTATAAATAAAATTACAAAAATTTCTAATAATGATATTAAAGAAAATAATCTCGAAACCCAACATATGAGCGTCACGTCAGCAAAAAGTCTCCCCATTTGTAATCGATCTAGAGAAAAGATTATTTTAAATTTAAAAAGTAACAATTTAAGCAAATAATAAATTATAATTTATAAATAATATTTTTAAAAATTTTAGTGATGATACATAAGCAAATTATTAGTTCAACAATATTAAAAATTAAATATCCAACAACCTAAGAAAGTGTATTTAAAAATTTAAAAGGTAACAACCTAAGTAAATAAAATATGTTATAATTTATAAATAAAAGTTTAAAAGTTTCTAGTGTCGATATTTAAGCAAATAAATTCCTAAACTCAATGTATGAGGACCACGTCAACATAAAAAGAGCTCCCTATTTGTATTGTTATTGCTATAAAGATAAAGATACGCTTATGAAATGTGTAATATTGCTATAAAGATAAAGAGACACTTATGAAATGTGTAATATAATATAAAAATATATATCTTTTAAAATAAGAAAATATTTGATTTATTTTATTTATTTAAAAAATCTGTTAAGCATTTTATCGAGAGAATTGTCGTAATACTCCAAATTACTTTTTTAAATATTTTTTGTCGAAAATTTTAGTTATAAATATATTTTAATCACAAAATATTTTATTTTATTAAATAAATGAGTTCTAATGTCAAAATTCTAGTAAAAAGTTTTTAACAAATAATAAAAAGTTTAATTTCACAGTCAATAAATTCAACTAATAGTTAAAATTTTTTTTCATTTCTTTAAATAATAAAATTGAAAATGAATAGCTTATAATTAAAAAGAGAGAAAAAGATGAAAGTACCTCTATTGTTGTATAGAAACAATCTAAAAAATAACAATGTAAATGGAGTAAAGAGAAAATTTATAAATGTGATAAATAAAAAATTTAATTTAAAAATTGTAACGGTTAAGAAGTCACTTAATTAAGAATTAGTATTAGAATTTCAAATTTCAAATTTTTAAACAGAGTTTGCTAATTAGCTAGTGCAAATTTTAAATTTTTAAATAAAATTTTTTAATTAAATGTTCGTTGTTCATCAAGAATATAGGAATTTGTTAATTTAAGAATGATTTTATTAGTTTCGTCATAAATAGTATCAATCCTATTATTTGTCGATAAAAATAAATAAAATTAAATATAATCTAAAAATTAATAACCTTATAAATTACGTAAATTTAGAAAAAATATTTAAAAAGAGAGAAAAAAATGAAAGTACTTCTATTGTGCAGAAATAATTTAAAAGATAACAATGTAAATTGAGTAAAGAGAAAATTTATAAATATGGCACGTAAAAAAATTTAAATTTAAAAATCGAAATGATTAAGAAGTCATTTAATTAGGAATTAGTATTAGAATTTCAAATTTTAAATTTTTAAATAGAGTTTTTTAATTAGCTAGTACAAATTTTAAATTTTTAAATAAAATTTCCTAAATTAATTCAATTTTGTCGAAACAATATTAGAAATAGAATTAAAATTTCCTAAAATGTCAAATTAATTTTTTTAAATAATATAAATAACCTCACATTTTAATAAGATTGATAATTCTATTTACTTTAATATAATCTTTTGTAATTAGCATAGTAACTTATAAATTATATAAAATTTTAAAAAATATTCTCAAACCTAATTGCTTACTTAAAAATTCAAAAAAAAAGTTTATTTGAATTTAAATTTAAAATTTTAAATATAATACTTTAATTAAAAATTATAATTAGATTTTCTTTTTAAAATAAGTACACATTAAAAATCAATAACTAACTTAATTGTATCAACAATAATCCATATGAAAAATTTACAACTTTATGACATTAAATACTAAATTAAAAATTAACAGAATATCAACGTTGTGAATCGAATTAAAAATAAAACCATAAATAACAACCAAATAACTTCAATTTATATTTAAAAAATTTTAAATTCCAAACATAAAAATAAAAAAAAAAACAAAAGAAAAAAACAACTCAAGAAAAGACAATGTTTTCACCAAAACAAACTTAGCATTATTCTATTAGATATACTCTAAAAGGGATTCTAAAATATGTGCATCCAAATTCTCAAGTTTCATTCTCAATCTTGATCTTCTTGCAAGTTGAGATATCTCCTTGCACCTTCGAATCTTCCAACTCCAAAGATAGTCGCTTGGTTGGTGTAATAGCATTTTCCAATACATCGGATTCATCACTGTCCGCAACTTCAGTGGAGAATTCAAGCAACAAATTCTGTACAAAATACTACGTTAAATTAAAGACTTCCTTCTCACCTTTATTTTTATAAAGACTTCCTTCTCACCTTTATTTTTATCTCAATAATATTTTTTAATAAAATAAAGATCTAACTTTGAGAAAACAAACAAACAAAAAATTCATTTTTTGAGCAAATACCTTAACACCTTCTACTTTCTCCTCTTCAATGATTGACGAAGCATTTGAAGTTGGAAGCAAACCACCGGTGTAGTCAACATCCTAAAATTATAATTAGTTATTAATTATTATTTATAAATTAGATACTACTAATAATCAAAGAGGAGAAAATGTTGCATTTTTTTCAAAAATGTTTCCCTTAATAAAAACGTTTGTTACCTATTAATAATATTAATAAAAATATTCATAGCAAAATAAGTTAAATAATAATTTAAAAAGATGAAACTATAAAAAAATTTAGATTTATAAAAATAAATATATGATTACCCATCATCAATCTCTAATTCAATAATAGTGTATTTAATAAATTTGTCATTTTTTTCAAGAGTTCTCTCACTCTCAATTCCAGCAAGATATCCAACAACAGAAATAATTTAAAATAAAAAAATTATTATTAATAAGTTTGTTAAAAATCAAAACACAGCTGAAATTATCAATAAAATAAATAAATTTATAAATAAATTATTCTTTTTCTAAAACAATAAACTTACCAACTAAGTAGGTGTAATCGTACCAAGGTGTGTATTTTTTTCTCTAAAATTGATAAACAAAAATCAAAGAACAATTAGATGGGGATAAACAAACAAATTTAAAATATAATAATATAAATTTAAAATAAAATAAAAAATATTAGTAGAAAACTCACGTCTTTATCGAACCAAACCATCTCAATTGAGTAATAGAGAATTTTCGTAACTTGGTAGTGTCCATAACCATATCACTCGTATACATACACACAAATTGTCAATTGTAGGATTGATGTCAGCAATTTTGTGAATACCAGCCATTGGAATAAGTAGAGAGATTTTGGATATATATAAAAAAAAGGGATTAATGTACTTTAAATTGTGGTGCTTTATATCTCTCATAACTTATACTTTTATACTTGCATCATAACTAAATTTTTTTAAATTTGGTTGACTTTAATTTAAAATTTTAAAAATAACAAACTAAGTAAAACAACCCAAACTTAAAATTTGAAAATAACAACCTAAACAAATAATAATTTAAAAAATCTAAACTAACGTAAATCGTTACAGTAATATTAGTATGTAACAACCAAAGTATAATTAACGTAAATTTTTTTAAAACTCTAAATTTTTTTAAAAGAATTTATTTAGCTGCAATTTAAAAAAAATCAACAAAATTTTAAAAAATAATGCTAAAAAGAATTAACAGATTTTTAAAAAATAGTGTTAAAATATAAAAAAAACAATCTAAGTAAAATAATTTAAAATGTAAAAAATAACAACTTAAGTACAACAGTCTAAAACTTAAAAAATAACAACTTAAATAAAATAAATTAAAATTTAAGAAATAACAACTTAAGTAAAACAACCTAAACTTAAAATTTGAAAATAATAACTTAAGCAAATAATAATTAATGATTTATAAATATAAATCTTAAAATTTCTATTGACGACACGTCAGCAAATAAACTCTCAGACTCAACGTATGAACGCCACGTTAGCAAATAAGCTCCCCATTTATAATACTACTAGTGTTAAACCCGTGCGATGCACGGGCTTATATTTAAATTTGATAAGTTAAATTAAAAATAATATTTTATAACT
>NC_029778.3:30020190-30047824 GCF_000817695.3 Arachis duranensis | reverse complement strand
GAACCTCCACTGCTATTATCTTGTTATCTGTAAATTAAGAACTTTAAGGCATTGATGTTTTAGGGTTAAGCTGTTGCAGCTGTGGGTTGTGATGGTTGATGTTTTTTTTAAGAATCGTTGCTGCTGGGGTAACTGAGATTGCTACTGCTAGTCCTAATGTTGCTACTGTTGCTGTTGATTTGTCCCAATTCAAGTTCAGTGTCACTGCCCTAGGTCTAGTCTTTCTCCGGACTCTATTTCACTTTTATACTCTGAATTGCCTTGGTCTCGTTTATCTGTTTGATATGGTTCTAATTCCATTTTAGTTTCGGTGTTGCCTTGAATTTTCAGAGTTGTTTCTGTATTTAATTCCATCAAATTCGATGTTGCTGCGAGTGTAATCGGAGTTGGTAATGCCGCCATCATATCTCAACTTGGCCAACATCATCCTCGTTGTTCTGATTCCAATTTCCCCAATTTTGAAACGGTAACACTCTCATCCTTGCTCTGATTCTATTTCGTTCCTCTGCCATGTACCTGCTCTAATCATGGTAGTCTATGTCTTTATTTTATCTCAGCCCTTGTGGCTCCCATTTTATGCTACAATTAGGTCATGTATTTACGTTGATGCTGCCTTGGGACAGGAACTGTTGAAGCTATGACCGGTTTTGTAGTAGCTTGTTGCTACCACCAATGCTGATTTATGGTAGAATGATGAGGCTGCGATGTTGAGGGTGCAGTCCAGCCTACTTTCTCGCCAAAATTCTGCCTTCGGTTTCTTTTAATTGTGACATTGAGGTAGGGGCATTTTCATTAAACTCATTTTTATTCTTAAGAATTGTTATAAATTGATATTTAAGCGAATAAGAATTTTTAGTGATTATGGAGTTTTATGAATTGAACTGAATTGCCTTGAATGAATGTGATTGCTTACTTGACTGTGGCTACTTCTGAATAGCGTGTTGGAATTAAGATAGTGAGTAGGAAATTAATTGGAAAATCTGATTTGAATATTTATCAAGTATAATTTGAGAATTGGAAAATGATTTGATGTTAGAGTTAATTTTGGGTTTGGAAAATGGCTTGAGATTTGTGAATGACTCGGATTTGAAACTGTTGGAAAGGGTTTGAGTAAATGTTGGTTGGCTTTGTTGGAAATGAATTGAGATCTGGAAAGGATTATAATATTGAAAATAAGCTTGATTTGTTGAAAAAGGAGTTTCAATTGAAAATGGTCTGAGATATTAAAATTGGTCTGATTTTGAAATTGAATCGAAGGGAGTTTGAGAAATGGTTTTGTTGGGACCTGAAAAGGGTGGCAGAAATCCGAGTTTTAGAGGAGATGCTGGCGAAATTTTGTAAAATTAGAAATTTCATTTGAGGTAGTTATTTTAAAAAGATTTAATTTTAAGCATTATATGGTTAAAGATAACTTTATTTATCAAAGAAAGAATTATGTTTTGAATTGGAATTTGTTAATGAACGGAATGGAAGGAAGGATGATAAAGATTTTCTTTGAAATATGGTTTTTGAATGAATTTGAAAATGAGATATGGATTGATGAATGATGATGATGTTGAGATTGTTGAACTTATGAATTTGGAAATGAAATATGGCTTATGAATTTGAATTATCTGAGATATGAGGTTCCCTGAATAAAGTGTCGTGGCTTGCCAACACGTGTACCAGGTTGAAAACTCGATACTCTATTGACTCTACGACGCAAGTGTGACCGGACACTATATAAATTCTCGGGAATGTTATCCCCATTGAGCAATATTGATTATTTGAGAAAAAGTTATGCATAGACTCTTGGGGATGCACGTTGGGGGACAGTCTAAGGACAATTCAGACTTGTCACGTTGGCTGGATAATCGACAGATGAGCCTCATCAGCCATAGGACAGGCATGCATTATATGCATTTGTATGTTTTGCTTGGGTTTAAACTTATTTTGGTTTGCCTAATTGCTAAACTGTTCGTAACTGCTACTTGAACTATTTGCTGTAACTGCTACCTACTTGTGCTTTCCTTGTTTGTCTTGCCTGTGTTTGTCCTGGCGTGCTACTTTTGAGAATGAATTTTGGTGCTGAATTAATGATTGTGTTGTTTGATTGTGTAATTAGTTTCTGAATGAGATTTTCTTATAAAAAAGGAAAAGGTTTTGGATTTCTGAAAAAAATTAAACGTTGTTTCTTTGAAAAGGTATTGAACGATTACCTATTGGTTTTTAAGAGATTCATAAGGCAATGATAATCACTGAGCTTGAAAACAGTTTTCTTATAAAATATCTTCTTATGACAATTCTGAAATTCCGTGGTGAGACTGTGTGGTTAAGTTCTCACCCCCTACAGCTTTACCTTCAGGAATCAGAGGAAGGAGTCTAGTGAAGAGTTATACTACGTTTTTGGTTTATATGGTATTGCATTGATTTGATAATTTTTCTTCCATCGTCTTTGTTATTACAATCTTGTAAGAGGGACATGAGTTGTTTGTTATATATATATATATATATTTAGTTTCGGTTTTAAAAGAATTCAGTGAAACGGTATCGAATCAAAGGCTCTTATTTTAATATTAAGTATATAAAGTGGTCGTAATACTTCTTTCTATCAGAGTGGCGCAGTCGAAAGCTTGACATTCTGGTAGTGAGGGTGTTACATTTTCTGATTTATTTCATTTAATTCGTTAAAACAAATCAATTATAATTAATTAATAATATCAATTAATTAATTTGATTAGACATTCAAATCTCACAATTTATTATAATTTATATGAATTGATTAATTATAATTAATTATATCAATAAATTAATTTAGTTAATTATATTAATTATTTGATTTGATTGGAATAAATATCAAATTATTTAATAAATAATAAATATGATAACGAAATATATGAATTAATTTAATTTGTTTATTTTTCTCAATACCATCTATTTATACAAGATCAAATGTTTTTAACTCATTCTCTCTCTCTCTCTCTCTCTCTCTCGTGTTTAGGGTACAATTTTCGTAATTTATTTAATTTTTGTTTTTTATCTTTATTTATACATTTCATTTTTTTATATTTTTTTAAATTTTTGTTTATTTTAATTGCTTATTATTAGGCGCATACTTTTTTTTTTATTTTAGCTTCTGATTAACAAAAAAGATGTGTTATCTTTACGTTTTTAAATAATCTTATTATAATTTTATTTTGTAGTATTCTATTTTGTCATGTGTACTTCAATTCATATATATATATATATTGTTTTTTTTTTGTGATTTACAATTAATATATACATTATTCGTGCATGTGGTTTATATGTTAATGTTTTTATTGATTCTCTTTATTATTATTTTTTTGTCTCTTTATTGCTCTTTATTTTAGTTATATTAATTGATTTCTCTGTATTGATACTCTTTTAATTTGAAATATCATGACAATTTAGAGTGTATGTTGTGACCCATGAGATATTCGTTAATTTGGTGTATCTTTTTAGATGATTTATGTTATAATGTGTTTAAGGATCGGAGTTGACTTAAAATTATAATATAATATATAAATGATTTATAGTATGCTAAAATATTATGACATTATCATATAGATATTTTTTAATTTATTCTTTAAATTCAATTATATAGGATCTTGAAAATTATGTAATTATATAATTAGTTATTTTTTCATATAATTATTATATTGATCATTTACATTAGTGAGACTATTTTCATTATTAATATTTATAAATATGCTATGATTTGAATAATTGATTGAATCATCTTATTCGTTTAAATTTAATTTTATTGAATTAATTATTCAAGGTGTCATTGTTATTTCTATTTTTAAAGAATTTTTTTAATATTTTTTAACAATTCTAATAACATAATAACAATTAAAAAAGATAGAACAAAAATTTTTTTAATGTGAAAATAGAAGAAAAAGAATAAATTTAATAATTTTTTCAGGATATATGTTTTTTTTATAGATAATTGTTGTAAGGCATGAAAAATTATTAAATTCTAACAATAATTATTAAGGATAAAAGATCATTATAATTAAAAATAATGTCAATTTAAATGATATATAAATAAATCATGCTAAACATAAAAACTTAAAAAGGTTATTTTGAAAAAATATAGTTTATGATATTTAATTTTTTTACTATTTATTAAAAAATCATAATTATTTAACGATATTTATTTTTTAAATTCACTATGTATGCAATTTTATTCTTTTTTTTTTTGACAATTTTACTCATGATAGTAATTCTTCTAATGGTGTAAATAAGAATAATTATATTTTTACTTTTTGATATAATCGATATATTATTAATCATGAATAGTAATTAATCCCTTATATTTTTAATCAAAGTACTTTGAGAATAGTTTCTATTTATAGATATTAATGGATGATTATTTCTTTAAAATAAAATGCATTATGATTTTAGGTTGTTTCATAATTAACAATAATATTTGATTATTTCTTTAAAAATAAATTGCATTATGATTTTAGGTTGTTTCACAATAATAATTAATGTTTATAATATTGAATTACTATAATTTTTTTTATTTTCTATCATTAGTAATTAATCCTAAATAAAAAAGATTATGTTGAATTATTGAATAGTCCAAGTATAATCGAAGTTAATTTAGTTTATTTGTTTATTAACATAATTGATTGAAAGCATAAATGATAAATAAGACAAGCAAATAATTAAAAAAATAGAATGTTAGTAATTACTTAAAATAGATTTCTACTTTAACAAAAAATTGAGACGTACATTTTTAATTATTTATTTAAAAAATATAGCAAAATGAGTTATATTATTATTGATAATTGATATCAATTAATTGATTGTATGATTTTGTTAGATGAATATCGTATAATAAATGTTGTGAAATTAATTATAATAGAATAATTAATAAATAAAAACTAAAAGGGACTTTTTTATTGTTTTTTAATGGCTACATATTTTTATAATTTCACTTTTTCTTTATCTCTTCATTTCACATTTATTTCTTTAATTTATTAAACTAAATCAATTATATTAATTATTTATATTAACTAATTAAGTACTTTTTAATGGGTTATTATAACTATGTCTTTAAACCATAAGTTAAAAATATTATAAAAAATATTTTATAAAAATTATTGAAAAATAAATATTTTTAAAATGTGTCCTTAGATACAAACTAACTAAATTATTTTTCAATTTAATATATTTGATTCATTCAATTGTATTAATTATAACTAATCAATTGTGTAATTTGATTTGATTAAGATAAATATTTCATCATTTAATATTTTATTTGGTTCATTAAATTATGTTAATCATAATTTCAAATATTTAATTTAATTAGAATAAATATCAAATTATTTTAAATTTTGTTTGATTCATTAAACTAAATTAATTATAACTAATTTATTATTTAATTTGATCGAGATAAATATTAAATTATTTAATAAATAATATATAAAGCAATGAAATAAACGAACTCAATTAATTCAATTTATTATCTTATTATTTTATATATCCCTTTTCTCTCTTTCTATTTTGTACTTCAGATAAAATATTTGTAATTTTTTATTTTTGTTTCTTTTTTTCTTAATTTAACTAATATTTTTCTATGATTTTATTTTATATTAATTCTTTTTTTATTTATTTTGATTAATAATTCTTAAGGGTGTTATTATTTTATTTAAAGATAATTTAAATTTTTTGTATATTAGTTCTTTTTTAAATATTTTTTGAAATTTTTTTAATAAGATCGTATTTTGATTTTTCTCTTTCATCATTTGTATTAATTAATTATATTAGTTTTCTATTGTAATACATTTTTTATCTACTCCACACATTATCTTTTTTTATCTTCTTTTACTTTTTTTAATTACTCTTTTTACTTTATTTAATTGTTTATTTTGCTTTTACTTTTCATATATAGATTTATTATAATTCATCATAGGTTCTTTTTGAATTTAAGTGATTTTTTAGGTTATATTTTATCAATGATAGTTTTATTTTGTTTAGTGTATGTTTTTTTAGTCTGTGTTTAATATAATAATTGTAAATATCTATTCTATTATATAAAAATTAAATTTCTGCATTTAATGATAAAACTGTCGTGACATGTTTCTCATGGTGTTTTTCCACTACTAGAAAACTAGTTATTACAAACGGATATTTCTGACGAATTTTATTCCATAGAAATACAGACGGAATTTCAGAGGATTTTTTTTGTCAGAAAACAAAAAAATGAATTAGCATAACTTACAGACGGAAAGAGAATCCATTGATAATTCTATCAGAAAAATTAATTTTTTTTTCATGAGAAATAGTTATAGACGAAAAATTCGTCTGTAATTAAATGAACAAAAACGCTGCATTTTATTAAATTATTACAGCCGTCAGTAATTTAAAACTTTCCGTTGGAAATATTGATTTAAACCTAATTTAACCTGAGTGTCTCGAGCTTCATTCACACTCCACACAAGCTTCTTCCTCTCTCTGTCGCACGAACAGCTTCTTCTCTCCGTCGCACGAGCTTTTTCCGCCGTTGTCGCCATCCGCGTCGCACGAGCTTTCTCCGCCGCCGCTCTCGTTGCATCTGCTCCCTTCATCGCCGTCGTCACAGAACTCTCTACGCCGCCGCTCTTGTCGCGTTTGCTCCCTTAGTGAATTTCAGGTATACTCTGATTTTGTGATTCTGGTGCTTAGGGTTCAATTTTTCTGTGCCAATTTTAGGTTTATCAATTTTTCTTAGCAGTTTCTATCTTCTTGTTGTGTTGATGCTGATTGAGCTTGTTGTAGGTTTATCAATTATTTTATTATCAGTGAAGAAAGAGATTTTTTGTCGGTCATTTCTGCAGCAATTCATGAAACTCGGTGGTTGTTGAATGGCGAAGCTTGAAATGATAGTTGACTTCGTTGGTAACTTCTCCGGCAAAGACCAGCTTCCCTAGTGTGACCCTGACATCGTCGCTGTAAGCCTTTTCTTTTTCTCGATTCCATTTTCTTCATTCAGAATTGATATCAACTTGTGATTTCTTGTTATCTATTGGTCGTGATTTCAGTCTTGATGTTTAGGTCAAAATCAATTTAGCGCTTGCAATAGGTTTAGGGTTTAGATATGAATCAATCACATATCTTTTGTTACTTTAGTTAAGGAGGAAGAATTACAGCTTCTATGAAACAATTCCCTGTTATGATGGATCATTGTGTAATCAGTTATAGCTATAGCTTTGATTTTGAAAAGTGTGTCATCATAGGTGGGTTGAGGATTTATTTTCAATTTCTGAATACAAATGATTCAGGAGTTGTTAATGTATTATAGAGCAGTGACTTTTTGCTTGTTTTAAAATCAAGTGATCCACCTATTTGATCATGGCTTCTTTGAGTATTCCTTCTGTTTTAGAACAGAACAAAGATGATAACAACAACAAGAACAATAGTATAAGCAACAAGTGTTTGCTTCCAAGAAAGCCTATAAGTTTATGCATTATTTGTATTCCCTCAAAGTTGAATAATTGAACTTATTATATATAGCATCAAGAACTGTACCACTAAATATTTTCTGATTAGGTAAGGTAGCAATAGTTGACTTTTTGTTTCACTGACTTCATTTTGGTTTGCAATATCTTGAAACAACAAAGGCAAGACAACCAAATCCAATCATATACAGGAGATTGCGCCGCGGATCAGTGGCAGCGAGAATTTCAGGCAAACAAACTGAGGCAAGACACTGCTTGACAACCAAATCCAATGATTCTGAGGATTCTTTAACTGATGGAAGCAGAAGTAACCTTTTGGAAGTTAATGGTTAGTGTTTTTTGGTGTTCTCTATAATTCTTAAGTTTTTTGGGGCTTCCATGTTATTCCACTCAAGCATTCACCAGTGGTGTCACTATTTTCACTGTTTTCAAGTTTTTGAAGTAGATCACCATGAGAGACAAGTGGAGGAAGCTCAGCAGAAAAGATTGTCCCTCACTGATGGAGATAAGGTATAATTTTTTATATTAAATATAATTTTAAAAAGAGTCTAATAACTAACTAGAAAAATAGTTTCTGATAATCAATTTCAATCAATTTCACTCTACTATTTCTTTTGGATTGCTTACTTGAAAAATTGAGGCCACATGCTTTTAATTATTTTTTTTCTTGGACATGTGAGGAAAAGTAACAACAGAAAATATAGATTTAAGTGTCAATATAAAATGTTATATAAGCTCATCTATTCTTATTCCATGCTTCTATGAATTTTAAAGTAATTATTATAACGGCCAAATACCTTCAATGATATGGCAACACGTCATTGGATGCCTATGTGAAAAACTTATGCATGCTTGTCATGCATCAAAATCAAATTATCAAAAATAACTTATCTATATGCATGCTTGGGATTTTTATTTATATCATTCGACTTTCACTGGGCTATTATAGGTTGATTTGTTTCTTGTAAAGGTTGAGGTTCTTGTAAAGGTTGAAGTTCTAGATCTTGTACGGGTATTATAAGTTGGGGATTGCCATCCATTCTTTGAACGTTATATACATGTATTCTTGATTCTATCTCTAAAAGTTGTCTCATGCTTTGTACATATAAGTAATACATCCTTCTAACATAATGAATGCGTTTATTCTTAATAGTTTGTCTAGCGGTTTTTACTAATTTTTTGGTTTTAATTTGTTGTAGAAGCTTTTTGGTTCTGATTATTTTCTTATCCATCTTTTTTATTTCTACTTTTAATTCCGAAGATTCAGTTATTAGTTCTCTTATTTTTCTATCTATTGCCATTACTCTTGTTTTCATATTTCTTCTAACTAATTTTAAAGATCTAAGCCTTTTATAAAACTCTTTCATGGTATAAGAATAATAACTGAGAAAATAAATAAAAGAAAGATAGTAAGCTTACAAAGATGAACTTGTACTTTTATTGCTTGCAGAGTTGATACACTTCTTGAAGATGATTACAAATACTTGGAGAATTTATAAAGTAAGAAGATATAAGAGTAGAGAGATTTTTTGAGCTTTCAAGTTTTTGATGATCTTGAATGAGTGAGGCCTTTGGTATTTATAGACCCCAAATGATGACTATTTGGGTACTGTTTGCCGACAGTACTGTTTGCTTTTACTGTTTGCCGACATTCACTGTTTGCTTTTACTTTCTACTTTTACTTTTTTACTTTTTACTCTCTTTCTTTTTTTTTTTTTATGATTGGGCTTTTACATTGATTGCGTATACAATACTTGTTACATCTCAAATGGGTCTTGAGAGTCTTGATAGTAATGAGCTGGACTGGACTGGACCTCTTCGTCTTTTCCAAGAGGTACGGTCTGTATTGCTTGTAGAGAGTTTTGGATATCTTCCTTTGAGTTTGTTGCAGCTAGGGCTGCCATAATTTGTCTCTTCTGTGCTAAGAATTGGGTCTCTTTTTTATAAGCTATTTGTTCATTGGTGGTGCTTGAGGCTGTTATTGCTGGACGCTTTTGTGATGTTGTTAACCATTGATCAATAGCTGCTCTTCTTAGTAAATTTA
Source organism: Arachis duranensis (assembly GCF_000817695.3). Classification (NCBI taxonomy): domain Eukaryota; kingdom Viridiplantae; phylum Streptophyta; class Magnoliopsida; order Fabales; family Fabaceae; genus Arachis; species Arachis duranensis. The sequence goes on along the minus strand of NC_029778.3, from coordinate 30,038,332 downwards.
TATCATATTTGTTCCACCATTTAATTTTTATTACTCTTATTAGATATTGTATGCTTGGAGATTCTTCATATGCTGCTGAATCATATTCCCATGTTATAATTCAGCTTATTCCCATGGCTGCTATGAATGAAATGAACTTATATTCTTGTATAAGGGTGGCAAACGGGCCTAAACCCGCCGGGTCGGCCCGCGTAACCCGCCGAAAAAGGCAGACTGGGCTGGAAAATCGGGACCGCCAAATAGCAAAAGCCCGCCTAACTCGCACTGCTTAAACCGCGGGTTTTGGCGGGGCGGGGCGGGTTTTCCCGCCGGGCTAAGGTTTTTTTTAGTGAGGGGGTATTTTTGCAATTTTTTTCCTAAAACCTAACTTCCCCCAACCTAACTTACAAGAGTATGAAGATAAAAATAGAGTGTTTTGAATTATGTTTATGTTATTTTGGAGACAATATTTATAATTATGTTTTGGATTATGTTTATTTTGCTTTGGAGAGAATATTTATACTTATATTTTGAATGAAAATTTGGTTCAAAGTTCTGAAACCATGCTTGAAACCATTTGGAAAATTGTAATGATATCCCCTTTCTGAACCAAATGAACCAAGAATGGGGATTTGGTGATAGAAATAAAACATGATTCCAAGCTTCTTGGTAATCATAGTAGGTATAGTTCTGAGGTTCAAATTTTAATGAGAAGCTTTTAAACTGATATGGGGGTATTTCTCAATCTTGCAAGGATAATATTTTTATAATTTTTATTTTTGAATAAATAGGCTGCTTGGTGTTGGAATCTCTGTAATGTGTTAACTCAATGGATCCGGTGTCTACTAATATGAATTCATAAAATTTTTGGGTTTTTTTGTGGGTTAATAGGAATATAATGGAAAGTATTTGGGAAAATGGTCTTGTATAGGGTTGTTCTGTCTTTTTTGAACCACTCTTTTTCAATGGTTAATATCTTTATAGGATTGGGTTTTTCATAGTAAGGAAATTGTTCTTTCAAGGGTTGAGTATTATAGAGGTCAGATGGTTGTAATAATGTGAATTTATTATCAGTAGTAATTAAAGGGCTCTTAGAAGGTGATGACGATGATGGTGCAGCTTTTACAACCTGTGACATTGTCATAGGTCTTAATGATAATTGTTTTGCTGGTACAACAGTAATAGGTAATTTTGTTTCTTTTATTTGGTCAAAAGGTTGACCATAATCTTCACTGGAGGCTGCTTTTTGCTCCATTCTTTCCCTGCAAAAATTCTCTAGTAAGAAAGTCAAGGAGTGAATTTAGTTCTCTTTTTATATGTTCAATAGTAAAATCGAAACATGATAAAATAGCTTGCCATCTTGCAAATATTTGTTTTGAAACCAAATTTTTGACATCATTTTCTAAAACATTTGGAGCTACTTTACAATCAGTTCTTATTAAGAAGGTTTTATTAAATAAATTTTTTTGAAATTTTGAAACACATAATACTATGGCAAGTATTTCTTTTTTGACTGTGGGGTAGTTCTTTTGAACTTGGTTCCAAATTCCTGAATGATATTTTACTATTTGTTCTTTTGAGTTATTAGGAGGTATTTGTTTAAAAATTCCTCCATATCCTAATTCTGATGCATCTGTTTCTACAATTAATTTAGCCGATGGGTCTAGTATACTTATGCAAGGTATTTCTTTTACTGCATTTTTTATTTTTATTATTATGGAAGTCATTTCTTTTGTCCATGGAGGTGGATTTTTTCTTAGTCTCTTATAAAGAGGTTTGCATGTAACTCTTATTCCAGGTAAGAATTCTGCTACATAATTTAAACATCCCAAAAATCTTTGTAGTTATTTTTTGTCAGTTATTTCATTTGGAAATTTATCTGCAAATTCAATGGCTCTTTTAATAGGTACTATAGTTCCTTGATAAATTTCATATCCTAAGAACCTTACTTTAGTTGTAAAAATTTTTATTTTTTTTTCTGATAAAACTAATCCTTGTTCTTTTATAATATCCATGAATTTTTCTAGATGATATATATGCTGCTTTATTCCTTTTGAGTATACTAATACGTCATCAAGATATACTATAGTAAATTCTATATGTGGGTAAAATATATTATTCATTATTTTTTGGAATTCGCTTGGGGCATTTTTTAATTCTTAAGGTATTACATTCCATTCGTAATGTCCAAAAGGTACTATAAAAGCTGTCTTATATCTATCTTCTTCTTTTACTACAATTTGATAATAACCTGATTTTAAATCAAATTTTGAAAAGATATTTGTTTTATTTAATCTTTTAATTAAATCACTTTTATTTGATAAAGGATACCTAATCTATTTTAATACCTTGTTTAGAGGTTTATAATTGATAACTAATCTTGGAGCACCTCTTTCTATTTCAGATGCTTTCATCACATAGAAGCCTGTACAGTTCCAGGATAATTTTGAAGGCCTTATTAGTCCTTTATCTAGATATTCTTGTATTTCTTTTTTACAATATTCTAGATACTCTTTGTTCATATGTATCGGTTTTGCCTTTGTTGGTATATCTTTTTCATTAAACCCATCTTCATATGGTAAAGATATTTCATGTAATTTTCTATGTTGAAAGGCTGTGGGATTTAAACTACATAATTTTGTCTTAATTTTTTCTTCAATTGCTTTTATTTTATCTTGTATCTCCGGAGTTTGTAATTGTTCTTCTATTCTTTTATGTGTAACTTCTTGGTTTAAGTAGTTAATTTGTCTTGTCTTCCTTTCTATAATATTAACTTGACGCTGTAAGTGTTGTAAAATTTTTTCTAGACTCAAACAATTAATTTGTCTTACTTCTGTTTCTATTACACTAACATGTGTAGATAGGTGTTGTAACATATTGAGTTCATGCTGTTTTGGTCTTGTGAGAAATTCAAAATAGACAGGATGATTGGGGATTCTTGTACAAGTTATTCCGTCGATGTCGACATTAAAGGGATATAATAATAAAGTAAAAGGATTTCCTAATATAACTTGATGAGATATATTTCTTGCTAAAAAGAATGTAGTGGCAAAACATACCCTATTTTTACAAATTTTTGCTTTAGATAACTTATAGTCTATAGTCATTTTGTCATTTTCTGCCATTAAGACTCTTTCTGTAGTTTTCTCATAATATTTTGTGGGTATTAATCCTTCTTGTATACAATTAACATCAGCTCCTGAATCTACCATAGCTATTAAATCAAATTTTTCTTCTCCTACTATTAAAGTTATCGTAGTGAACCATTTTTGACTTACTAATAATGTTAAAATATTTATATAATTTTTTGTACCTAGGTTAATATAATTCTCGAAAATTGTTATATTACTAGTCCATTCATTATTTTGCAACGATTGTTCTTGGATTTTTATTATGTTTTCTCCTTCTATTTTTAGTAATCTGTAGTCCATATTAATGTTTTGTTGTTTTAATTCTGAAACTTCTCTTTTTAACTTTTTTATCTATTCTTTGAGAGAATTAAGGGAAACTTCTTCTTGTGGATTTTTAAAATGATTATAAATTTCTTTTGTTTCTATTGGTCTTATTTCTTTCTTACTTTCTTCTTCTTTTTTAACTAATTCAGCTAATTGTCTTATAAACTCATCCCTTAATGGTGTATTTTCTAACTTGTCAATTATTTTAACTAGTGTAAAAGTTTGTTCTTTAGTTAAAACATTTACAGTTTTTTCACAGTTTCTACAGTTACATAATCCTATTCCTAAATAATTATTATTATCCTATTCCTCCTTTCCACTATTTTCTCCTGCGCTTTCTTCTTCTGACATAAAGTCTAATTGTTGTATAAAATAGTCTTTAGTTTCAGAAGAACCCTCATAACTTGATTCTTCTTCTGACTCTGAATTGATTAGTATAGCCGTCAAAGCATGCTTAATTTCTTTATTTTCTATTTTATTTATTTTTTGTTCTGTCGTACACTTATTAGCATAATGTCCTTGTTTTTTACATTTCCAACATGCTACTTGTTTTTTCTTATTAGAAAATTTAGGTTTTCCTTTAGGGGTTTTATGTAATTTTTTATGATATTTCTGTTCATAATAAAGGGGTTTGTCTATATTATATTTAGGTTTTTTAAAATTTTTTTTCTTTTAACTTTATGCTGTCCACTAGGTACTTTTTCAGGAGTTATTCCATATTGGTAGCAGAAAGTGCTTAGCTCTCTTTTTCTCGTGATACTTTCTTGTTTTATTTTCTGTTGTATCTTGGTATCTGTGCATACTTCTATACCTGTTTGTACTATTATATTATGCAATTGTCCAAAGGTTAATGAATTATAGGGAATTTGGGTCCCAAACTGTGTTTGTAGTTTTTGTAATACTTTTTCAGAGAATAATTTTGGTAAGGCTGCTACGAATCTTTCTTTCCAGAAAGGCGCATGTGCATCATCTCTTATCATAACTTTTGACATAAAAATATCTTTATACCATCTATAATCAGACATAGTTGGACATCTTAAATTCATTAATTGAGTATGTATCCTATCTTTAAAAATACCGGGATCTCCTACAAAATTTTTAATAATGGTATATATTAACGTGGATGTAGCGTCTGGTGACTGATCCTCTTGTTTAATACTATTAATAATTAATTCTTTTTCTTGGAGGCTGAGAAAATTATCCCACCAACCTTTTAATTGTCCTGTAAATCCTTGGGTTATCATAATTGCTGCTTCTTTATCAGAGGCTTTTCTCATCTTATAGGCAGTTGCAGCTATAGTCATATTACACATTTGATCTAAAATGACTTGTTAACTTAATCCATCTATATTCCATTCTACTAAGTCTGATCTTGAAAAACTATTTTGTACTAATTGTGTTCGTTCTTCTAGGCCTACATCTACTGGTGATGGTCTAAGATAATAATTTCTGGTTTTAAGATAATCTCTTTTATAGGATATTTTATTTAGTTCTAATTCTTCTTCCTTTTGTAATGTATTAATTGTTAATTTTCCTAGACTAATACGTCTAAGTTTTTCTTTTAATTCTTCAACTTCTGTTTCTACTTTAGATTTTAAGCTAATATTATCTAAACTTTGTAATTTATATATAGGTATTTCTATGGGTTTTTCTACCTTAATAACTTTTTCCATATTTTCCATTCTTCCTAACTGATTTTTCATTATATCTAATATGGTATTAGTAAAGTTTAATTGCTGATGTAATTTCTTAATATCTCTTTTTTCTGTATTTCCATCTGCATTGCTATCTTTATAGGGTGTTGCTTCAACTTCTAAGTCTTTTCCAATTGGTATTTTAATAGTTTCTTTAGGGGGATATTCAGATTCTATTACTGATCCTGAGATTGTTTTCCAAACAACAGTTGGCTTTGTTAAAGGACATAATTTCTTATCGGGTTTGGAGTAATAATTAACGCACCAGTCAAAGAAGTATAAGCTAATTCTATTTTCTTTCATAAAATCATAGAATAGTTCTCTTAGTCTAATAACTTCATTTTCTGAATGGTTGGTAAAATACCAATCTCTTAGTGATTTATTATAATCAGCATTAAAATCTTGTCTTATCCACTCTTTATCAATCTCAAACGGTTCTTCCTTTATAATTACTGATAAAACTTGTGATTCCCTTGGATCAAATTCTGAAGTTGATTTATATACAGCCGTGGCTATATGTGACCTTCTGTTGTCAATTCCTACAATATCATCAATATTTCCTATTGATGAGTTATCTATAGAATTTCTATGACTAATAGTTTCAACATTATCAGGAATTCTTAATGATTGGGATCTATTCATCCTAATTCTAATATCAGGTCCTTCTCTTATTATTTTCCTTATTCTAATATTTTGTATTTGTGGTTCTTCAATACCATCAGGTATTATCCATTCTTCAGGCATACGACTTTTTAATTCTTCATGTCTTAATCTTCTAGGTATTTGTATATTAGATCTTTTTAGATTTGCATGCATAATTATCGTTTCGTCTTTTGAGGATTGTCTTAATGCTCTAAAGTCATAATCAACTTTAGTAATTTTATAATATATTCTATAGATTATTTCGAATGGATCATATTTCTCATTTATAATGGTCTCATCAGATGTTACTTGTAATTTTAAGGCTTGCCAGGTGTATTCATTTTTTAGATTCATAGCATAATTTGAGTAACAATTAAAAAAAACTGGTCCGTCATGACAGGTACTTTCTAATATTCCTATTAACGAATCACTAAAATTTTTTAATCTGGTATCTCTTAAGGTTAATAATATAGGCAGATTAATTCCTATTCTAAAATTAGGCTTTATGGCTACTTGTATTAATCCTATATGGATGAAGTTATATCCTTCACTGCTATGTTCTTTCAATTTATCTTCTTCTAAGATGGTGATAATTTTATTACTACTCGTTCCTGGTTTACAATATTATAACATGTGGATTTCATAATTTCTTCCTTCCCAGAAGTTTCTCTTTTTATATATTTTATCTTTTTCTACTATAGATATATTCCAATTATGAAAACTTTCTTCTAATTTGGCTATTTCTAATTCATTTTTAGTTCCAGAGGTGGAGGCTTCATCATTATCTGTTTTTATTACTAAGGAATTATTTTTTCCTAGATTTAAACGACTCATCGTTCTCAATAAACTAGCCATTTTATGGTTAGAACTTTGTGAGCTACGGGACCACCCTCATTAACCAACGGATTCACTGCCTTTCTAGGACTTACAACCGGGACTACGATCTGGACTGACCAACGTATTAACAGTTCTCACTGCTACTTCAAAATTGTAACTATAAAATGTTTGAGGCCACATGCTTTTAATTTTTTTTTTCTGGGACATGTGAGGAAAAGTAACAACAGAAAATATAGATTTAAGTGTCAATATAAAATTTTATATAAGCTCATCTATTCTTATTCCCTGCTTCTATGAATTTTAAAGTAATTATTATAACGGCCAAATACCTTCAATGATATGGCAACACGTCATTGGATGCCTATGTGAAAAACTTATGCATGCTTGTCATGCATCAAAATCAAATTATCAAAAATAACTTATCTATATGCATGCTTGGGATTTTTATTTATATCATTCGACTTCCACTGAGTGTAAACGTTGATTATGATAATTAATCAGATGTTGTGCTTCTTTTTGATCCTGTGGAAATGTGTACTTAGTTCTATGCTTTCATTTTTTGCTAATGCCACTTACACACATCAATCTCTTCTTATTCATCATGTGACGTTGATTGTTGGTATTATTTTCTGTTTGACATTACCCATATTGACCAGTTTTTGTTCCTGTTCTTGTTCCCGGTGAACATATACAGTGTTACACTATTAAATTACCAGATATAAATGCATCATACCCAGAAAAGTAAGATGTATATTTTGCATTGGGGGATCCAATGAGAGCAAGAGCAGAAGCAGAGTGAATAGTAGTGAACACAAGTTTGCTTTTTATATGTTCAGTGTCGGCAATTGCAGCATAACTAGTAGCTAGCAATAGGAATAAGTTTAGGTATACTACGTAATAATGCTATTTATATTAATGTTGCCCTCCCAAGGTGCTTTGATTTTGATGTGATTCAACTTTAATTTCATTTGTAGACTAGTTGTAACTCAGACTCTGCATCACTTGCCCTCTATTCTAATAATACTACTACTAGTTGTATATATTTGGTGTTTATACTGCACTTACTAATCTATTTAGGCGTTCCTGCAGTTGTTGGAAGTATCTGCATTTATTTTTTACGTTAATCCTACTTGAGTTTGTTATCCCTTACCTGTTTATAAGTCAAATTCACTTCCTTATTTACTCTCAATTCTCAGTATTTGAAATCACAAAATATTTCCATAATTTTATTGTGGGGCTTTTGGTGCATAAAGATTATGGATTCGCCAGAATAGTTTCTTCATGAAACTGTGAATTTCTGCTTATATTGTCAGTATTGTATTTATTATTTGTTTTTCTTCCAGAATATGGTGTACTACAAAATATCACATTGTGATGGTCGGATAACTAACCCAGAGCAAAGAATTGCAAGCGATGTGCCAAGGTTCTGCTCAGAGTTAAGTGAAATTGTTCGGGATGATTTAACTGCACTAACTGATGGACTTCTATACACTTGGCGGCTGTGTTCATATGCAAGTCCAAAATATGTCTTCTGGATATTGGTACTACCATAATTGAAGTTTTCTGTTATGCAGATGTCTCATTGACAGTTACTGTTAACATTTTTTCTAGATATGTTGCTGATGGCTGGAGACTGTCAGACAAATGTTACGCAGAAATCAGTCTTTATATTCTCAATAAATGCTGTTTCCTCTTTAGGGCTATGTACTTGTAGCTGGGACCACAATCAGAAAATTCTCTCCTCCATTTGGTAAACTAATGTCCAGAGAGCAGCAATTGGAAGGAGACTATCGACAGCTTCACTCGTGATTGAGGACTCACTCGGAAAGTATAGCATTTTATGGTGGAGAGATGAGAGAAGAAGCCCATATTCAGCAGAAGTTTAAGACCTTGGTTAGGCATTTGAGTAGTGTCCTACATGACCATTGGTGGTTTGGCATGATTCAGGACTTTTTATTGAAGTACCTTGGTGCTGCAGTTGCTGTTATTCTGATAATTGAGCCTTTCTTTTCTGGCCATTTTTTCTCTTCCAAGTAATGCTTGCCAATTGTCGCATAAAATCCAAATATGGTGAAAGAAAGCAGAAGTTTTAACGTTTAAAAGGAACAACTTAGAAAAAAATCATAAATGATACCCACAACTCCACAAGCCAAGTATGAGTACAACTCTGTGTTACTAACAAAAAGTAAGTTTCATATACATTTGATTAAGTTGTGGCATGCAAGAATATGAAGTGAAATCCTGAGTTGTTCATTTGACCTGTATTTTTAAAAGAAAAAAAAAAAAAAGAAAAGAAAATACAAGAAGTCATATGCATCATCTTCCCAAGCATAAATACAAAACTGGGAAAAATGTGCATGTGAAACTGTTACATTGGGAGGGAGAAAATGTGCACTTTTAAATGAACAACAATTACTTCGATTTCATCTTGGACCTCTTTGCACGTTTAGAGGCTAGAAACTCAGCATCATCCCTAACAAAACTCCACCAAAGGTAAGCGAAAGGAACAGTGGAAGCCAACGACAGAGCATGAGCATCTATAAGTCCTTGATACGGTGGAAAATCGAATGCTTGCAAGAGCAGTGAAACAATGCTGCCGAAAATAACTAACAAGACCTTCCATCGCGATGGATGTTGATTGATAACACCCCAAATTGTCCAGACTGTAAGCTGCATTACAATCAATACTTGACAAATAGTCTTATTCCATCCTGTATGGTTAGAGTAATGAGAATGTCACAACATAAACAACACAAATAGGGAGAGGGTGGGGGGATATTTTTTTTTGCAGAGCTATCCAAGAAACATAAAATTGTATTTTTCGTGGTTACCAAAGTGGGAACAAAAAATATTTGTTTCTATCTTTGTCATTTTGTCTTTGTATTTCTTAGTTAGAGACAGAATCCAAATATAGCATATAAGTATATATAAATGCACCAGATTATGATTCAATATCGAATCATATAACATAAAATTGTTTTAAAGGGATAATTATAGGGAAGACATACCAAAGTCTAGCATAAAACAGTTGTACAATATGTGAGTGGTCACAAAAGATGTCAATGGAGCAGAAATCATAACTCTATTAGCCTCATTGCTTATATTTAAGGTTCTTAATATGGCCAAAATAAGGGAGAATCCCACAAGAGCCACAGTAGATGAGTGGTCCAACTTTTCTGTTAACTCCATATCTCTGTTTTTCAATGAGGCACACAAATAATTTAATTAGTTTAGAATAAAAAAGGGGAAAATGTATTGGCAGCAGCATATAGTAATTGTTGGAAAACATCTAACAAATTTATTACTATGATTAATATATAATATAAATTTAGTAGGTAGGATTATTGGAAGGAGGTTTTCAAGAGTAATACAAGCATCATAATAACTTGAATTAAACTAATTTTTATGTGAATAACTAAAACTAGTAAAGTAAAATTTGAGGCACACAAAGTGAATGCGACAATTTAAGAGCAATGATGTACCATTTACTTACGAAATAATTATCTTTAATTTGATTAGCCCCATATAAAAAATGAGATTATAAGTTGCCAGGAAGTCTTTGCCAAATACAACTAGAGGAAAGTTGAGTTTAAGGACAAGATTTGTGCTTAAAAATCAAATTAAATTACATGAAATTCAGGTGTACAGTTCTCACATTGTACCTAATAATAAGTCAATCAAACTAACTTCCAAGACAAGTTATACATAATATAGTCACAAGTTTTCAAACTAAATCTTCGACTCACCGACTGTGATGAACGGCACACCAAAAGAAGGCATTCACCGATAAGAATCCATAGACATGCCACAAACCAGCATATCCATAATGTGCTTTCTTGCCAACTTTTAGAGGCAACTTATTCTTTAGAAGTGAGATGAATGATACCCAACCATGAAAATGCATTGCAAGATTGAGAGCAAGTAAAGCCACAGATGCAGGCTCCTGAGTAAAATACACCCTGGATTTGTTAACAAAAAATTCTAATATTACTAGACACTAACTCCGATTGAAAATATAGGTTTCATGTGGATTTTGTAGAATAAATGGACAAAAGTACACATGAAAGAGTTTAAGATAGACAAAACTACATACCAAAGTTCGTAATATCAACTACACCCAAAATATTGATTTCGATGGATAAAATTACACTCTATACTTTACGAACCCACTAATGGCATGACACTTTTAACCATAAAAAAATAATATTTCGCGTGTACTTTGATATTTATGAATTTTTGTGTGTACTTTTGTTCATTTAATTTTTTGAAGTGTACTTTTATCTATTATACGATTTCGTATATCAGATAAAAAAACATACCAGAAATAGCATTTAAAGGCTGTCTTTGAGGACAGACACAAATATTTTCTGTTCTCGTTTTTAATAAGAAGGATGGAAAATAAAATAATTTTCTGTCCTAGAAATAGAAAACTACACAACCAAGTGAATTTTTCTTTATTAACAAACCTGAATCCCATATATACACTTGTAAGGCCATTTGCCATTATATTTTATAGGATCATGATGATCAAGTAATGCTCTTTTCTCCTCTCTATCAATCATGCAATGGTACTGACAATTGTTTTTGCAACTCCCTTTTTTCCATTGCACAATAAGCTTTTCTATCAAGTTTCTTGAATGATTAAGAGGGACTCCGTTTAAAGAAATTGTACACTCTGGAAAGCATTTTCCTCCTACACACCCTGTCTCCCCACATTCTGTCACACAACTCCTGATATTCAATTCAAACCAAAGACATAAATTCACGTAATAATGCCTCATAATTTGTTTTTACATAAAGATTAGAGTTATGTACCTATAATTCTGATCAGCATCTCCAGCACTTGCGTTTAATACTGGAATGGATGACGAAAGAACCAAAAGAAAAGCAGCAACATAACAACAATCTAACATCTGGTGTCATAATATTTGCAACCCAAGATCCAAACATATCAGCAAAAAAATGCAAATTCTACCAAAGTTGGTAATATTCTCATGTCACATACAATGCTATATCATGCATATGGACATAATCAAAGTCATATGAATATTGTTTTTATCAAAGGAAACAAAATAATCGTACCAATCACAATTTAGAGAAATGTTTCAGGTTTTTCAAATTAGACTAAATTCATATTCTTATCTTGTTTGCTATTTGAGAAACTTTTGAACTTGTTCGTTTTGTTCTTTTATAAAACCAAAAGAAATTGATGTCAACATAACAAATAAAAAATTGAAAAAAAACCCTAATAGTGAAACCACCTAAATCAATATATTTGAATTAAAAAGGACAATGCTATCTGTATTTTATTTTAAGTGCATTATATGAATTTCTTCTTATGTTGGATTGTATCACATTCAACTTCGTTGTTCTATTGAATTATTTAGAATCTTTCACTTTTCCTGTAAAAAAAAAAAAAATGCTCCTCTATTTCTTCCATAATTGATTATAAGAAAACACCATGTGAAATAATCAAAAGAATTTGACAAGAAGACAAAGCAAACAAAGAGAACGATAAAGCGAAAGAGGGAGGGGGAATTTCACCTTTGTGGTGGCGAACATTGGATGCAGCAAAAAAGAGTTTTTAGTAGTAGAAAATATAATGAAGAGGTAGAAAGAATTATAAAAGAAAAATGGCGAAAACTAAGGGGAAAATGTGCTTTGTTTATTTCCCAGGTGGGGATTTAATTTGCAAATAAAGCCTTCTTTTCATTTCTAATATTTTAGGCATGTTATCTTTTGTTTCATAATTCTATTATTGTACGTACTATATTATTAGCCTTGTAATATGGTGTTTCATAATTTCATATATGAATGACACGTATATTGGTAGACTAATACGGGCTTTAGGATGTGGCCTTGCTATTTACCTGGATAAAAAGAATTCAGTACAACGTTTGTGGCAGAAAGTATTAGATATCAAGAAATACTTGAAGTGTTAGTAGGTCTCAATTTGTAAGTGAGTTTTAATTTAGCTTCTAAAATTTTAATTATCTTTATTTAGTTTTAAACTTTGTTAATATGATTTGTGCTGGTTTTTGAAATAATTTTTTATGTATAGACTTTAATAAAATGCTAATGTGAATAGCTAAATGCTACACTAGACTCTATAAAATGATATTATTTTAATTTTGATATTTAAATAGCTCTAAAAATGACATCACAAGTGGTGTTATTAAAAATTTTTCTCACAAAATAAGTAATACGGTGTTGTTTTTGGATTTTTTTATCACTAAAATCAAAACTACTTCATTTTACAAGTTCTAATGTGACATCTGACTGTTCATATTAGTACTATATTAATGTTTGTGTTCCGAAAATTGTCTCAAGGACTAATGTGAGTCACATTTATAAAGCTTAAGGACTAAATAAAGGTAATTGATGTAACGATTTAATTTTCGAAAATACGAATTTTTTCCTGAAAAAATGGAGTTTTTTTGGAAGTTCAGTGAAGCAAGCACCTCCACTACATCATCAAGCACCTCAATCTACATCATCATTGTATCATCAACAAGTAAGCACTTCTACTAAGCTAAGCTCGTTGACTCCATTGCGAAAACCTAGTTTTTTAGGCATTTCGGCTAGGAATTTGAAAATTCTGATTTTCATGGTTAGACTTAGTTTAACAAGTCGGATTCGAATCGTGAGAGAAACAACTAATAGTATAATATCATTATTGTATTATTATTTTACCTGTTTATGTATTATTATATTAATATTTGACATACTTTAATTAAAACAGAAGATAAGTTAAATAATATAATAATTAGGCTCAAAATCTACTGGTGTAGGTTAATGCCAGTACTTTTTGATGCACTTACCGATGCTAATGCTTCATTATATACCTTCTATTCTCATAATTATCAAGTAAGTAGTGTCATTTATACTAGTAACTTAAATGTTTGTCTCCAGATATCTTGTCATTTGTATTCTAATACAACTAGTTTTAGTAATTATCCTTCTGAGATATTTTGGCATCAGCATAAGGTGACTAAGCACCCTTAAGCCACGGCCTCACTCTCATCATTTGACATCCAGCTGCTATCTTCTTCTTTGACCCTTGATCTTTAAATGATGCTATCCCGAGGAAGATACCTAAAGGCGAGCCGTAATGGCCTCATCTTCGGCAGGCTCTTCCGTTTTTTTTACGTCGTGCTGACCCTCGTTCTTTAAATGACGCTATCTTGAGGAGGACAACTAAAGGTGAGCCGTAATGGCCTCATCCTCGGCAGGCTCCTCCGTTTTTTTTCTATTTTTTTTACGTCGTGCTGACCTTCGATCTTTAAATGACGCTATCTCGAGGAGGACACCTAAAGGCGAGCCGTAATGGCCTCATCTTCAAAAGGCTCCTCCGGTTTTTCTTCTGGTTTTTTTTACGTCGTGCTGACCCTCATTCTTTAAATGACGCTATCCCGAGGAGGACACCTAAAGGCGAGCCGTAATGTCCTCGTCTTCGGCAGGCTCCTCCGGATTTTTTTGTCGTTCTTCTTACATCGTGCTGACCCTTGTTATTTAAATGATGCTATCCCGAGGAGGACACCTAAAGGTGAGCCGTAATGGCCTCATCTTCAGCAGGCTACTCCGGTTATTTTTTTCCATTTTTTTTACGTCGTGCTAACCCTCGATCTTTAAATGACGCTATCCCGAGGAAGACACCTAAAGGCGAGCCGTAATGGCCTCATCTTCAGTAGACTCATCCGGTTTTTTTCCCGATTTATTTTACATCGTGCTAATCCTCGTTCTTTAAATGACGCTATCCCGAGGAGGGCACCTAAAGGCGAGCCGTAATGCCCTCATCTTCGGCAGGCTACTCAGGTTATTTTTTTTTCTTTTTTTTTACGTCGAGATGACCTTCGATCTATAAATGACGCTATCCTGAGGAGGACACCTAAAGGCGAGCCGTAATGGCCTCATATTTAGCAGGCTCCTCCGATTTTTTTCCTATTTTTTTTACATCGTGCTGACCCTCGTTCTTTAAATGACGCTATCCCAAGGAGGACATCTAAAGGCGAGCCGTAATGGCCTCTTCTTCGGCAGGTTACTCTGGTTATTTTTTTCCTTTTTTTTACGTTGTTGATAATGAGGAATTTCTCGTCGATCTAGATTTTCACAAAATAGAATTCCATCGTTGAAAGTATAGTCTAGACCAATAATTAATTCCCACATCAAATGTTTTCAATTCAAATTATAATAACCGTGATCGAGAGTAATTCAACCTCGGGTCGTTCTCCTAGGAGTTGCAATGAAATGTAAATTTATTGGCTATGGAAGAGAGAGAGAGCATGGGGATTGTGAATGCAAGCAAGAGAGCAAGAAATGTAAATAGCAAGGAATTAAATAAACATGCAAGAAATGTAAATGGAAACTCTTGGCAAGGATTGGGGAGTTTAGTATTCCTATCCTAGTTATGGACAACAAACATGGCAATTGTGTGGAATTAATCTAAATTAGTCAATCCCCCTTGAGAATTAGTCAAAAGGGTGTAATTGATCTCAAACCATAAGTCCTAGTCAACTCACTAATTACTTAGTGAAAGACTAGCGTCAATGGAAACCAAACCAATTAACTATTCTCACACATTGTGGAATGGACATCCACAACCCAATTCCACCTAAACACCCAATTTCTCAACCAAGAGTGTGAAAACCAAACATGCAAGAATTTAACATCAAAGCAATAAAAGTCAAAGTAATTAAATGCAAAGAAAGGAAGCTTCAAATGCAAGAAACATCTTGGCAAGTAATTGAGAGCTAAGGTTACCTATCCTAGTCATTGACCACAAACACATGATGATTATGAAGAGTTAATCCTACTTAGTCAACCCTAATATCGAGGATAAGTCAAATAGGTATAGTTGATTTCAATCCCTAAGTCCTATGTTAACACTAAAGGGTCACATAGAGTCAAAGGAGACCAAATCAACTAACTACTCTAATGTATCAAACAAGAATGGACATCAATGACTAAAAGATCACCAAAGTCAACAATTTAAAGCCAAGAGTAGAGAAAAACTAAGTAAAAACTAAGTCAAGTATTTTATCAAACACTTGGTGTGCATGAGAATAAAATAATATTAAATTACAATAAAATAAATTCCAAAGCTACCAAAGCAAGACAATAACAATAACAACTAAAGAAAGCAATAAATGACATGGAAACTTAAATTTGCATTAATTGGAATTAAAATAACAAAAGTGTGCATAAACATAAAAATGACAAAATAAAGGAATAACAAGAGAAATGAAGAAGAACAATATGAAGGAACATGAAAACATAAAGGAAATTACACTAGAATTAAAGACAGAAATTAAAGAGAAATTAAACTAATAAACCCTAATTCTAGAGAGAGGGGGAGCTTCTCTCTTTAGAAACTAAGAGAAAGCATGATAAAAGCTAAACCTAATTGCCCCTCCTTCATCCTTCTTCAATTTGGCCTTAAATAGCTTCAAAAAATGAGTTGGATTGGATTTTGGGGGCTCAAAAATCGCTGTCAGCGAGTTGCAATTAATGAGGTCATGTGTAGGGACCTGTGCGGACGCACAGACGTTTGCGTCGCACACATGCTGAATTCTGACTTGTACGTACACACAAGTACCTGTTCGTACGCACACTTAAACTTATGTCCGCTATAGCAAATTGCAAAAGCATGCTATTTAGGTGAATAAATGTGGGTTTATGTGATGGAATCCACTCAAATCAAACCAAAATATATTAGAAAATATGGACTCATCAATTTTCCCACACTTAAACCAAGCATGTCCTCATGCTAAACCAACCAAAAGAGATGAATGAAGGGGTAATTATTAATGCAACTACCTACATGCATGTAACTATACTAAATGCTGTCTATATATATCTACACTATGATTCCTATTGAGTTTGGTAAAAACAAACAAAAGGATCTCAATCAATCCAAAATAAAGCTTAGGGCCAAGACAAAGCAAATATAGCAATATGATCTATATCCAAAGATTTGATTTGAAGTTTACAAAATTAAGTTCAACAACTTGCATGAAGACATGATAAGCAATGGAATTATAGAATTGAGCAATTGAACCCCTCACCGGATGTATTTTCACTCTAATCGCTCAGTGCGTAGGGCTTAATCACTCAATTCTCCTTTAATCATGTTTCTCAAAGATTTGCAAGTCGTCTAACAATCAACTAATATTTGATGAATGAATGCAAATATCATGAGGACTTTTGTGGGTTGTAATGGGGCTTAGGTAAGGGTAGGATTAATATGGTTAAGTGGCTAATAGATTAGATCTTTGATTAGCTCAAGTATCCCACCTAATCATATATCATCCTATATACATAACAAAACAACCTAACTACCCATTTATCCCCTTTTCTCACATTCATTCATGCATCCTAATTCAACCACATATGCATCTTTTATTTACATTCTTATTATCCTTTCTTTTCTTTTCTTTTTTTCTTTTTCTTTTTCTCTTTTTTTTTGTAAACAAAGTATATACACAATTTTTTTATCAACAAGAAGAGATGCATATGTTTCAAGTAATAGATGCATGAGTATTTACCCATTTTTTCAAATATTCCTAATGAACACCCAAAGTAAACTAACTACCAATATCTTTCCAAAAATTCCCCCACACTTGATTAACACACACACACACACACTCAAACCCAAGCTAATCAAAGATACAATTCAAGGACATAATAGTTTATCACTTAGGGTGAATGATGTGCTTAT
Source organism: Arachis duranensis (assembly GCF_000817695.3). Taxonomy (NCBI): domain Eukaryota; kingdom Viridiplantae; phylum Streptophyta; class Magnoliopsida; order Fabales; family Fabaceae; genus Arachis; species Arachis duranensis. Next base: position 30,021,008 of record NC_029778.3, on the reverse strand, counting down.
AATGAGAACAAAGGAGAATTAAAAGGCTCAAAAGTGGTTTGCAAAGGTAGATGTAAGGGTTGGTGATGAGCGGATAATTTATACGCTTTTTGGCATTGTTTTTAGTATGTTTTTAGTATATTTTAGTTAGTTTTTATTATATTTTTATTAGTTTTTATTTAAAATTCACTTTTCTGGACTTTACTATGAGTTTGTGTGTTTTTCTGTGATTTCAGGTATTTTCTGGCTGAAATTGAGGGTCCTGAGCAAAAATCTGATTCAGAGACTGAAAAGGACTGCAGATGCTGTTGGATTCTGACCTCCCTGCACTCGAAGTGGATTTTCTGGAGCTACAGAAGCCCGATTGGCACGCTCTCAACGGCGTTGGAAAGTAGACATCCTGGGCTTTCCATCAATATATAATAGTCCATACTTTGCCCGAGATTTGATGTTCCAGCAATATATAATAGTCCATACTTTGCCCGAGTTTAGATGACGCAAACTAGCATTTAACGCTACCTTTCTGCCCTATTCTGGCGTTAAAGACTAGAAATAAGTTGCAAAGGAGAGTCAAACGCCAGAAACAAGTTACAAACTAGCGTTTAACTCCAAAGTAGACCTCTACACCTGAAAGCTTTAATGCTTAGCCCAAGCACATACTAAGTGGACCCCGGAAGTGGATTTTTACATCATTTACTCATTTATGTATACACTAGGTTACTAGTTCACTATATATAGGATCTTTTGACATTGTATCGAGACCTCATGACACTTTACACGTTTCTTTGTGTACCTTCCACGGCATGAGTCTCTAAACCCCATGGTTGGGGGTGAGGAGC
>NC_029778.3:30017503-30019758 GCF_000817695.3 Arachis duranensis | reverse complement strand
TTCTCTATTACTGCAAAACAAGTACTTATTTCATGTTCTTTTACTTTTCACAATCAACCTTGATAATTATTGATATCCTGACTAAGATTTACAAGATAACCATAGCTTGCTTCAAGCCGACAATCTCCGTGGGATCGACCCTTACTCACGTAAGGTATTACTTGGACGACCCAGTGCACTTGCTGGTTAGTTGTGCGGGGTTGCAAAAGTGTGATTGCAATTTCGTGCACCAAGTTTTTGGCGCCGTTGCCGGGGATTGTTCGAGTTTGGACAACTGACGGCTTATCTTGTTGCTTAGATTAGGACTGTTTTATTTTTGTTGGTTTAGAGTCTTTTAGTTGAGTCTAGTTTCATATTTTAAGTTTGGTGTCAATTGCATGCTTTTGTTTTTCTTTTAATTTTCGAAATTGCATGTCCTTAGTCCCTTTTTGATCCGTAAAAATTCTAAGTTTGGTGTCCTCTTTGTGTTTTTCCCTTAAAATTTTCGAAAATTAGTGTTTGATTTTCTAAAATTTTTAAGTTTAGTGTCTTTTTGTTGTTTTTCTCCTTCCTCATTAAAATTTAAAAATCAAAAAATTATCCTTTCCTTATTTTACTCATAATTTTCGAAATTTTGCATTAATTTAGTCAAAGGTTTTCAAAATCATGTCTTTTTTTTAGTCAAGTCAAAATTCTAATCTCAAAAATTGATCTTTTCAAATCTTTTTCAAAAATCAAATCTCTTTAATTGCAATCATATTTTCAATCATATCTTTTTAATTGCTAATTCCAAAATCTTTTTAATTAATTAATTAATTTAGTTTTTAATTTGCTTTGATTTTATTTTCTTTTAGTTTTCGAAATTTTATTTTATTTTTCATTTATTTTATTTTGTTATTTTCGTCTCTTTTAATTAAATAAAAAAAATTTACTTTACTTGTGAATCCATATTATATTCCCTTTCTCCATCTACTTTACTTGTGAATCCATATCATATTCCCTTTCTCCATCATGGACCTAAGTGGAATTGAGCAGTCCAGAAGGACTCTGGGGTCATATGCTAATCCCATTATAGCTGCATATGGGAGTAGCATCTGTACACCTCCCATCAAAGCAAGCAGCTTTGAGCTAAATCCTCAACTCATTATCATAATGCAGCAAAATTGCCAGTATTTCGGTCTTCCACAGGAAGAGCCTACTGAGTTTCTGGCACAGTTCTTACACATTGCTGACACAGTACGTGATAAAGAGGTGGATCAGGATGTCTACAGACTATTACTGTTTCCATTTGCTGTAAAAGATCAAGCTAAAAGGTGGTTGAATAACCAACCTACAGCAAGCATAAAGACATGGACTGAAATGTTTTCAGAGTGGGTACAGTTAGACATCTTCTACTATGGGCTTACAGAAAAAGCTCAGATGTCTCTAGACCACTCAGCTGGTGGATCTATACATATGAGGAAGACAATTGAAGAGGCTCAAGAGCTTATAGATACTGTTGCTAGAAATCAACATTTGTACTCTAGCAATGAGTTCTATACAAAAGAGGAGGTTATGGCAGTAGCCACTGATCCTAATCCTCAAGAACAGATGATTGAGCTTAATCAGCAATTACACCTGATGACAAAACAGTTAGCAGAATTTAAAGAGATGCTCCAAGAAGCTAAAATTGCTAACAAGAACATAGAATCACAATTGAATCAGGCAAAACAGCAGCTATCTAAACAGATAACAGAAGAATGCCAAGCAGTTCAACTGAGGAGTGGGAAGACACTGAATAACACTGCCCAAAGTAGCAAAAAGTCAGCAAAGGAACAATTGACAGAGGATAGCCAAACCACTATCCAAAATCCCTCTGAGGACAGTAAGAGCCCAGAGAGGAATGCTATTGGCATTCAAAAGCCAGAAAAGGAGGGAAAGCTGGCGTTAAACGCCCATTCCCTGCCCAGTTCTGGCGTTCAAACACCAGAAAAGAGGGAAAAGTTGGCGTTAAACGCCCATTTTCCACCCAATCCTGGCGTTCAAACGCAAAAGGGGAACCAGACACCTGAGAGTGCTGATAGTAATCCCTCTAAAAAGGCTTCTTCAACCACTTCTGTAAGGAATAAACCTGCAGCAATTAAGGTTGAAGAATATAAAGCCAAGATGCCTTATCCTCAGAAACTCCGCCAAGCGGAACAGGATAAGCAATTTGCCCGCTTTGCAGACTATCTAAGGACTCTTGAAATAAAGATTCCGTTTGCAGAGGCACTTGAGCAAATACCTTCTTATGCTAA
>NC_029778.3:30016562-30016968 GCF_000817695.3 Arachis duranensis | reverse complement strand
ATCTTTAAAGATGTTCAGCCTGATCTGGAGGAACTAAAGGAGATAAAAGAAATTCTGAAAATTCCTTAGGAAGAAGATAAGCCTCCTAAACCCGAGCTCAAGCCACTACCACTATCCCTGAAATATGCATTTCTGGGAGAAGGTGACACTTTTCCAGTGATCATAAGCTCTGCTTTAATTCCACAGGAAGAGGAAGCACTAATTCAAGTGCTAAGGACACACAAGACAGCTCTTGGGTGGTCCATAAGTGATCTTAAGGGTATTAGCCCAGCAAGATGCATGCACAAGATCCTATTGGAGGATGATGCTAAGCCAGTGGTTCAACCACAAAGGAGGCTAAATCCAGCCATGAAGGAGGTGGTGCAGAAAGAGGTCACTAAGTTACTAGAGGCTGGGATTATTTATC
>NC_029778.3:30014854-30015999 GCF_000817695.3 Arachis duranensis | reverse complement strand
TCCTACTGAGATCTCTGAAACCTTTCCGGATGAGCAATTATTTGCTAGTCAGGAAGCTCCGTGGCTTACAGACAGTGCAAACTATAAGACTCAAGGTTCCCCTTCTGTAACCATGGAAAGGAAGCATGAAGAGCTTCTCTCAAAATAGAGTCAAACAGAGCCCGCACAGTCAAACTCTAAGTTTGGTGTTGGGAGGCCACAACCAACTTCTAAGTTTGGTGTTGAACCCCCACATTCATACTCTAAGTTTGGTGTTGGGAGGTTCCAACATGGCTCTGAGTATCTGTGAGGCCCCATGAGAGCCCACTGTCAAGCTACTGACATTAAAGAAGCGCTTGTTGGGAGGCAACCCAATGTTATATTTATTATTTTTCCTTTGTTATTTTATGTTTTCTGTAGGTTGATGATCATGAGAAGTCACAAAATCAATTGAAAAGCAAAAACAAAATGAAAAACCAGAAAGAAAATAGCACACCCTAGAGGAAGATCTTGCTGGCGTTTAAACGCCAGTAAGGCTAGCAGATGGGCGTTTAACGCCCAGTCTGGCACCATTCTGGGCGTTTAACGCCAGAAAGGGGCACCAGACTGGCGTTAAACGCCAGGAATGGGCACCAAGCTGGCGTTAAACGCCAGAAATGGGCACCGGCCCGGCGTTTATCGCCAGGATTGGCAGAAGGAGTATTTTTGCTCACCACTTGGTGCAGGGATGAATTATCCTTGCCACCTCAGGATCTGTGGATCCCACAGGATCCCCACCTACCCCACCACTCTCTCTCTTCTTTCTTCTTTTGCTCGAGGACGAGCAAACCTTTTAAGTTTGGTGTGGTAAAAGCGTTGCTTTTTGTTTCTCTATAATCATTTATGGCACCTAAGGCCGGAGAAACCTCTAGAAAGAGGAAAGGGAAGGCAAAAGCTTTCACCTCCGAGCCATGGGACATGGAGATATTCATCTCAAGGGATGCACTTTCCTCCACAAAACTATTGGGAGCAAATCAATACCTCCCTAGGAGAATTGAGTTCCAACATGGGACAACTAAGGGTGAAGCACCAAGAACATTCCATCCTCCTCCATGAAATTAAAGAAGATCATAGAATCATGAGAGAGGAGCAACAAAGGCAAGGAAGAGACATTGAGGAGCTCAAGC
>NC_029778.3:30002922-30003472 GCF_000817695.3 Arachis duranensis | reverse complement strand
ATTAAATACCCATCAGGCATAATTGAGGATATGATTGTCAAGGTTGGGCCATTTGCCTTTCCCACTGACTTTGTAGTGCTGGAAATGGAGGAGCACAAGAGTGCAACTCTCATTCTAGGAAGACCTTTCCTAGCAACTGGACGAACCCACATTGACGTTCAAAAAGGGGAATTAACCCTGAGAGTCAATGAGGATGAGTTCAAGTTGAATGTTGTCAAAGCTATGCAGCATCCAGACACATCAAATGACTGCATGAGCACTGATATTATTGACTCTTTGGTGGAGGAGGTCAATATGACTCAGAGCTAGATGACATCTTTAAAGATGTTCAGCCTGATCTGGAGGAACTAAAGGAGATAAAAGAAATTCTGAAAATTCCTTAGGAAGAAGATAAGCCTCCTAAACCTGAGCTTAAGCCACTACCACTATCCCTGAAATATGCATTTCTGGGAGAAGGTGACACTTTTCTAGTGATCATAAGCTCTGCTTTAATTCCACAGGAAGAGGAAGCACTAATTCAAGTGCTAAGGACACACAAGACAGCTCTTGG
>NC_029778.3:30002531-30002758 GCF_000817695.3 Arachis duranensis | reverse complement strand
AGAAAGAGGTCACTAAGTTACTAGAGGCTGGGATTATTTATCCTATTTCTGATAGCCCCTGGGTGAGCCCTGTCCACGTTGTCCCCAAGAAGGGAGGCATGACAGTGGTTCATAATGAAAAGAATGAACTGGTTCCTACAAGAAGTGTTACAGGGTGGCGCATGTGTATTGACTACAGAAGGCTCAATACAGTCACCAGAAAGGATCATTTTCCTTTACCATTCATA
>NC_029778.3:29968393-29998952 GCF_000817695.3 Arachis duranensis | reverse complement strand
TGATGGCGGCATTCAAGAGAATCCGGAAGGTCTAAACCTTGTTTGTGGTATTCTGAGTAGGATTCAATGATTGAATGACTGTGACGAGCTTCAAACTCCTGAGGGCTGGGTGTTAGTGACAGACGCAAAAGAATCACTGGGTTCTATTCCGGCCTGATTGAGAACCGATAGATGGATAGCCGTGCCGTGACAGGGTGCGTTGAACATTTCCACTGAGAGGATGGGAGGTAGCCACTGACAACGGTGAAACCCTTACATACAGCTTGCCATGGAAGGAGCCTTGCGTGCTTGAAGAAGAAGACAGTAGGAAAGCAGAGATTCAGAAGATGGAACATCTCCAAAACCTCAACCTGTTCCCCATTACTGCAGAACAAGTACTTATTTCATGTTCTTTTACTTTTCACAATCAACCTTGATAATTATTGATATCCTGACTAAGATTTACAAGATAACCATAGCTTGCTTCAAGCCGACAATCTCCGTGGGATCGACCCTTACTCACGTAAGGTATTACTTGGACGACCCAGTGCACTTGCTGGTTAGTTGTGTGGGGTTGCAAAAGTGTGATTGCAATTTCGTGCACCAGTTGGCCATATGGTTTAGTGAGTTCAAATTCAAAAAAATGGCCTCAATCATACTAAATGCAATTCAAAACATCAAATATAGGATATATAGACTAAAGCAAATCTAAGATCATAATCATGAAAGGGGTTTTATCACACAAGAACAAACATTGTGGTTAAAATGTATAACCACACAATTAAAGCTCAAATCTCATTTGATATTTGTTCAAGCTCTTTTCTATGTTCCATATAAAAGATACTTCAAGCAAGTTCAAAAATAAGTTTTCAAATCTAATCAATGGAATGCCCAAAACAGAGATTTTTTTGAAAATTCTTTGTTGTTTTACCAAAGCTTATTTACTATATGTATGTATGTATGTATGTATATTGTGATGGATGTAATTTCAAAATCTTTCCTAGTTCTATTCCTAATTTTTAACAAGCAAAAATTAACATGAACAATTAGGACAAAATTGACTAGGCTTTATACTATTCACATCATCCAATCACAACTTCTATCTATCAAATGTATACTAATAAGAAGATGCAAAAAAATGCAACATGCAATAGTTAGAAGTAAACTATGATATGTATACTAAAAGGAAATGCAATGCAACAGTAAAAAACTCTACAAATATATACAAGAAACCTAAAGAAATAAAAATAAAGTGCAATGTATTTGGAAAAAGAAAGTTTACACCCCAAAATGACGAATCCTCCCCCACACTTAAACATTGGACGGTCCTCCGTGCACACACACGATCCGGGGAGAATGTCTCTCAAGAGCTCCACCTTCATTTGGCGGATGCGGGGGCTCGGGTTGTGTGAAAATCGCCAAGTCCTATGCATGCTCGGCATCTCCCTCCTTGGTGTCCTCCTTCTCTCCTGGCTCCTTGCCTCTATGTCTTATCCTCGAAAAGAACAAATAAAGTATAAGTAGGAATCATAGGGCAAGTTGCACAAAAAGGTAAAGGAGTAAGCAAATAAGCATCTAATTGAGGAAGTGTGCATAGTTGTGTGGTATGATGAAAATGATGAGTCATGTGTGTATTCTAATTATGCGCGCGGTTAGAATACACACAACAACCTATTAAAATGGCATCCACACAATAAAAAAGTAAGAATGAGTTCCTCAATTAAATGTCCTAAGATGCAAGTATGAGGTAAGATCAATTAAACACAAGTAATCTTAGGCAATTACAATAAGAGTGAATTGAAATGTAGGAAATATTGGATATTGAAGGTGTGCAAGTGAAAGAGCAAAAGCGATGTAAATTAGCACAACAAACAATAACCAATACAATGATGAAAAGAAAATTACTTATTCATCCTTAGGAAAAATCAAATAATCACATGGTTAAAGTGTTTGTTACAAAAAGTGACAAGTCTTGATAGAATCAAGCCAAGTCAACTCAAACAAATGCAAAGCATTAACAAGAAACAAGGACCTTGTGATGTGATTATATTGACTTAAAAACTATGATGAACAAGCAACTCAATTCAATTCACTAAATTTCATGTGCACTCATAAAAGTTTCACCTAATATGCAACATGTAAATGTGCAAATCCAATTAGGTGCTAGTAATTTAAGACCAAGTATAAGTGCGTTGATGAAATTCAAGCAATAGGCAACCCAATCAAACAACTAGCAAACACTTGCAAATTATTCAATTAACAAACAACTAAAGCAAAACTAATATAATCACTAAAGGAGAATAGAAAGCAAACAAAACAAAGTAGAGCAAGTAGAGAATAGGGCAAAAGTAAGAGAAGAGATGGGTGGAAGAGAGAAGAAGAGAAAAAGTGGAGAGAAGAGGAGAAAAGAAGCATAAAAGTGAGAAAACAGAGGCGTGCGTTGATAGGCAAAATTATGATTCATACTTTTCATAACTCGAACAATTCCTAACAATGGCTCAAAAAACTTGGTGCACAATACTATGGTTCACTCACATTCCTCACAACTTCACACAACTAACTAGCAAGTGCACTAAGTCGTCCAAGTAATAAATCTTACATGAGTAAGGGTCGATCCCACGGAGATTGTTGGTATGAAGCAAGCTATGGTCATCTTATAAATCTCAGTCAGGCAGATTATAATGGTTATAATGGTTTTCGAATATAAAGACAAATAAAGCATAAAATAGAGATAAAGATACTTATGTAATTTATTGTTGGGAATTCCAGATAAGCGCATGAAGATACTATGTTCCTTCTGAATCTCTGCTTTTCTACTGCTTTCATCCAATCATTCTTACTCCTTTCCATGGCAAGCTGTATGTAGGGCGGCACCATTGTCAATGGCTACTTCGCATCCTCTCAGTGAAAATGGTCCAAATGCACTGTCACAACATGGCTAATCATCTGTTGGTTCTTGATCATGTCGGAATAGAATCCAGTGATTCTTTTACGTCTGTCACTATGCCCAACACTCGCGAGTTTGAAGCTCGTCACAGTCATCCAATCTCAGATCCTACTCGGAATACCACAGACAAGGTTTAGACTTTCTGGATCTTAGGAATGGCCACCAATAATTCTAGCTTATACCACGAAGACTCCGATCTTTTGGAATAGAGGCTAAGAGATACAGGCTCGTTCTAAGGTAGAGCGGAAGTGGTTGTCAGTCACGCGTTCATAGGTGAGAATGATGATGAGTGTCACGGATCATCACATTCATCATGTTGAAGTTCAGTGAATATCTTAGAATAAGAATAAGCATGAATTGAATAGAAGAACAATAGTACTTTGCATTAATAATCGAGGAACAGCAGAGCTCCACACCTTAATCTATGGTGTGTAGAAACTCCACCATTGAAAATACATAAGTGATGGTGGTCCAGGCATGGCCGAATGGCTAGCCTCCAATGTCTAAGAACTAAACATCCAAAGATTGATCAAAAGATTCTGGGGACCCTGAATACAATAGTAAAAAGTTCTATTTATACTAGACTAGTTACTAGGGTTTACAGAAATAAGTTTAAGTGCAGAAATCTACTTCTGGGGCCCACTTTGGTGTGTGCTTGGGCTGAGCTTGAGCTTTCCACGTGCAGAGGCTTCTCTTGGGGTTAAACGCCAAGTTGTAACGTGTTTTTGGCGTTTAACTCTGGTTTGTGACGTGTTTCTGGTGTTTTACTCTAGAATGCAGCATGGAACTGGCGTTGAACACCAGTTTGCGTCATCTAAGCTCGAATAAAGTATGGACAATTATCTATTGCTGGAAAGCCCTAGATGTATACTTTCCAACGCAATTCAGAGCGTACCATTTGGAGTTCTGTAGCTCCAGAAAATCCATCTCGAGTGCAGGGAGGTCAGAATCCAACAACATCAGCAGTCCTTTATTAGCCTCCTATCAGATTTTTGCTCAGGTCCCTTAATTTCAGCCAGAAAATACCTGAAATCATAAAAAAACACACAAATTCATAGTAAAGTCCAGAAATGTGAATTTTGCATAAAAACTAATAAAAACATCCCTAAAAGTAGCTAGATAAAATATCAATGAATATTAGTTCTAATTAGATGAGCGGGACTTGTAGCTTTTTGCTTTTGAACAGTTTTGGCATCTCACTTTATCCTTAGAAGTTTAGAATGATTGGCATCCATAGGAACTCAGAGTTCAGATAGTGTTATTGATTCTCCTAGTTAAGTATGTTGATTCTTGAACACAGCTACTTTTAAGAGTCTTGGCTGTGGCCCTAAGCACTTTGTTTTCCAGTATTACCACCGGATACATAAATGCCACAGACACATGACTGGGTGAACCTTTTTAGATTATGACTCAACTTTGCTAAAGTCCCCAGTTAGAGGTGTCCAGAGCTCTTAAGCACACTCTTTTTGCTTTGGATCACGTCTTTAACCACTTAGTCTCAAGCTTTTCACTTGGACCTGCATGTCACAAGCACATTGTTAGGGACAGCTTGATTTAGCCGCTTAGGCCTGGATTTATTTCCTTGAGCCCTCCTATCCATTGATGCTCAAAGCCTTGGATCCTTTTTACCCTTGCCTTTTGGTTTTAAGGGCTATTGGCTTTTTCTGCTTATTTCTCGTTTTTTTCGCCAATTTTTTTTCGCAAGCTTTGTTCTTCACTGTTTTTTCTTGCTTCAAGAATCAATTTTATGATTTTTCAGATTATCAATAATATTTCTCTTTTTTCATCATTCTTTCAAGAGCCAACAATTTTAACATTCATAAACAACAAGAGAAAAAATATGCACTGTTCAAGCATTCATTCAGAAAACAAAAAGTATTGTCACCACATCAATATAATTAAACCAATTTCAGGGATGAATTCCAAACTCATGTACTTCTTGTTCTTTTGTATTAAAAACATTTTTCATTTAAGAAAGGTAAAGGATTCATGGAATTATTCATAGCCTTAAGACATAGACATTAGACACTAATGATCATGTAATAAAGACACAAACATAGACAAACATGAAGTTCAAAAACCGAAAAACAGAGAGATAAGAATAAGGAAGTTAAGGAATGAGTCCACCTTGGTGATGGTGGCGCCTTCTTCTTGAAGGACCAATGTTGTCCTTGAGCTCCTCTATTTCTCTTCCTTGCCTTTGTTGCTCCTCTCTCATAGCTCTTTGATCTTCTCTAATCTCATTGAGAATGATGGAGTGCTCTTGGTGTTCTACCCTTAATTGGTTCATGTCATGACTCAATCCTTCTAGAGAAGTGTTGAGTTGTTCGCAATATTTGTTTGGAGAAAAATACATCCCTTGAGGCATCTCAGGGATTTCTTGATGATGAGCTTCTTCATGCGTCTCTTGAGATCCATGAACGGGCTCTCTTGTTTGCTCCATCCTCTTCTTAGTGATGGGCTTGTCCTCTTCAATGAGGATATCTCCTTCTATGACAACTCCAGTTAAGTTGCATATATGGAAAATGAGATGAGGAAAAGCTAGCCTTGCCAAGGTGGAGGGCTTTTCGGCTACTTTGTAGAGTTATAGAGGGATGACTTTATGAACTTCTACCTCCTCTCCAATCATGATGCTATGGATCATGATGGCCCGATCCACAGTTACTTCGAATCAGTTGCTAGTGGGGATGATGAAGCGTTGGATGAACTCTAACTATCCTCTAGCCACAGGCTTAAGGTCTAGTCTTCTCAATTGAACTGACTTGCCTTTTGAGTCTATTTTCCATTGATCTCCTTCCACACATATGTCCATGAGGACTTGGTCCAACCTTTGATCAAAGTTGACCCTTATAGTGTAGGGGCGTGCGTCTTCTTGCATAATAGGCAAGTTGAACGCCAACCTCCCGTTCTCCGGACTGAAATCTAAGCATTTCTCCCGAACTATTGTAAGCTAATTCTTTGGGTTTGGGTTCATGCTTTGATCATGGTTCCTAGTGATCTATGCATTTGTATAGAACTATTGAACCATTAAGATTCTGACTTGTTAAATGGGATTGGAGAGAACTTCCCATCCTCTTTTTCTAATCTCTTGTCGGATCTCCAGATATTCATCCTTTTTGAGCTTAAAAGGGACCTCAGGGATCACCTTTTTCTTGGCCACAACTTCATAGAAGTGGTCTTGATGAGCTTTTGAGATGAATCTCTCCATCTCCCATGATTCAGAGGTGGAAGCAATTGCCTTCCTTTCCCTCTTTCTTGAGGTTTCTCTGGCCTTAGGTGCCATTGATAAACCACTATTTTATAGTTTATATTGTGTTTTATTGAGTGGTTTTATCAAGCTTTTCACCCACTTATTCATATGATTTGCATGTATTTACAATTCCATCCTAAAAATATCCTATGATTAATAACTTGCTTCCTAAGGACCTTTTTGTTGTATAATTTTATCTTCCTTCGTACCATTCGATGCCATGATCTGTATGTTAAGTGTTTCAGGCTTCATAGGGCAGGAATGGCATAAGGAATGAAGAAGAAGCATGCAAAAATGGAAGGAACACAAGGAATTGAGGAGATGACCAGCGAGAAGTCACGCGGTCGCATGGCTCATGCGACCGCGCGAAATGGAAGAAATCAGAGTGACGCGTTCGCGTGTCTGACGCGACCGCGCGGACTGTAAGCTGCACAAATGATGCGAATGCGTGGACGACACACATACGTAGTGCAAAAAATGCTAAGTGACGCGATCGCATGGACGACGCGGCCGCGTGACGTGCGCGATCTGCAGAATTACAAAAGTCGCTGGCAGAGATTCTGGGCCGCATTTCAACCCAGTTTTTGGCCCAAAAACACAGATTAAAGTCAAGGAACATGTAGAGACTCAACATGCTTATCATAATTCACTTTTCAGAGTTTAGATGTAGTTTTTAGAGAGAGAGGTTCTCTCCTCTCTCTTAGGATTTAGGATTAGGATTCCTCTTAAAAGATTTAGGATTTATCTCATCTTCATATCAGGTTCAATATTCCTTTATTTTGGCTTCTCTTATTTTTAATTATATATGTTGCCAATTTGGCTTAATGACATTCATGTTATGATTTTCTTAATTAATATTATTTGAGGTATTTCAGACTTATGATTGTTTTCTCTAATTTAAGTTATTGATGCTTGGGCTCTATCCAAATTATTTTCATTCAAGTAGATTTTATTCCTTTTTGGCTTTGGTTGATTAATTGGTAACTCTTGAGTTGTCAAACTCAGCAGTGGTTGAAATTGGCAGATTCTAATTGATCTAGATCGCTCTAAAGCTAGTCTTCCCACAGGGATTGACTAGGACTTGAGGATCAAACTAATTGGTCCACTTGACTTTCCTTTGCTTTAGTAAAGGTTAACTAAGTGGGATTAAAACCCAATTCTCATCACACTTGATAAGGATAACTAGGATAGGACTTCCAACTTCTCATATCTTGCCAATAGTTTATTTTACAGTTATTTATTTATTTTACTTGTCATTCAACATACTCCTTCCTCACTTTCAAAACCCCCAATTTACAAGACTCATAACCAACAATAAGAACATACCTCCCTGTAATTCCTTGAGAAGACGACCCGAGGTTTAAATACTTCGGTTATCAATTTATTTAGGGGTTTGTTACTTGTGACAACCAAAAGGTTTGTACGAAGGGATTTTCTGTTGGTTTAGAATCTATACTCACAACGCGACTATATTTTTATAAATTCTTTACTAGCAAAAATCCTAACGTTAGCCATCAATGGTTATGGCAAAACAGAAAAGCTATGCTTTTACCACACCAAACTTAGAATGTTGCTCGCCCTCGAGCAAAAGAAGAAAGAATAGAAGAAGAAGAAGATATGGAGGAGAGGGAGAGAGGTGTGTATTCGGCTAAGGGGAAGAAGAGAGGGTTGTGTTGTGTGAAAATGAAGAAGGATGGAGGGGTTTATACAGTGGAGGGAGAGGGGTATGGGTTCGGTTGTTTAAGGTGGGTTTGGGTGGGAAAGAGATTTTGAATTTGAAGGTAGGTGGGTGTTCCGAGGGTTACCTGAAACTGGAGGTCGATCTCGTATGAGATCTTCTGCGCTGGTTGGAGCGGTTGTGTCTGACTTGTTGGACTTGGTGGTAGTGCTGATCCTTCGTCCCCGGAGGGTGGGGGGTACCTGCAAGGGACTCCGATGCTTAAATTAGCAAGGGTATTAAGCAGGTATTGAGTAGAATCAGAGTATGAGTTATACCTGGGTGCCCGAGTGTATTTATGAGGGTAAGATGTGACCTTCTGTGGATAAGATAAGTTATCTTATCTTATCTTATCTTATCTCTTGTTGAGGTCAGCTTATCTTCCATGGAACCGCCCTTGCCTCTATCGGCTTGGGTTGCCTTTCGGATCTGGGTCGTATTCCTTGAGTTGGGCCCTCCTTTGGGCTTTTCTGTCACTTTGGCCGACTTCTTTACAAAGAAGTCGGTCGGTCCGCTTGACCCTAAGAGGTCAATAGCTTTGTTTATTGAACATCCCGGTTCGGATAGCTCGACCCAGGGTATGAACAGTGCCCCTGTTTGAGCTCGGTCTTCTTTTTTTTTGAGGTCGAGTCTTTGACTTTGGTCTTTCTTTGGTGAAGCCAAACTCAAGCATTTTGTCGATTCCTTTGTAGCAGCTTTTGAATGTAGAATGTTTCCTCTAAAAGCGCGCACTTTTATATCAGTGCTTTTTTGGGAACGTGCGAGGGTTTAACTCTTTTATTAGCATTAATTATCCGTTTCCCTTTTGGCTTGTTTTTAATTTTGAAAAACTCAGAAACGGTTTCTCTTCTTTGCTTTCCTTGTAATCTCTTCGCAACTTCTTTCTCTGCTCTCTTCACTCTCTGTCTTTCGCTTGTGCTTCTGCTTCCTTGCTTTGCGGCGCCGCTTGGCGATCTTCTTGGGCAGCTTTCATTTTTGCGCCTCCCTTTTCTCCTCGAAGCTTCTTTTGTTTCTAGGTTAGTCCCATTTCGTGTTTTCTCGCTGTTTTTTGGCTTGATGATGAGGTTTTGAGTTTGATCCTCCTTTAGAGAAAGTTTGGATCTTTCTATTTTCGTTGTGCCCTATTGTTGTTGAAATGTGCGTTTTGGGAGTTTCTTCATCTTCTGCATGATCCTTTTTGCTTTTGCTTAATGCTTTTAGGGCTTTTGCATGTTCCTGTTGTTTTTGTTTTGATATCGTTATCCAAAAAATCCGCATCTATTTTCTTTGCTTTATTTGAAGGTTGCTTTGCCTGATTCTGAAAAGGTTCGCACCTTTGGCGTACTTGATTTTTGGGAATGCTTTTGCTAGTAGACTATAATGACTTTTGTGTTTTATTTTGACGGAGAATGCTTGCTGTTTTGACGTCTTTTTATTGTTTGAGAGATGCTGGGGTGGGAGCTGTAGATTTTCCTGGAAACCTTGCTTTGTTACTGCCTCCAAATGATGCCCCAGGACATCGGCTTGAGTCTTGGGGTTTTCCTTTTCTATTTGTTTTTCTGTATCATTTTGACCCCTGTCCAAGATGCTTTTAGTAACCCCATCTTCTTTTCTTATTGTAGGATTAGTTGGCCTTATGTCTTCTTGTAATAACATTGTAGAGATGTCTTCCAGAGTTCCTGAGGGGATGTCCGATTGGCTGGACTCCCTTGTCTTGCTGTGTGTTTCTGTTGTGGATGCTAAATTTTGCGTAGAGATGAGGACGCACCATGGGATTTGTGGTAATAGCGCCCGGGAGGGGGATTATGAGCTTGTTGCTCCTGATTCTGATGAGAGAGTTTATTTTCCGACTTCTATCAAGGGGGAGCGTCCCTTCTTTTACGCCTATGAATACTTCTTCAGTTAGTTGAACGTTACTTTTCCTTTTACTGCTTTCGAGACTGACCTGTTGTGGTCGTGTAATATTGCCTCATCCCAGCTTCACCCAAATTCCTAGGGTTTTATTAAAATTTTTCAGCTTCTTTGTAGAGAGTTAGATGTAACACCTTCTCAGACTCTTTTCCTTTATTTGTTTGTTTCTGCCAAGCCTGGTGGTTCTTCAAAAAACAAAGCTTCTTGGGTTTCTTTCAGGTCCGCCCAGGGCCATAAAGTTTTTGCTATGTATGATGAGTCCTTTAAGGACTTCAAGAATTACTTCTTTAAAGTTCGTGCTGTCGAGGGGGCCCGCCCCTTTTTCCTTGATGAGAATGATGAGCCTTCTTTCCCTCTAGAGTGGCAGAGGGATGTGAGAGTGTCTCGCTATACCTGGGAGATGCTTAATGATGTTGAGCGTGCCTTTGTTGTTATGCTTGAGGATTTATGCATCTTGATACAAAAAAGTTTTTGAATGACCCATCCTTGGTTCGGACTGTTTTGGGTACTTGTCTGGCTTGTTTCTACACTTGTTTCTTAATTTTTCCTTCCTTTTATTGTGACTGTAACTCTTTACTGTGGCTGATTCTTTATTTGCAGAGATGTCAAATAACAACGACTCCATGAAGGCCTTTAAAAAGGCAAAGAAGGCAACTGCTGCTCTGAACATCTCGGCCAAGGTGGCCGGAGAGGGATCTTCTCAGGTTCCAGTGAAACCTCCTGTGTCGAGTTCTCTAGGGCCGAGGAAAGTAATTCCTATTCCTCGAGTTCGTCTGGTCGATCCTCCACAGACTTCTACCGCTGCTTCTGGTGCTCCTCCTAGTAAGAAGCAAAAAACAATTGAGCCTTTCAACCTTGATGCTCCTGACTTTGATGCGGTTGAGTTTGTAGATCAGCAAATCGGTCCTTATGGTGTCCTCCCTATGGATGACGTGTCACTTCTTCATCATTTTGATTATATAACTCGACGTAGTATCAAGATGGCACACATGGGAACGACCCTGTATCAAACTGCTCAAAGTCTTCCTCTCCATGCCACCAAAGCTTTTATGGAGGAGGCTAAACGGGAGTTTGATCGGATAAAAGGCTTGAAGGAGGAGCTTGAAGTGAAGGTGGCCAAGTTGGAAAAAGATCTGGAGAATGAGAAGGCGAGTTCCTTCTCTTTGGCTGCCTCTATGAGGCTGGCTGAAGACACGGCACTTAGGCATAAGGATAGCTATGTCACATCTTATCGGGAGGGAATGCGTCTGAAGGAGGAGTTGGAGGACGTCCGAGTTGATTACTCCGAGCTCCAGGGTCATCTTGTTGGCAGTGTAACTGCTGCCTATGAGAACCTGAAGGAGCAGGTTCGGGTTATTGCTCCCGAGGCTGATCTTACTCTTTTCAGCCTGGACAATGTTGTGAGGGATGGCAAGATTGTTCCTGATGACCAGGATGATGATGATGTTGAACCTCCCCCAGTGCCTTCTATCAAGGTGTCGACCTCCTCGGTTCCTCTAGTTATGTCTGATCCGGATTGTCAGATTCTGAACCGGGATGATGGAACTGTAGATGCTGTGCCTATTCAGACTCGCCCTCCTTCTCCCCGTACTGATGCTGCCGGGAAGGCTCCGGATCTTTGTTGATATTCTTTTTAAGTATTTGTGTAAATAGCCCGGTTTGTGGGCTTTTGAACTGTTCATTGTTTTGTTTAACTGCTGATGCTTTTTAGTTGCCTGCCTGGTAACTTTTACTTTGAAAAACAAAAGTAGCTTTCTGAGGTAGATTTTGGTGGCCTCTTGAAGCTTTATTATACTATGCTTTTATTGCGCTTTAACATGGTATCTCTTCTGGTTTCTAAGAGTGTTGGAATCTTGCTGCTTGACCTCTTTGGATTGCTTTTGTACTTATTGTTTATAACTTGGATCCTTTGAGGCCGTGACTGTGTGGGTCCGACTTGTTTCTCGGTTTTCTCGCTTTTGCTTGTATTTTTAGTGCCCCATAACCGATTTCTTTGTGTTGGTCCCCTTCTAAGTTATTTTTGCAATCCTCCTTCTTGGACTTTTGTCAGGTCTCTTTCAGGGATTACTTTTATAACTTGTCTTGTTTGAGACCGACTTCGTTAGGTCGATCTCTTCTAAGTTATTTTTGTAATCCTCTTTCTTGGACCTTTGTCAGGTCTCTTTCAGGGATTACTTTTATAACTTGTCTTGTAGGAGACCGACTTTGTTAGGTCGATCTCTTCTGAGTTATTTTTATAATCCTCTTTCTTGGACCTTTGTCAGGTCTCTTTCAGGGATTACTTTTATAACTTGTCTTGTAGATGACCGATTTCGTTAGGTCGATCTCTTCTGAGTTATTTTTGTAATCTTCTTTCTTGGACATTTGTCAGGTCTCTTTCAGGGATTACTTTTATAACTTCTCTTGTAGGAGACCGACTTCGTTAGGTCGATCTCTTCTGAGTTATTTTTGTAATCCTCTTTCTTGGACCTTTGTCAGGTCTCTTTCAGGGATTACTTTTATAACTTGTCTTGTAGGAGACCAACTTCGTTAGGTCGATCTCTTCTAAGTTATAGCAATTCCTCTTTAATAGGGTTGGCCAGACCTCTTTCCAGGGATTTGCTGATAACTTGGGTTGACTTGGTCCGATTTTTTAGTGTCGACCAGTCTTTTTAAGTTATTATATAGCAATCTATAAGACCTCATCAGGTTCTTTTTGGGATCACTTTCGATAAGTTCTTGCATTATTCTGTGTTCATCTTTGCCGATTTATAGATAGTGGTTTCTGTCCTGATTTGATCGTCCGTTAGGTGAATCGCATTTTCACCTTTGTCGGACGATCATTCCTATCAAGATCGTACAGTGAATCTGTTCTTCACTATCTGTCAATCTGTTGCTTTATAATCGGACGATGAATGCTTCAGATTAATGCGTCTTGGGAATTAGTAGAATATCTGAAATGTATTTTGTTCAAAGAAGGTGCAAATATATACATGCGGGAGTTTTTCGTACCCTTAAGTCGGATTAAATCTCAGTCTTGATACCTCATTAAAAAACCTTTTCAGGAAAATGAGTGCATCTTGTGATGAGATCTTTTACCTTTCCTAGCTATAGTACCTTCTTAGGTTATAGGCGTGCCATGATCTAGGGAGTTCTCATCCCTCGAGTTCGGACAGTCTGTAGTAGCACTTCCCAACTACTTCTTTGACTCAGTAGGGTCCTTTCCAGTTGGCTGCCAGCTTTCCTTCTCCGGGTCAAGTTGTTCCAATATCATTTTGGATTAAGATGAGATCGTTCTCTGCGAAACCTCTTGGCACTACCTTTTGATTATAACTGGAAGCCATTCGCCGCTTTAGTGCTTCTTCTCTAATCCGAGCTCTTCCTCAGATTTTTGGAAGTTGGTCGAGCTCTTCTCTTTGAAGTTGAGAGTTGGTTTGTTCATTGTAGTGGACTACTCGGGGAGACCCTTCCTCGACTTCTATTGGAATTATTGCCTCCACTCCGTATGCTAATCAAAATGGTGATTCGTTCGTAGTAGAATGGGGGGTTGTTCGATACGCCCATAGGACTTGTGGAAGTTCCTCGGCCCATGCTCCCTTTGCTTCTTGTAGTCTCCGTTTCAGCCCGGCCAATAATTCAGCTTGTCCATTGGCTTGGGGATGTTTGACGGAGGTGAATTGGTGTTTTATATTCAAGTCGGCCACTAGTTTTCTGAAGCCTGCATCTGTGAATTGGGTGCCATTATCTGTGGTGATGGAGTATGGGACCCCGAACCTTGTAATGATGTTCCTATATAGGAATTTTTGGCTTCTTTGAGAAGTGGCGTTGGCTAGGGGTTCTGCCTCGATCCATTTTGTGAAATAGTCTACCCCTACTATGAGGAATTTGACTTGTCCCGATCCCTGGGGAAAAGGTCCGAGAAGATCTAGTCCCCACTTTGCAAATGGCCAGGGTGAGGTTACGCTGATGAGCTTTTCCGGCGGGGCGATGTGAAAGTTGGCATGCTTCTGACATGGTGGACATGTCTTTACAAATTCTATAGCTTCCTTTCGTAGAGTTGGCCAATAGAATCCCACCTGGAGTACCTTTTTGGTGAGAGCTTGCGCTCTGAGATGATTGCCACAAATGCCGCTGTGTACTTCCTCCAAGACTCCCTTTGTATTGGAGGTCGGTACGCATTTTAACAATGGTACTGAGATCCCTCTTTTGTATAGGGTGTTGTTTATGATAGTGTAGTACTGTGTCTCCCTTTTTAACCTCTTTGCCTCCTTTTCATCTGTAGGGAGCACTTCTGTTTTGAGGTAGCTAATTATGGGGGTCATCCATCCTTGATCCCGTCCTGTTATGGCTAGGACTTTTTCTTCTTCCGATATTGACAGGTTCTGCAGTATTTCCTGGATGAGGCTTCTATTGTTGCCCCCTGGTTTGGTGCTAGCTAGTTTTGAGAGTACGTCAGCTCAGGTGTTTTGCTCGCGGGGTATGTGGTAGATCCTATATTCCCTGAGTTGTCCGAGCTGTTCCTTGGTTTTATCCAAATATTTTTTCATGGTAGGGTCTTTGGCTTGGTAGCTCCCTATTATTTGTGAGGTAACGACTTGTGAATCGCTGTAAATATTGAGTTTCTGAGCTCCAACCTCCCTAGCCAGCTTCAAACCAGCTAATAACGCTTCGTATTCTGCCTGGTTGTTTGAGGCCAGGAATCCAAATTTGAGGGAAAGCTCAAGTTGGGTTCCTTGGTTGCTTTCGATTATCACACCTGCACCGCTTCCGATTTTATTCGAGGAACCGTCCACGTATATATTCCACTCTATGGGGATCTCCGGGGTGTCTGTGAATTCGGCAATGAAGTCGGCTAGGTATTGTGACTTAATGGCTGTCCGCGCCTCGTATTGGAGGTCAAACTCGGACAATTCGATTGCCCATTGTAGGATTCTTCCTACTAGATCTGTTTTCTGCAATATCCCCTTTATGGGCTGGTTGGTCCGAACCTTAATGGTATGAGCTTGGAAGTATGGGCGAAGTCGTCGGGATGTTAGTATGAGAGCGTAGGCAAACTTCTCTATTTATTGGTAGTTCAGCTCTGACCCTTGCAGTGCTTTACTAATGAAGTAGACGGGTTGTTGCCCACCCTCGTCTTCTCTAATTAGTACTGAGGCTTTTGCCCGACTTCCTACTGCGAGGTATAATATGAGTGGTTCTCCTTCTCGTGGTCGAGATATGATAGGTGGCCGTCCCAAGAATTCTTTGAAGTCTCGGAAGGCTTGCTCGCATTCCGTTGTCCACTCGAAGTTTTTTATCCTTCCTTAAAGTAGCGTAGAAAGGGAGGAATCTTATCGCTGACCCTGCTAGGAATCTGGACAAGGCCGCCAATCTCCCATTGAGTTGTTGTACCTCTTTGACGCAGGTTGGGCTCTTCATGTTGAGTATGGCCTAGCATTTATCTGGATTTACCTCGATTCCTCTTTGTGTGAGCATAAAGCCCAAGAAATTACCTGCTTCCACTGCGAAGGTGCATTTAGCCGGGTTAAGTCGCATGCCATGCTTCCGTATGGTGTCGAACACTTGAACCAAGTCGGTCAGTAATGTCTCTTCACTTTGTGTCTTTATCAACATGTCATCCACGTAGACCTCCATGATATTTCCGATGTGGTCTGAGAAGACCTTATTCATTAGCCTTTGATAAGTAGCTCCTGCGTTCTTAAGGCCGAAAGGCATTACGATGTAGCAATAGTTTGCTTTGGGTGTTAGAAACGAGGTTTTTTCTTGATTCGGTGGATACATTGGGATCTGGTTGTATCCCGAGTATGCATCCATAAACGAGAGATACTTATATCCTGATAGGGCGTCTACTAGAGCGTCGATGCTTGGGAGTGGATAAGGATCTTTTGGGCAGGCTTTGTTGAAGTCGGTGTAGTCGGTGCACATTCGCCACTTCCCATTTGACTTTTTCACCAAGAGGACGTTTGCTAGCCATAGTGGGTACTCAACTTCTCTTATAAATCCTGCCTCTAGCAGTGCTTGCACCTGTTCTGCCACAGCCTGAGACCGTTCTAGTCCGAGTTTTCTTCGTCTTTGTTGTACCGGCCGGGATCCCGGATATACTGCCAACTTGTGGCTCATCAGTTCGGGATTTACGCCTGGCATGTCGGCGGCTTTCCATGCAAAGAGATCAACATTATCTCGTAGGAACTGTATGAGTGATTCCTTTGCGTCTCCTTTCAGGATTGTGCCAATATTATTGTCTTATCTGAGGTGTCTCCGATCTGAACTTTCTCTACTTCACCTTTGGGCTGTGGTCAGAGTTCTTCTCGCCTCTAAACTCCACCAAGTTCGATTGTGTGGAACTCTTCTCCTTCACCGCTGAGGTTTAGACTTTTGTTATAACAGCGACGCACCATCCTTTGATCTGCTTTTATTATAGCTATCCCTTCTACAGTTGGGAATTTTATACATAGATGTGGAGTTGAAACTATTACGCCGAGTTGGTTTAACGTTGTCTGACCTATTAAGGCATTGTAGGCTGAGCTTACGTTGACCACGATGTAGTCTATCTTGAGTGTTCTAGATTGGTTCCCCTTTCCGAAGGTTGTATGTAACGATACGTATCCCAGTGGCTGTACTGGGGTATCCCCAAGTCCGAACAGGCTGTTCGGTATGCTCTTAGCTATTTTTCTTCTAAGCCGAGCTTGTCGAAGGCAGTTTTGAATAAGATGTCGGCGGAGCTTCCTTGGTCAATTAATGTACGGTGGAGGTTGGCATTTGCCAGTATGATAGTGATGACTATGGGGTCGTCGTGTCCTGAGATGATTCTGAATGCGTCTTCTTTGGTAAACGTAATTGCCGGGATGTCTGGCGCTTCCTTCTTTCCTTCGACATGGTATACTTCTTTGAGGTGTCGCTTGCGGGATGATTTGGAGATTCTCCCTCCCGCAAATCTGCCGTGTATCATGTGGACGTGTCTTTCCGGTGTGCGAAGTGATCACTCAGACCGTCCGACATCTTCATCCCTTCTTCTTTTTCTTGGCTCTTCATCCCGGTTGGCCAAAAACCGATCTAGTTTTCCTTCTCTTACTAATTTTTCTATGACATTTTTCAAGTCGAAGCATTCATTGGTGGAATGTCCTCGGACTCGATGATACTCACAGTATTCGTTCCGATTTCCTCCTCCTCTTTTGCCTTTGAGTGGCCGAGCTGGGGGTATTTTTTTCGTATGGCAGACTTCTTTATAAATATCTAACAAGGATACCCTAAGAGGGGTGTAGTCATGATATTTTTTTATTTTCTCCCCGGAGCGATCTTCCTTTTTCTTGGGTTCTTTATCTTTGTCTCGGTAGGCGGAACCGAACCTCGAGGCTTCCCTAAGTTGAGAATTCTCGTCCACGTTGATGTACTTCTACGCCCGTTCTTGTACTTCGTCCAGGGATGCAGGGTATTTCTTAGATATATATTGGCTAAAAGGTCTTTCTCGTAGGCCATTTATGAGGCCCATAATGGCAGCTTCTGTTGGTAGACTTTGTATGTCCATGCATGTTTTGTTGAATCTTTCTATGTAGTTATAAAGACTTTCCTGATCTCCTTGCTTGATTCCTAGTAGGCTGGGGGCGTGTTTAGCCTTATCTTTTTGTATGGAAAATCTGGCCAGGAACTTTTTGGCCAGGTCGTTGAAGCTCGAGATGGACTTTGGAGGTAGGCTGTCGAACCATCTAATGGCTGTCTTGGTAAGAGTTGTTGGAAAGGCTTTGCAGCGAACTATATCCGAGGTGTCAGTGAGGTACATTCTACTTCTGAAATTGCTGAGGTGATGGTTGGGGTCTGAAGTGCCGTCGTACAGATTCATATCCGGAAGTTTGAAGTCCTTTGGGATTTTGGTCTTCATGATTTCCCTGGTGAATGGATCTTGATCCTTGCGAGAGCTATCCTCTGGAGTGGATCAAGTAGCTTTGGTTTTGAGATCGGCTTCGAGTTTTAGAAACTTATCTTCTAATTCCTGGCATCGCCTTATCTCCCGATGTAGATCCACTTCTTTTTCACGTTGATGCTGGGTTCTTTCTCGAGTTGCTTTAATTGATCTTGAAGCGCCTCTATGGCTCCCGCGTTTGGAGAATCCTTTTCGTTGTTAAGTTGAGGAGTATCCTTTGGTGTAGTGTCCGCGTTTTTGTGCGGCGTTCTATCCTCTAGATCTGAGTCGTGGTCGTTGTCATGGTCGTCCGCCATGGTGATGGGATGACTTCCAGGTTCCCCGACAATGGCGCCAATGTTCCGAGGGTTACCTGAAACTGGAGGTTGATCTCGTACGAGATCTTCTACGCTGGTTAGAGCGGTTGTGTCCGACTTGTTGGACTTGGTGGTAGTGCTGATCCTTCATCCCCGGAGGGTGGGGGGTACCTGCAAGGGACTCTGATGCTTAAGTTAGCAAGGGTATTAAGTAGGTATTGAGTAGAATCAGAGTATGAGTTATACCTGGGTGCTCCAGTGTATTTATAAGGGTGAGATGTGACCCTCTGTGGATAAGATAAGCTAGTTATCTTATCTTATCTTACCTCTTGTTGAGGTCAGCTTATCTTCCATGGAACCGCCCTTATCTCTATCGGCTTGGGTTGCCTTTCGGATCTGGGTCGTATTCCTTGAGTTGGGCCCTCCTTTGGGCTTTTCTATCGCTTTGGCCGACTTCTTTACAAAGAAGTCGGTCCGCTTGACCCTAAGAGGTCGGTAGCTTTGTTTATTAAACATCCTGGCTCGGATAGCTTGACCCAGGGTATGAACAGTGGGGTTTATGGGGAAGAGTGGTTGAATGTGATTGGTTAAGGGGTAATAGGGAAGAGAGATTCAGGTGATTGGTGAAGGGTATAGTGTTATTAGATTGTGTGAAGAAGAGAGAAGTGGGGTAGGTGGGGATCTTGTGGGGTCCACAGATCTTGAGGTGTCAAGGATTTATCATCCCTGCACCAATTAGGCGTGTAAAATGCCCTCTGTATACAATCCTGGCATTTAACACCAGACTACAGCTTGTTTCTGGCGTTAAACGCCCAAATGCAGCTTGTTTCTGGCGTTTAATGCCAGCCTGATACTTGTTTCTGGTGTTAAATGCCAGCTTGGTGCTTGTTTCTGGCGTTAAACGCTAGATGATGAGCGAATATTTTATACGCTTTTTGGGGGTAATTTCATATAGATTTTAGCATGTTTTAATTAGTTTTTAATAGAATTTTATTAGTTTTTAAGCAAAAATCATATTTCTGGACTTTACTATGAGTTTGTGTGTTTTTCTGTGATTTCAGGTATTTTCTGGCTGAAATTGAGGGAGCTGAGCAAAAATCTGATTTAGGCTGAAAAAGGACTGCTGATGCTGTTGGATTCTGACCTCCCTGCACTCGGAATGGATTTTTTGGAGCTACATGAGTCCAATTGGCGCTTTCTCAATTGGGTTGGAAAGTAGACATCCAGGGCTTTCCAGAAATATATAATAGTTCATGCTTTGCGCAAAGATAGACGACGTAAACTGGCATTCAACGCCAGTTCCATGTTGCAGTCTAGCGTCCAGCGCCAGAAACAGGTTACAAATTGGAGTTCAACGCCAAAAACACGTTACAACCTGGCGTTCAATTCCAGAAATAGCCCAAGCATGTGAGAAGCTTAAGTCTCAGCCCCAGCACACACCAAATGGGCCCTAGAAGTAGATTTCTGCACCAATTATCTTAGTTTACTCATTTTCTGTAAACCTAGGTTACTAGTTTAGTATTTAAACAACTTTTAGAGACTTATTTTGGATCGGATGACATTTTTAGATCTGAACTTTATACTCTTTGACGGCATGAGTCTCTAAACTCCATTGTTGGGGGGTGAGAAGCTTTGCAGCGTCTTGATGAATTAATGCAATTATTTCTATTTTTCTATTCAAACATGTGTGTTCCTATCTAAGATATTCATTCGCGCTTAACTATGGAGAAGGTGGTGATCCGTGACACTCATCACCTTCCTCAATCCATGAACGTGTGCCTGACAACACCCTCCATTCTACATCATATTGAATGAGTATCTCTTAGATTCCTTAATCAGAATCTTCGTGGTATAAGCTAGAATTGATGGCGGCATTCATGAGAATCCAAAAAGTCTAAACCTTGTCTGTGGTATTCCAAGTAAGATTCCGGGATTGGATGACTGTGACGAGCTTCAAATTCGTGAGTGTTGGGCGTGATGACAAACGCAAAAGAATCAATGGATTCTATTCCGACATGATCGAGAACTAATAACTGATTAGCCGTGCTGTGACAGAGCATTTGGATCATTTTCACTGAGAGGATGGGAAGTAGCCATTGACAACGGTGACATCCTACATAGAGCTTGCCATGGAAGGAAATTTGCACTTTTGCATGATAGGAAACATTATGTTACAGGAATTCAGAAGACAAAGCATCTCCAAAACTCCAACATATTCTCCATTATTGCATAACAAGTAATTATTTCACGCTCTTTTATTTTTTAGTAATTCAAACTGATAATTATAATTGATCTCCTGACAAAGAATAATAAAATAACCATAGCTTGCTTCAAGCCAACAATCTCCGTGGGATCGACCCTTACTCACGTAAGGTATTACTTGGACGACCCAGTGCACTTGCTGGTTAGTTGTGCGGATTGCAAAAGTGTGATTGCAATTTCGTGCACCAAGTTTTTGGCGCCGTTTCCGGGGATTGTTCGAGTTTGAACAACTAAAGGTTTATTTTGTTGCTTAGATTAGGAATAATTTATTTTTGTTGCTATAGAGTCATTAAATTCTGAGTCCTTTATTTCCTTTTTAAATTTTTTTAAAAAAATATTATTTTTCTTTATCGATTTTTAATTTTTTTCGTGAGTTTAGTGTCTTGTTCTATGTTTGGTGTCAATTGCATATTTTATATTTTTCTTTTAAATTTTCGAAGTTGTGTTCTTTGATCTTCAAGTTGTTCTTGTTTATTTTTCTTGTTTGATCTTTAGTTTTTCTTGCTCTGTGTCTTTTCTTGTTTTTCTTGTGCTATTCCAAAGTATTAATCTTCCAAAAGGAATATACCTCTTCAAACCAAGTGTTACCTTTACTGCCCAATTGGCTAAAGCGTTGGTCTATGCTCTTGGTAATTGGGTATCTCCTTTTTAAAATCTTTTTCAAAAATAATTTTTCTTTGATTGAATCTTGTGCTAAACTTCAAGTTTGGTGTTTTCTTGTTAATTTTTTTATAATTTTTGAAAATTTTATTGAAGTTTTCTAAAAATTTTAAGTTTGGTGTTCTTTCTTTTGTTCTCGTTGTTCTTGTGAATCTTCAAGTGTTCTTGAGTCTTTCTTGTGTTTTGATCTTAAAATTTTTAAGTTTGAGTTGAACCCTCAGCTCATTATCATGGTGCAGCAAAATTGCCAGTATTCTGGTCTTCCACAGGAAGAACCTACAGAGTTTCTGGCACAGTTTTTACAAATTGCTGACACAGTACATGATAAGGAAGTAGATCAGGATGTCTACAGATTGTTACTGTTTCCATTTGCTGTAAAAGACCAAGCTAAGAGGTGGTTAAATAGCCAAGCTAAGGACAGCATAAAGACATAGAAACAGTTGTCAAAAAAATTCCTGAATCACTATTTTCCTCCAAAATGGATGACACAGTTAAGGCTGAGCATCCAAGGCTTCCAACAAGGAGATAATAAATCCCTTTATGATGCTTGGGAGAGATATAGAGAGATGCTAAGAAAATCCCCCTCTAAACTTTTTTCAGAGTGGGTGCAGTTAGACATCTTCTACTATGGGCTTACAGAAAGAGCTCAGATTTCTCTAGACCACTCAGCTGGTGGATCTATACACATGAGAAAGACAATAGAAGAAGCTCAAGAGCTCATTGATACAGTTGTCAGAAATCAGCATCTGTACCTAAGTAGTGAACCTTCCATGAAAGAAGAGGCTAAAATAGTAACTGCTGAACTGAGTCCTACAGAAAAAGTTACTGAATTCAATTAGCAACTGGATTTCTAACAAAACAGCTAGCCGAATTCAAGGAAATACTACAAGAAACAAGAATGGCTAATATGAATATGGAAGTATAGTTGAAGCAAACATAACAGCAGTTATCAAAACAAATAACAGAAGAGTGCCAAGCAGTTCAATTAAGAAGAGGGAAAACATTAAATACATCACTTCAAGGTAGCAAGAAGCCAAGAAATGAGAAAACTTCCCAAAATCTATTTGAGGACAGTAAGAGCCCAGAGAGGAATAATTCTGGCGCTCAAAAACCAGAAAATGAGTGGAAAGCTGGCGCGGAACGCCCAAACCATGCTTTGTCCTGGCGTTGAACGCCTGAAACAAGCAAGGATTTGGCGTTGAACGCCCAAAGGGAGCACAGTTCTGGCGTTCAGACGCCAGAAACAAGTGAGGAGTTGGCGTCTAACGCCACTCCAGCTTCCACCCCTGGCATTCAAATGCCAGTGGGGGATCAAACACATACAAGTGCTGATAATAACCCATCTAAAAAGGTTTCTCAACCCACATCTGTAGGCAATAAACCTGCAGCAACTAAGGTTGAGGAATACAAAGCCAAAATGCCTTATCCTCAGAAACTCCGCCAAGTGAAACAGGATAAGCAATTTGCCCGCTTTGCAGATTATCTCAGGACTCTTGAAATAAAGATTCCGTTTGCAGAGGCACTTGAGCAAATACCTTCTTATACTAAGTTCATGAAAGAGATCTTAAGTCATAAGAAGGATTGGAGGGAAACTGAAATAGTTTACCTCATTGAAGAATGCAGTGAAGTCATTCTGAAAAGCTTACCTGAGAAGCTTTAAGATCCCGGAAGCTTTATGATACCATGCATATTAGAGGGTACTTGTACCAAGCAAGCTCACTGTGATCTTAGAGCAAGTATCAACCTGATACCTGCATCTACTATCAAAATGCTTGATTTGACTGAAGAGGTCAAACCAACCCGGATATGTCCCCAACTTGCTGATGGCTCTATTAAATACCCATCAGGCATGATTGAAGATATGATTGTCAAGGTTGGGCCATTTGCCTTTCCTTCTGACTTTGTGGTGCTGGAAATGGAGAAGCACAAGAGTGCAACTCTCATTCTAGGAAGACCTTTCCTAGCAACTGGCCGAACCCTCATTAACGTCCAAAAAGGGGAAGTAACCCTAAGAGTCAATGAAAATGAGTTCAAGTTGAATGTTGTCAAAGCTATGCAGCATCCAGAAACCCCAAATGACTGCATGAGCATTGATATTATTGACTCTCTGGTAAAAGAGATCAATATGACTGAGAGTCTCGAATCAGAGCTGGAGGATATCTTTAAAGATGTTCAGCCTGATCTGGAAGAATCAGAGAGAATAATAGAACCTCTGAAAATCCCTCAGGAAGAGGAGAAACCTCCTAAACCCGAGCTCAAACCATTACCACCATCCCTGAAATATACATTTCTGGGAAAAGGTGATACCTTTCCTGTAATCATAAGCTCTACCCTAGAGCCACAGGAAGAGGAAGCACTAATTCAAGTGCTAAAGACACACAAGATAGCTCTTGGGTGGTCCATCAGTGATCTTAAGGGCATTAGCCCAGCCAGATGCATGCACAAGATCTTATTGGAGGGTGACGCTAAGCCAGTGGTTCAACCACAAAGGCGGCTGAATCCAGCCATGAAGGAGGTGGTGCAGAAGGAGGTCACTAAATTACTAGAGGTTGAGATTATTTATCCTATTTCTGATAGCCTCTGGGTAAGCCATGTCCAAGTCGTCCCTAAGAAGGGTGGCATGACAGTGGTTCATAATGAAAAAAATGAACTGGTTCCTACAAGAACAGTTATAGGGTGGCGTATGTGTATTGATTATAGAAGGCTCAATACAGCCACCAGAAAGGATCATTTTCCTTTACCATTCATAGACCAGATGCTAGAAAGACTAGCAGGTCATGAATACTACTACTTCCTGGATGGATATTCAGGTTATAATCAAATTGCAGTAGATCCCCAGGATAAAGAGAAAACAGCATTCACATGTCCATCTGGAGTATTTGCATACAGAAGAATGCCATTTGGCCTGTGCAATGCACCTGCAACCTTTCAAAGGTGCATGCTCTCAATTTTCTCTGATATGGCGAAAAAATTTCTGGAAGTCTTCATGGATGACTTTTCAGTATTTGGAGACTTATTCAGCTCCTGTTTTGACCATCTAGCACTTGTTCTAAAGAGGTGCCAAGAGACTAACCTGGTTTTAAATTGGGAGAAATGTCACTTTATGGTGACTGAAGGAATTGTCCTTGGGCACAAAATTTCAAACAAGGGAATAGAAGTGGATCAAGCTAAGGTAGAGGTAATTGAAAAATTACCACCACCTGCCAATTTTAAGGCAATCAGAAGCTTTCTGGGGCATGCAGGATTTTATAGGAGGTTTATAAAGGATTTTTCAAAAATCGCCAAACCTCTGAGTAATCTGCTAGCTGCTGACATGCCATTTATCTTTGATAAAGAGTGTCTGTAGGCATTTGAAACTCTGAAAGCTAAGATGGTCACATCACCAGTCATCTCTGCACCAGACTGGACATTACCATTTGAATTAATGTGTGATGCTAGTGACCGTGCCATTGGTGCAGTGTTGGGACAAAGGCATGACAAGCTTTTGCACGTCATTTATTATGCCAGTCGTGTTCTAAATGACGTACAGAAGAACTACACAACCACAAAAAAAGAGTTACTTACAGTGGTTTACGCCATTGACAAGTTCAGATCTTATTTAGTAGGATCAAAAGTGATTGTGTACACTGATCTTGCTGCTCTTAAATATCTACTCACAAAGTAGGATTCAAAACCCAGACTCATAAGATGGGTGTTGCTCCTGCAAGAGTTTGATATAGAAATTAGAGACAGAAAAAGGGACAGAGAATCAAGTAGCAGATCACCTGTCCCGAATAGAACCAGTAGAAGGGGTGTCCCTCCCTCTTATTGAGATCTTTGAAAACTTTCCAGATGAGCAACTCTTTGCCATCCAGGAAGTGCCATGGTTTGCAGACATTTCAAACTACAAGGCAGTAAGATTCATACCCAAAGAGTACAGTAGGCAGAAAACAAAAAAATTGATCACAAATGCAAAGTACTATCTTTGGGACGAACCATATCTCTTCAAGAGATGTTCAGACAGAGTAATCCATAGATGTGTGCCTAAAGAAGAAGCACAGAAGATCCTCTGGCATTGCCATGGATCACAGTATGGAGGACATTTTGGAAGTGAGCAAACAGCCACAAGAGTCCTCCAATGTGGCTTCTACTGGCCTACTCTCTATAAAGACTCGCGAGTGTTTGTACTTAATTGTGACAGTTGCCAGAGATCTGGCAATCTGCCTCACAGTTATGCCATGCCTCTACAAGGGATATTGGAGATCGAGTTGTTTGATGTATGGGGTATTGACTTCATGGGGCCATTCCCACCATCATACTCAAACACTTATATTCTGGTGGCAGTGGATTATGTATCCAAATGGGTAGAAGCTATAGCAACACCCACTAATGATACTAAGACAGTGCTGAAATTCCTCCAGAAACACATCTTTAGCAGATTTGGTACCCCTAGAGTATTAATCAGTGATTGGGGCACTCATTTCTGCAATAAACAGCTTTACTCTGCTTTGGTTCGATACGGAGTTAGCCACAGGGTGGCCACTATATATCATCCACAGACAAATGGGCAAGCTGGAGTCTCTAATAGAGAACTTAAAAGAATCATGGAACGGATTGTGATTAACTATAGAAGGGATTGGGAAAGAAGCTTGGATGATGCTCTGTGGGCAAAAAGAACAGCATTCAAGACCCCTATAGGGACCTCTCCATACCAGCTTGTGTTTGGAAAGGCATGTCACTTGCCAGTGGAACTGGAACATAAGGCCTACTAGGTAACCAGATTCCTAAACCTTGATGCCAAGTTAGCTGGAGAAAAACGATTGCTCAAGTTAAATGAGCTAGAGGAATTTATACTCAATACTTTCGAGAATGCAAAAATTTACAAAGAGAAAGCAAAAAGACGGCTTGATAAGAAAGTGTCATCCAGAGTCTTTGAGCCAGGGCAGAAAGTTCTGCTATTTAATTCTAGGCTCAGATTATTCCCCGAAAAATTGAAATCCCGGTGGAGAGGACCATATGTGATTACAGGTGTGTCACCATATGGATACGAAGAGCTCCAGGATAATGATTCTAACAAAAAGTTCATTGTTAATGGACAGAGAGTCAAACATTATCTTGAAAGCAATTTTGAGCAAGAATGCTCAAAACTGAGACTTAACTAAAGCTCAATAATAGTCCAGCTAAAGACAATAAAGAAGCGCTTGCTGGGAGGCAACCCAGCCATTTACAAAGCTTATTTGTTAATTAATTAATTTTTACAGGTATATGTCTAGTATCTTCAAGGTAAAATAGCAACTGCTTAAGTTCACAAAGTTACAAAAGGAATCAGAGGATAAAACAGCAAAAAAGGAAGCTCACTGGTGCAAAAAAGCCAGTAAAAGCTGTTTTGGGCATTGAACGCCCAAAAGAAGCACCTACTGGGCATTCAACGCCAGTAAGGATAGCCATCTGGGCGTTAAACGCCAGAAAGGAGCATCTTCTGGGTGTTGAACGCCAGAAAGAAGCACCTTCTGGGCGTTCAACGCCAGATTTGCAAAGGAGTTCCTGGCATTCAATGCCAGAAAGAAGCAACAGCTGGGCATTGAACTCCCAGGAGAAGCTGCACATGGGCGTTAAATGCCCAAAACATGCAGCGTTTGGGCGTTTAACGCCAGGATGGTGGGGAGGAGGTAAATTCGTTTTTACTTCACAAAATTTTTAATTATCTATATTTCAATTTATGATTTCTTGCATAAACATGTTCCAAACTATCATCCTTCAATTCCAAAAAAAAATTTTTTTATCCTAATTTCTAAAAACCCTAATTTCTAAAATCCCTTTTTCAAAAATATCAAATATATCTTAATGCATAAACACAAATCTTTTTCCAATCCAATCCAACTCTTTTCAAAACACAATTATCTTTTAAAATCTTTTTCAAATATTCAGATTTATCTTGTTAATATTTTCGAAAACCCACCCCTCCCTTTAAAATCCACATTTGGCCTCCCTCATCTCATTCACCATTCGACATTAGCTCTCCTTCTATCCCTCTCCTTTCTTTTCTTTTGCTTGAGGACAAGCAAACCTCTAAGTTTGGTGTGTTCATCCGTGATCACAAACACATACTCACTTAGATCATGGCTCCTAAAGGAAAACAATCCACTCCAAGAGGCAAGAAAGAGAGTATTCCAAAACCACTTTGGAATCAAGGAAAGTTCTTAACCAAAGAACATTCAGACCATTACTACAAAATAATGGGTCTAAGATCAGTGATCCCAGAAGTCAAGTTCGATCTGAAAGAAGATGAATATTCGGAGATCCAAGAGCAAATTCGAAACAGGAACTGGGAAATCCTAGCTAATCCTGAAACAAAAGTAGAAAGGAATATGGTTTAGGAGTTCTATGCTAATTTATGGCAAACAGACAGGCAAAGAATTTCTGGAATTGCCCTCTATGACTATTGGACCTTGGTCAGAGGAAAGATTGTTCACATCCACCCTGACAAAATCAGGGAGATCTTCAAGCTGCCTCAGCTGAAAGATGACCCAGACTCCTTTAATAGGAGAATGATGAGAACAAACAAGGGTCTGGACAAGATTCTAGAGGATATATGCATCCCTGGAGCCAGGTGGACCACTAGCACCACTAGCATCCCAATTCAACTCAAGAGAGAAGATCTCAAACCAGTCGCCAGAGGCTGGCTGGACTTCATTGGGCGTTCTATATTGCCCACTAGAAACCGTTCTGAAGTCACTGTTAAAAGAGCTGTGATGATTCACTGCATCATGTTGGGAAGAGAAGTAGAAGTTCATCAACTATTTTCGAAAAATAACAGTTGAGCGGCCAATCACTAAAATATCAATGGAAAAATAACAGTTGCAGGATGACCCCATCAAGAGGAGAGCACAGGAATTCCTCCCAGAAATCCCTCAATTTGAATACTGGGAGCATCTTGAGGCATCTGTTTCCAAGTTGCAAGAAGGTATGGACCAAATAAAGGAAGAACATAATAATCAAAATAGCATGCTTTGCAAATTTCTTAGGGAACAAGAGGAGCAAGGGCGTGACTTGAGGGAACTGAAGCGTTAGAAATTAATTCTTGAAGGACCAAGCACCCCACAGACTAGAGGAACATCCACTTCCCAAAATACAGGTTGTTAAGTTCTAATCTTAGCTTTAACTCTGTGATAGTTGTTACTATAGGAATTTACCTTAGAAGTTATATAGGAGTAGTGGTAATTAGTATATCTATTTTGATTTTATTTTTAATTAAGTTATAATTTATTTTTCTCATCATCATCAAACATGAATAAAATAGTAGATTTTTAAAATAAAGAGGTAATTTATATCTTTTGAGTTCTTAATAAGAAAAATTATAATTAATTATATGTGGTGGCAATACTTTTTGTCTTCTGAATGAATGCTTGAACAGTGCATATTTTTGATCTTGAATTTTATGAATGTTAAAATTATTGGCTCTTGAAAGAATGAGGAACACGAGAAATATTATTGCTAATCTGAAAAATTATGAATTTGATTCTTGAAGCAAGAAAAAGCAGTGAAAAAAAAAGAGAGAGCAAGAGGTAGAAAAAGTCAATAGCCCTTTAAACCAAAAGGCAAGGGTGAAAAGGATCCAAGGCTTTGAGCATCAATGGATAGGAGGGCCCAAGGAAATAAATCCAGGCCTAAGCGGCTAAATCAAGCTGTCACTAACCATGTGCTTGTGGCATGCAGGTCCAAGTGAAAAGCTTGAGACTGAGTGGTTAAAGTCGTGATCCAAGGCAAAAGAGTGTGCTTAAGAACTCTGGACACCTCTAATTGGGGACTTGAGAAAAGCTAAGTTACAATCTGAAAAGGTTCACCCAGTTATGTGTCTGTGGCATTTATGTATCCGGTGGTAATACTGGAAAATAAAGTGCTTAGGGTCACGACCAAGACTCATAAAGTAGCTGTGTTCAAGAATCAACATACTACACTGAGAGAATCAATAATACTATCTGATTTTTGAGTTCCTATAGATGCCAATCATTCTGAATTTCAAAGGATAAAGTGAGATGCCAAAACTGTTCAGAAACAAAAAGCTACTAGCCCCGCTCATCTAAATTAGAATCTGAGCTTCACTTAAACCTCTGAGATATTATTACTTCTTAATTTCTTTTTATCCTATTTTATTTATCTAGTTGCTTGGGGACAAGCAATAGTTTAAGTTTGGTGTTGTGATGAGCGGATATTTTATACGCTTTTTGGGGTAATTTCATATAGATTTTAGCATGTTTTAATTAGTTTTTAATAGAATTTTATTAGTTTTTAAGAAAAAATCATATTTATGGACTTTACTATGAGTTTGTATATTTTTATGTGATTTTAGATATTTTCTGGCTAAAATTGAGGGACCTGAGCAAAAATCTGATTCAGAGGCTGATAAAGGATTGTTGATGCTGTTGGATTCTAACCTCCCTGCACTCGAAGTGGATTTTCTGGGGCTACAAAAGTTTAAATGGCGCGCTCTTAACTGCTTTGAAAGGTAGACATCCTGGGCTTTCTAGCAATATATAATAGTCCATACTTTGCCAGAGTTTTGACGATGCAAACCGGCGTTCAAACGCCCCTTCTCTGCCTTATTCTGAAATCAAAACGCCAGAGCTGGCATAAAAGTTGGAGATTGGATTCTGACTTCCCTGCACTCGGAATGAATTTTTTGGAGCTATAGGAGTCCAATTGGCGCTTTCTCAATTGGGTTTAAAAGTAGACATCCAGGGCTTTCCAGCAATATATAATACTCCATGCTTTGCGCAAAGATAGATGACGTAAACTGGCATTCAACGCCAGTTCCATGTTGTAGTCTAGCGTCCAGCGCCAGAAACAGGTTACAAGTTGGAGTTCAATGCCAAAAACACGTTACAACCTGGCGTTCAACTCCAGAAATAGCCCAGGCACGTGAGAAGCTTAAGTCTCAGCCCCAGCACACACCAAGTGGGCCCCAGAAGTGGATTTCTACACCAATTATCTTAGTTTACTCATTTTCTGTAAACCTAGGTTACTAGTTTAGTTTTTAAACAACTTTTAGAGACTTATTTTGGATCGGATGACATTTTTAGATCTAAACTTTATACTCTTTGATGGCATGAGTCTCTAAACTCCATTGTTGGGGGTGAGGAGCTCTGCAGCGTCTTGATGAATTAATGCAATTATTTCTATTTTTCCATTCAAACATGCGTGTTCCTATCTAAGATATTCATTCGCGCTTAACTATGGAGAAGGTGGTGATCCGTGACTCTCATCACCTTCTTCAATCCATGAACGTGTGCCTGACAACCACCTCCGTTCTACATCAGATTGAATGAGTATCTCTTAGATTCCTTAATCAGAATCTTCGTGGTATAAGCTAGAATTGATGGCGGCATTCATGAGAATCCGGAAAGTTTAAACCTTGTCTGTGGTATTCCGAGTAGGATTCTGGAATTGGATGACTGTGACGAGCTTCAAACTCGCGAGTGTTGGGCGTGATGACAAACGCAAAAGAATCAATGGATTCTATTCCGACATGATCGAGAACCAACAGCTGATTAGCCGTGCTGTGACAGAGCATTTGGATCATTTTCACTGAGAGGATGGCAAGTAGCCATTGACAACGGTGACACCCTACATAGAGCTTGCCATGGAAGGAACTTTGCACTTTTGCATGAGAGGAAACATTATG
>NC_029778.3:29955053-29968280 GCF_000817695.3 Arachis duranensis | reverse complement strand
TGACCCAGTGCACTTGCTGGTTAGTTGTGCGGATTGCAAAAGTGTGATTGCAATTTTGTGCACCAAGTTTTTAGCGCTGTTGCCGGGGATTGTTTGAGTTTGAACAACTAAAGGTTTATTTTGTTGCTTAGATTAGGAATAATTTATTTTTGTTGCTATAGAGTCATTAAATTCTGAGTCCTTTATTTCCTTTTCAAAAATTTTTCAAAAATATTATTTTTCTTTATCAATTTTTAATTTTTTTCGTGAGTTTAGTGTCTTGTTCTAAGTTTGGTATCAATTGCATATTTTATATTTTTCTTTTAAATTTTCGAAGTTGTGTTCTTTGATCTTCAAGTTGTTCTTGTTTATTTTTCTTGTTTGATCTTTAGTTTTTTCTTGCTCTGTGTCTTTTCTTGTTTTTCTTGTGCTATTCCAAAGAATTAGTCTTCCAAAAAGAATATACCTCTTCAAAACAAGTGTTACCTTTACTGCCCAATTGGCTAAAGCGTTGGTCTATGCTCTTTGTAATTGGGTATCTCCTTTTTAAAATCTTTTTCAAAAATAATTTTTCTTTGATTGAATCTTGTGCTAAACTTCAAGTTTGGTGTTTTCTTGTTAATTTTTTTTATAATTTTCAAAAATTTTATTGAAGTTTTCTAAAAATTTGAAGTTTGGTGTTCTTTCTTTTGTTCTTGTTGTTCTTGTGAATCTTCAAGTGTTCTTGAGTCTTTCTTGTATTTTGATCTTAAAATTTTTAAGTTTGGTGTTCCTTGGTGTTTTCCCTCCAAAATTTTTGAAAACAAGGAGCATTAGATCTAAAAATTTTAAGTCTTGTGTCTTTTGTGTGTTTTTCTCTTTCATCATAAAATTTAAAATTCAAAAAAATTTATCTTGACAGTGAGCTCTCATAGAGCTTCACAGATGTTCAGAGCATGATGAGGGCCTCCCAACACCAAACTTAGAGTTTGAATGTGGGGGCTTCTCAACACGAAACTTAGAGTTTGGTTGTGGCCTCCCAACACCAAACTTAGAGTTTGATTGTGGGGGCTTTGTTTGACTCTGTATTGAGAGAAGCTTTTCATGCTTCCTCTCCATGGTTGTAGAGGAAGATCCTTGAGCTTTAAACACAAGGTAGTCCCCATTCAATTGAAGGACTAGCTCTCCTCTGTCAACATCAATCACAGCTCCTGCTGTGGCTAGGAAGGTTCTTCTAAGGATGATGCATTCATCCTCATCCTTTCCAGTGTCTAGGATTATGAAATCAGCAGGGATGTAAAGGCCTTTAACCTTCACTAACATGTCCTCTACTAATCTATAAGCTTGTTTTATTGACTTGTCTGCCATCTCTAATGAGATTCTTGCAGCTTGTACCTCAAAGATCCCCAGTTTCTCCATTACAGAGAGTGGTATAAGATTTATACTTGACCCCAGGTCAAACAGAGCCTTCTCAAAGGTCATGGTGCCTATGGTACAGGGTATTAAGAATTTACCAGGATCTTGTTTCTTTTGAGGTAGCGTTTGCTGAACCCATGTATTTAGTTCACTAATAAGCAAGGGAGGTTCATCTTCCCAAGTCTCATTACCAAACGACTTGGCATTCAGCTTCATGATGGCTCCTAGATATTGAGCAACTTGCTCTTCAGTTACATCTTCATCCTCTTTAGAGGAAGAATAGTTTTCAGAGCTCATGAATGGCAGAAGGAAGTTTAATGGAATCTCTATGGTCTCTATATGAGTCTCAGACTCCTCTAGGTCCTCAATAGGGAACTCCTATCTGTCTGGAGTACGTCCCATGAGGTCTTCCTCATGGGGATTCATGTCCTCCCCTTCCTCTTTGGCTTCGGCCATTTTGATTATATCAATGGCCTTGCACTCTATTTTTGGATTCTCTTCTGTATTGCTTGGGATAGTACTAGGAGGAGTTTCAGTGATTTTCTTACTCAGCTAACCCACTTGTGCCTCCAAATTTCTAATGGAGGACCTTGTTTCATTCATGAAACTTAGAGTGGCCTTAGATAGATCAGAGACTATGTTTGCTAAGCTAGAGGGACTCTGCTAAGAATTCTCTGTCTGTTGCTGAGAAGATGATGGAAAAGGCTTGCTATTGCTAAACCTGTTTCTTCCACCATTATTAAAGCCTTGTTGGGGCTTTTGTTGATCCTTCCATGAGAAATTTGGATGATTTCTCCATGAGGGATTATAGGTGTTTCCATAGGCTTCACCCATGTAATTCACCTCTGCCATTGCAGGGTTCTCAGGATCATAAGCCTCTTCTTCAGAAGATGCCTCTTTAGTACTGTTGGATGCATTTTACAATCCATTCAAACTCTGAGAAATCATGTTGACTTGCTGAGTCAACATTTTGTTCTGAGCCAATATGGCATTCAGAGCATCAATTTCAAGAACTCCCTTCCTCTGAGGCGTTTCATTACTCACAGGATTCCTCTCAGAGGTGTACATGAATTGGTTATTTGCAACCATATCAATGAGTTCTTGAGCTTCTGCAGGCGTTTTCTTTAGGTGAATGAATCCACCTGCAGAATGGTCCAGTGACATCTTAGAGAATTCAGATAGACCATCATAGAATATATCCAAGATGGTCCACTCTGAAAGCATGTCAGAAGGACACTTTTTTGGTCAACTGCTTGTATCTTTCCCAAGCTTTATAGAGGGATTCACCATCTTTTTGCTTGAAAGTCTGAACATCCACTCTAAGCTTGCTCAGCTTTTGAAGAGGAAAGAACTTGGCCAAGAAGGCCGTGACCAGCTTATCCCAAGAATCCAGGCTATCTTTAGGTTGTGAGTCCAACCATGTTCTAGCTCTGTCTCTTACAGCAAA
This sequence comes from Arachis duranensis, assembly GCF_000817695.3. Lineage (NCBI taxonomy): Eukaryota > Viridiplantae > Streptophyta > Magnoliopsida > Fabales > Fabaceae > Arachis > Arachis duranensis. The sequence continues at coordinate 29,965,459 of NC_029778.3, read as the reverse complement.
AGAGAAAAGCATGAGCCTGTAGACGTCAGGATCTACTCCATTAGTCTTAACAGTATCATAGATCTGCAAGAACTCAGTTAAAAACTGGTAGAGATCTTCTGATAGAAGTCCATGAAACTTGCAGTTCTGTTGCATTAGAGCAACTAGTTGAGGTTTCAGCTCAAAATTGTTTGCTCTAATGGCAGGGATTGGAATGCTTCTTCCATAAAAATTGGAAGTAGGTGTAGTAAATCACCAAGCATCCTCCTTGCGCCTCCACCATTGTTATTGGGTTCGGCCATGTCTCTTTCTTTTTCGAGATTCTCTGTAAAGTTTTCTCTGGATTGTTGTGCTTTAGCTTCTCTTAGCTTTTTCTTCAGAGTCCTTTCAGGTTCAGGATCTGCTTCAACAAGAATGTCCTCGTCCTTGCTCCTGCTCATATGAAAAAGAAGAGAATAGAAAAGAAGAGGAATCCTCTATGTCATAATATAGAGATTCCTTTATGTGAGTAAAAGAAGAAAAGAATAGAAGAAGGAGAAGAAAAATTCGAACGCAAAGGAGAAGAGAGGGTTCGAATTTTTAGATGAAGAGAAGTGTTAGTAAATAAATAAAATAAGTAGAAAGAGATGAGAGGGAGAGAATTTTTGAAAATTGTTTTTGAAAAATAGTTAGTGATTTTCAAAAATTAAAAGAAGAAATAAAATTAAAATTAAAATTTGAAACAATTAGTTAATTAAAAAGAATTTTGAAAAAGGGTAAGGTGATTTTCGAAAGATGAGAGAGAAAAGTAGTTAGGTGGTTTTGAAAAAGATAAGAATTTTAAAACACACAAAAAGTCAATTAGTTAGTTGAAAAAGATTTGAAAAATCAATTTTGAAAAGATAAGAAGTTAGAAAAGATTTTGAAATTGATCTTGAAAAAGATATGATTGAAAATATATGATTGAAATTTATTTTAAAAAAGATTTGAAAAGGAAATTAAAAAGATTTGATTTTTAAAATTAAAATTGATTACTTTTGACTAATAAGAAACTAAAAGATATGATTCTAGAATTTAAAGATTGAACCTTTCTTAACAAGAAAGTAACAAACTTCAAAATTTTGAATCAATCACATTAATTGTTAGTAAAGTTTTCGAAAATTATGAAATAAAATTAAGAAAAAGATTTTTAAAATCAATTTTTTTTTAAAAAAATTTTTGAAAATAAATAAATAAAAAATAAAAAGATTTGATTTTTGAAAGATTTTGAAAAGATAAGATTTTTAAAATTGAAATCTTGACTTGTCTAACAAGAAACAACTTATTAAAAATTTTTGACTAAGTCAACCCAAAGATTTGGAAATTTATGAGAGAAGTAAGGGAAAGATATTTTTTTATTTTTGAATTTTTTATGATGAGAGAGAAAAACACAAAAATAACTCACAACATGAAAACTTTGGATTAAAACAAATAATGCATGCAAGAACACTATGAATGTCAAGATGAACACCAAGAACACTTTAAAGATCATGATGAACATCAAGAACTTATTTTTGAAAAATTTTCAAGAAAAGAAAAACATGCAAGACACCAAACTTAGAAATTTTACATGTTTAGACACTATGAATTCAAAAATGCATATGAAAAACAACAAAAGACACAAAACAATAAAATATGAAGATTAAACAAGAAGACTTATCAAGAACAACTTGAAGATCATGAAGAACACCATGCATGAATTTTTCAAAAAAATGCATAAATTTTAAAAACATGCAATTGATACCAAACTTAAAAATTGACACTAGACTGAAACAAGAAACACAAAAATATTTTTTTGATTTTACGATTTTATTAAATTTTTTTGGATTTTTGAAAATTAATTGTGGAAAAACGAAAAAGAAGAAAAATTTTGAAAGATTTTTGAAAACTTTTTGAAAACAAAATAAGAAGAAAATTACCTAATCTGAGCAACAAGATGAACCGTCAGTTGTCCAAACTCAAACAATCCTCGGCAACAGCGCCAAAAATTTGATAGGCAAAATTGTGATTCATACTTTTCATAACTCGAACAATTCCTAGCAATGGCTGCAAAAACATGGTGCACAATACTATGGTTCACTCACATTCTTCACAACTTCGCATAACTAACCAGCAAGTGCACTGGGTCGTCCAAGTAATAAACCTTACGTGAGTAAGGGTCGATCCCACGGAGATTGTTGGTATGAAGCAAGCTATGGTCATCTTGTAAATCTCAGTCAGGCAGATTATAATGGTTATAATGGTTTTCAAATATAAAGACAAATAAAGCATAAAATAGAGATAAAGATACTTATGTAATTCATTGATGGGAATTCTAGATAAGCGCATGAAGATATTGTGTTCCTTCTGAATCTCTGCTTTCCTACTGCTTTCATCCAATCATTCTTACTCCTTTTCATGGCAAGCTGTATGTAGGGTGTCACCGTTGTCATTGGCTACTTCCCATCCTCTCAGTGAAAATGGTCCAAATGCACTGTCACAACACGGCTAATCATCTGTTGGTTCTCGATCATGTCAGAATAGAATCCAGTGATTCTTTTTCGTCTGTCACTACGCCCAACACTCACGAGTTTGAAGCTCATCACAGTCATCCCATCTCAGATCCTACTCAGAATACCACAGACAAGGTTTAGACTTTCCGGATCTTAGGAATGGCCGCCAATAATTCTAGCTTATACCACGAAGACTCCGATCTTTCGGAATGGAGGCTAAGAGATACACGCTCGTTCTAAGGTAGAGCGAAAGTGGTTGTCAGTCACGCGTTCATATGTGAGAATGATGATGTGTGTCATGGATCATCACATTCATCATGTTGAAGTTTAGCGAATATCTTAGAATAAGAATAAGCATGAATTGAATAGAAGAACAATAGTACTTTGCATTAATACTCGAGGAACAGCAGTGCTCCACATCTTAATCTATGGTGTGTAGAAACTCCACCGTTGAAAATACATAAGTGATGGTGGTCCAGGCATGGCCGAATGTCCAGCCTCCAATGTCTAAGAACTAAACATCCAAAGATTGATCAAAAGATTCCAGGGACCCTGAATACAATAGTAAAAAGTTCTATTTATACTAGACTAGTTACTAGGGTTTATAGAAATAAGTTTAAGTGCAGAAATCCACTTTCGGGGCCCACTTTGGAGTGTGCTTGGGCTGAGCTTGAGCTTTACACGTGCAGAGGCTTCTCTTGGGGTTAAACGCCAAGTTGTAACATGTTTTTGGCGTTTAACTCTGGTTTGTGACGTGTTTCTGGCGTTTTACTCCAGAATGCAGCATGGAACTGTCATTGAACGCCAGTTTGCGTCATCTAAGCTCGAATAAAGTATAGACTATTATATATTACTGGAAATCCCTGGATGTCTACTTTCCAACGAAAATGAGAACGTTCCATTTGGAGTTCTGTAGCTCCAGAAAATCCATCTAGAGTGCAGGGAGGTCAGAATCCAACAGCATCAGCAGTCCTTTGTCAGCCTCCTATCAGATTTTTGCTCAGGTCCCTCAATTTCAGCCAGAAAATACATGAAATCACAGAAAAACACACAAACTCATAGTAAAGTCCAGAAATGTGAATTTTGCATAAAAACTAATAAAAACATCCCTAAAAGTAGCTAGATCCTACTAAAAACTACCTAAAAACAATGCCAAAAAGCGTATAAATTATCCGCTAATCATGCGTACGCACAGGAATGTGTGCGTACGCATACTAGGTGGAGGATGCGCTTGTGCGCGTGCACAACAGCGTGCGGACATTGCGAACAGAAAGGGCATTGTGACCTGTGCGAACGCACAAGGTCTTGTGCGCGCGCACAGAAGGGAGATGAGGAGGGTGTTCCCACACACAAAGGGTGCGTGTGCTGCGAGTAGAGGGGGTGTTGAAGGTTGTGCATGCACACAAAGCTATGCGCATGCACAGATAGGTTTTTTTCTTTTTTTTATTAACATGAAGCATCATAATTGCCAGCTATTATGCCGTCTGTGCGTACGCACACAGGTCCGTGCACACGTACAAGAGGCAAAAAGGAGAGTGTGCGGCCACACAAGGTGTGCGAATGCTCCCACCAGAAGGGGTGCAAGCTAGTGTGTGCACGCACAGGTGGGTGTGCGCGCACAAAACGTAAAAATGGGGGTTGTGCGCGTACGAACAGGTGTGTGCGCACGCACATGCTCTATTTTTCTAATAAAATTTTAGTGCTCTAAGGCACCAAAAATGACATCCAAAATAGCATTTTCAACCCCAAAATATATTATTCATCAAAAACACATAATCTAAACTAAAATCTAATCAAATTAAGCTTGAAATTAAACAAAACCTAAGCTATGTACAAGAAATAAAATGCAATAAATTGAAACTATGTACAAAGATAGGGATAGAAAGGTGTTACCATGGTGGGGTATCTCCCACCTAGTACTTTTATTTAGAGTCCTTAAGTAGGACTTTATTGAGAAGCTCTAATGGAGACTTGTACTTGTATTCATCATGGAGCTTCTAACAATGCTAGAATCTCCACAATTCCTAATTGATTGCACCAAGCCTAGATGGAGTGTCCAACAAGCCATGAGCTCCCAACAAGAAAAACATAAAGCAAACAAGAAAAGCATATTCACAAAATCAACATATTCACAATAGCAACCAAAAAGCAAACTATTCACATATTAACATATTTACAAAAGCAAAAAACAAGCAAGCAACATATATACAATCAACCAAAAAGCAAACTATTTACAATATTCACAATATGTACAATAGCCAAAAACATACACCATTGCAACTCCCCGGCAACGACGCCAAATTTGATAATGAGGAATTTATCGTCATCGTTGAAAGTTTAAAAGTATAGTCTAGACCAACAATTAATTCCCACATCAAATGTTTTAAATTCAAATTATAATAACCGAGATCGAGAGTAATTCAACCTCGGGTCGTTCTCCGTAGGAGTTGCAATAAAATGTACATTTATTGGCTATGGAAGAGAGAGAGCATGGGGATTGTGAATGTAAGCAAGAAATGTAAATAGCAAGGAATTAAATAAACATGTAAAAAATGTAAATGGCAACTCTTGGCAAGGATTGGGGAGTTTAGGATTCCTATCCTAGTTATGGACTACAAACATGACAATTGTGTGGAATCAATCTAAATTAGTCAATCCTCCTTGAGAATTAGTCAAAAGGGTGTAATTGATCTCAATCCATAAGTCATAGTCAACTCACTAATTACTTAGTGAAAGACTAGCGTCAATAGAAACCAAACCAATTAACTATTCTCACACAATGCGGAATGGACATCCACAACTCAATTCCACCCAAACACCCAATTTCTCAACCAAGAGTGTGAAAACTAAACATGCAAGAATTTAACATCAAAGCAAATAAATGCAATGAAAGGAAACTTCAAATGCAAGAAACATCTTGGCAAGTAATTGAGAGCAAAGGTTACCTATCCTAGTTATTGACCACAAACAAATGATGATTATGAAGAGTTAATCATACTTAGTCAACCCTAACATCGAGGATAGGTCAAATAGGTATAGTTGATTTCAATCCCTAAGTCCTATGTCAACACTAAGGGGTCACACAGAGTCAAGGGAGACCAAATCAACTAACTACTCTAATGTATCAAACAAGAATGGACATCAATGACTCAAGGATCACCAAAGTCAATAATTTCAAGCCAAGAGTAGAGAAAAAACTAAGTAAAAACTAAGCCAAGTATTTTATCAAACACTTGGTGTACATGAGAATAAAATAATATTAAATTGCAACAAAATAAATTCCAAAGCTACCAAAGCAAGAAAATAACAATAACAACTAAAGAAAGCAATAAATGACATGAAATCATAAATTTGCATTAATTGAAATTAAAATAACAAAAGTGTGCATAAACATAAAAATGACAAAATAAAGGAAATAACAAGAGAAATGAAGAAGAACAAGATGAAGGAACATGAAAACATAATGGAAATTACACTAAAACAAGAATTAAAGACAGAAATTAAAGAGAAATTAAACTAATAAACCCTAATTCTAGAGAGGGGGAGCTTTTCTCTCTAGAAACTAACAAACGTGATAAAAGTTAAACCTAATTGCCCCCCTTCATCCCTCTTCAATTTGGGGCCTAGAAATCGTTGCCAGCGAGTTGCAATTAATGAAGTCACGTGGAGGGACCTGTGCGGACGCATAGACGTGTGCGTCCGCATAAGTAAACTTATGTCCACTATAGTAAATTGCATATCATTTTGAAGCCCCGGACGTTAACTTTCCAATGCCGCTAGAACCGCCTCATTTGGACCTTTGTAGCTCAAGTTATGACCAATTTTGTACAGAGAGGTCAGGGTTGACAACTTTACAAATCCGTCATTTCTTGAATTCTTCCCTTTTGCATGCTCTTTTCCTCACTTCTTCAACCCATACTTGCATGGGAAACCTAAAAATCACTTAACAAATACATCAAGGCACCAAATGGGATTAAAGTGAATAAAATTGACTAAATTAAGCACAAAAAAGCATGTTTTCACTTTCAAGCACAATTTAGGAAGAAATCTCAAAAGCATGCTATTTAGGTGAATAAATCTGGGTTTATGTGATGGAATCCACTCAAATCAAACCAAAATATATCAGAAAATATGGACTCATCAGTCGTACTGACTCTTGATCTTTAAATGATGCTATTTCGAGGAGGACACCTAAAGGCGAGCCGTAATGGCCTCATCTTCGGCAGGCTACTCCATTTTTTTTCCGTTTTTTTAAACGCCGTGCTGATCCTCAATCTTTAAATAACGCTATCCCGAGGAGGACACCTAAAGGCGAGCCGTAATGGCCTCATCTTCAGCAAGCCCCTCCGATTTTTTTCTCCATTTTTTTAAATCGTGCTAACTCTCGTTCTTTAAATGACGCAATCCCGAGGAGGACACCTAAAGGCGAGCCATATTGTCCTCATCTTCGGCAGCCTCCTCCGGCTTTTTTTTTCGTTTTTTTACGTCGTGCTGACCCTCGTTATTTAAATGATGCTATCCCGAGGAGGACACCTAAAGGCAAGATGTATTGGCCTCATCTACAGCAGGCTACTCCAGTTATTTTTTTCCATTTTTTTTACGTCGTGCTGAACCTCGATCTTTAAATGACGCTATCTAGAGGAGGACAGCTAAAGGCGAGCCGTAATGGCCTCATCTTCAGCAGGCTCCTCCAATTTTCGAGCCATAATGGCCTCATCTTTGGCAGGTTCCTCCAGTTTTTTTCCGTTTTCTTTACGTCGTTCTGACCCTCGTTCTTTAAACGACGTTATCCCAAGGAGGACTCCTAAAGGCGAGCCGTAATGGCCTCATCTTTGGCAGGCTACTCCGATTTTTTTTTCAGTTTTTTTCCCGTTGTGCGGACCCCGTCCTTTAAATGACGCTATCCCGATGAGGACAGCTAAAGGCAAGCTGTAATGGCCACATCTTCGGCAAGCTCCTCTGGTTTTTTTTCGTTTTCTTTTTACGTAATGCTAACCCTCGTTATTTAAATAACGCTATCCCGAGGAGGACACTTAAAGGTGGGACGTAACGGCCTCATCTTCGGCAGGCTAGCTCCTCCGTTTTTTTTTGTTTTTTTTACGTCGTGCAGACCTTCGTTATTTAAATGATGCTATCCCGAGGAGGACAGCTAAAGGCGAGCCGTAATGGCCTCATCTTCAGTAGGCTACTGCGGTTTTTTTTTCTGTTTTTTTTTACGTCGTGCTGACCCTCGATCTTTAAATGATGCTATCCTGAGGAGGACACCAAAAGGGGAGCCGTAATGGCGTCATTTTCGCGGCAGGCTTCTCCAGTTTTTTTTCCATTTTTTTTGTCGTGTTGACCCTCGTTCTTTAAATGACGCTATCCCGAGGAAGATACCTAAAGGCGAGCCGTAATAGCCTCATCTTCAGCAGGCTCCTCCATTTTTTTTTGTTTTTTTTCACGTCGTGCTGACCCTCGTTATTTAAATGATGCTATCCCTGATGAGGACACATAAAGGCAAGCCGTAATGGCCTCATCTTCGGCAGGCTCCTCCGGTTTTTTTTCGTTTTTTTTACGTCGTGCTGACCCTCATTATTTAAATGACGCTATCTCGAGGAGGACACCTATAGGCGAGCCGTAATGGCCTTATCTTCGGCAGGCTACTACGGTTATTTTTTTCCTTTTCTTTTTACGTCGTGTTGACCCTCAATGTTTAAATGACGCTATCCCGAGGATGACACCTAAAGGCGAGCCGTAATGGCCTCATCTTTGGCAGGCTACTCTGGTTATTTTTTTCCTTTTTTTTTACGTCGTGCTGACCCTCGATCTTTAAATGACGCTATCCCGAGGAGAACACCTAAAGGCGAGCCATAAAGGCTTCATCTTCGGCAGGCTTCTCCGTTTTTTTTACGTCGTGCTGACCTTCGTTATTTAAATGATGCTATCTCGAGGAGGACACCTAAAGGCGACCCGTAATGGCCTAATCTTCAGCAGGTACTCCAGTTATTTTTTTTTTCATTTTTTTTACGTTGTGCTTACCGTCGATCTTTAAATGACGCTATCCCGAGGAGGACACCAAAAGGGGAGCCGTAATGGCCTCATCTTTGGCATGCTCCTCTAGTTTTTTTTCCCTTTTTTTACGTCGTGCAGACCCTTGTTCTTTAAATGCCGCTATCCCGAGGATGACACCTAAAGGCGAGCCGTAATGGCCTCAACTTCGGCAGGCTCCTCGGTTTTTTTCCTTTTTTTTTCTTACTTCGTTATGACTCTTGTTATTTAAATGACGCTATCCCGAGGAAGACACCTAAAGGCGAGCCATAATGGCCTCATCTTCGGCAGGCTACTACGGTTATTTTTTTTCCTTTTCTTTTTACGTCATGCTGACCCTCGATCTTTAAATTACGCTATCACAAGGAGGACACTTAAAGGCGAGCCGTAATGGCCTCATCTTCGGCAGGCTCCTCCGTATTTTTTACAACGTGTTGAACCTCGTTTTTTAAGTGACGCTATTGCGAGGAGGACACCTAAGGGCTAGCCGTAACGGCCTCATCTTTGGCAGGCTACTCCGATTTTTTTCCCTTTTTTTACGTTGTATTGACACTCGTTCTTTAAATGACGCTATATCGAGGAGGACACCTAAAGGCAAGCCGTAATGGCCTCATCATCGGCAGGCTCCTCTGGATTTTTTTTACATTTTTTACGTCGTGCTGACCTTCGTTATTTAAATGATGTTATCCCGAGGAGGACACCTAAAGGCGAGCCGTAATGGCCTCATCTTCAGCTGGCTACTCCGGTTATTTTTTTTCATTTTTTTACGTTGTGCTGACGGTCGATCTTTAAATGACGCTATCCCGAGGAGGACACCTAAAGGCGAGCCGTAATGGCCTCATCATCGGCAGGGTCCTCCGGTTTTTTTCTGTTTTTTTTACGTCATACTGACCTTCGTTCTTTAAATGATGCTATCCGGAGGAGGACACCTAAAGGCGAGCCGTAATGGCCTCATCTTCGGCAGGCTCCTCCATTTTTTTTCGATTTTTTTTACGTCGTGTTGACCACTGTTCTTTAAATGACGCTATCCCGATGAGGACTCCTAAAGGAGAGCCGTAATGGCCTCATCTTCGGCAGGCTCCTCCATTTTTTTTTCATTTTTTTACGTCATGCTGACCCTCGTTATTTAAATGATGCTATCCCGAGGAGGACACCTAAAGGCGAGTCATAATTGCCTCATCTTTGGCAGGCTACTACGGTTAATTTTTTTTCTTTTTGTGTTTACGTCGTGCTGACCCTTAATCTTTAAATGACGCTATCCTGAGGAGGACACCTAAAGGCGAGCCGTAGTGGCCTCATCTTCGGCGGGCTCCTCCATTTTTTTTATGACGTGTTGACCCTCATTCTTTAAATGACGCTATTGCGAGGAGGACAGCTAAAGGCGAGCCGGAATGGCCTCATCTTCGACATGCTACTCTGGTTTTTTTCCATTTTTTTACGTTGTGCTAACACTCGTTCTTTAAATGACGCAATCCCGAGGGGGACACCTAAAGGCGAACTATAATGGCCTCATCTTCGGCAGGCTCCTCCGATTTTTTTCAGTTTTTATTACGTCGTGCTGATCTTCGTTATTTAAATGATGCTATCCCAAGGAGGACACCTAAAGGCGAGCCGTAATAGCCTCATCTTCGGCAGGCTCCTCAAGTTTTTTCCCTTTTTTTACGTCCTGCTGACCCTCCTTCTTTGAATGACGTTATCCTGAGGGTGACACCTAAAGGCGAGCCATAATGGCCTCATCTACGACAAGTTCCTCCGTTTTTTTTCTATTTTTTTATGTTGTTCTGAACCTCATTCTTTAAATGACGCTATCCCGAGGAGGACACCTAAAGGCGAGCCGTAATGGCCTCATCTTCGGTAAGCTCCTCCTTTTTTTTGGGTTTTTTTCAC
>NC_029778.3:29950728-29955028 GCF_000817695.3 Arachis duranensis | reverse complement strand
GTGAGGACTTCTAAAGGCGAGCCGTAATGGCCTAATCTTTGGTAGGCTCCTCCGTTTTTTTTTCATTTTTTTACGTCGTGCTGACCTTCGTCATTTGAATGACGCTATCCCGAGGAGGACACCTAACGGCGAGCCGTAATGGCTTCATCTTCGGCAGGCTACTACGGTTATTTTTTTCCTTTTCTTTTTACGTCGTGCTGACCCTCGATCTTTAAATGACGCTATCCCGATGAGGATACCTAAAGGCGAGCCATAATGGCCTCATATTCGGCAGACTCCTCTGTTTTTTTACGACGTGTTGACCCTTGTTCTTTAAATGACGCTATCCCGAGGGGGACACCTAAAGGCGAGCCGTAATGGCCTCATCTTTGGTAGGCTCCTCCATTTTTTTTATTTTTTTTTTCACGTCGTGCTGACCCTCGTTCTTTAAATGACTCTATCCCGATGAGGACTCCGAAAGGCGAGCTGTAATGGCCTCATCATCGGCAGGCTCCTCCATTTTTTTCGTTTTTTTTTTACTTCGTGCTGACCCTCGTCATTTTAATGACGCTATCTCTAGGAGGACACCTAAAGGCAAGCCGTAACGGCCTCATCTTTGGCAGGCTACTACGGTTATTTTTTTCATTTTCTTTTTACGTAGTGCTGACTCTCGATCTTTAAATGACGCTATCCCGATGAGGACACCTAAAGGCGACCCGTAATGGCTTAATCATCAGCAGGCTACTCCGGCTATTTTTTTTCCATTTTTTTACGTCGTGTTGACCATCGATCTTTAAATGACGCTATCCTGAGGAAGACACCAAAAGGCGAGTCGTAATGGCCTCATCTTCGGCAAGCTCCTCTAGTTTTTTTCCATTTTTTTACGTCGTGTTGACCCTCTTTCTATAAATGCTGCTATCCCGAGGATGACACCTAAAGGCGAGCCGTAATGGCCTCATCTTCGGCAGGCTCCTCCGGTTTTTTTCCTTTTTTTCTTACGTCGTTCTGACTCTTGTTCTTTAAATGACGCTATCTCGAGGAAAACACCTAATAGCGAGCCATAATGGCCTCATCTTCGGCAGGCTCCTCCGATTTTTTTTGGTTTTTTTCACGTCGAGCTGACCCTCGTTCTTTAAATGACGCTATCCCGACAAGGACATCTAAAGGCTTGCCGTAATGGCCTCATCTTCGGCAGGCTTTTTCGGTTTATTTTTTCATTTTTTTACGTTGTGCTGACCCTCGTTATTTAAATGACGCTATCCCGAGGAGGACACTTAAACGCCAGCCGTAATGGCCTCATCTTCGGCAGGCTACTACGGTTATTTTTTTCCTTTTATTTTTACGTCGTACTGTAGAAGACCGGAATACTAGCAATTTTGCTGCACCATGATAATGAGTTGAGGATTTAGTTCAAAGCTGCTTGCTTTAATGGGAGGTATACAGATGCTACTCCCATATGCAGCTGTAGTGGGGTTAGCATATGACCCCAGAGTCCTTCTGAACTGTTCAATTCCACTTAGGTCCATGATGGAGAAAGGGAATATGATATGAATTCACAAGTAAAGTAAAATATATTTTTTTACCGAAAAAATAAAATAAAACAAAAGTAAAATAAAATAAATTTTCGAAAACTAAAAGAAAATAAGATCAAAGCAAATTGAAAACTAAATCAATTAGTTAATTAAAAAGATTTTGGAATCAGCAATTGAAAAGATTTTAGAAAATCAGACACATTTTCGAAAACTTAAAGGAAAACACAAAGAAGACACCACACTTAAAATGTGAAACTGAACTCAAATAAAAGACTCTAAACCAACAAAAATAAAACAGTCCTAATCTAAGCAACAAGATAAACCGTCAGTTGTCCAAACTCAAACAATCCCTGGCAACGGCGCCAAAAACTTGGTGCACGAAATTGCAATCACACTTTTGTAATTCCGCACAACTAACCAGCAAGTGCACTGGGTTGTCCAAGTAATACCTTACGTGAGTAAGGGTCGATCCCACAGAGATTGTTGGCTTGAAGCAAGCTATGGTTATCTTGTAACTCTTAGTCAGGATATCAATAATTATCAGGGTTGATTGTAAAAAGTAAAAGATCATGAAATAAGTATTGGTTTTGCAGTAATGGAGAACAGGTTGAGGTTTTGGAGATGCTCTATCTTCTGAATCTCTGCTTTCCTACTGTCTTCTTCTTCAAGCACGCAAGACTCCTTCCATGGCAAGCTGTATGTAGGGTTTCACCGTTGTCAATGGCTACCTCCCATCCTCTAAGTGAAAATGTTCAATGCGCTCTGTCACAGCACGGCTAATCATCTGTCGGTTCTCAATCAGGTTAGAATAGAATCCAGTGATTCTTTTGTGTCTGTCACTAACACCCAGCCTTCAGGAGTTTGAAGCTCGTCACAGTCATTCACTCCTTGAATCCTACTCAGAATACCACAGACAAGGTTTAGACCTTCCGGATTCTCTTGAATGCCGCCATCAATTCTAGCTTATACCACGAAGATTTTGATTAAGGAATCCAAGAGATATTCACTCAATCTAAAGTAGAACGGAGGTGGTTGTCAGGCACACGTTCATAGGCGAGAATGATGATGAGTGTCACGGATCATCACATTCATCAAGTTGAGGAACAAGTGATATCTTAGAATAGAAGCAAGCGTGATTGAATGAAAAACAGTAGTAATTGCATTAATCCATCAAGACACAGCAGAGCTCCTCACCCCCAACCATGGGGTTTAGAGACTCATGCCGTAGAAGGTACAATATGAAACGTGTAAAGTGTCATGGTAGAGATACAATATCAAAAGGTCCTATTAATAGTGAACTAGTAACTTAGGGTATACAGAAATGAGTAAATGACGTAAAAATCCACTTAAAATGTGAAACTGAACTCAAATAAAAGACTCTAAACTAACAAAAACAAGACAGTCATAATCTAAGCAACAAGATAAACCGTCAGTTGTCCAAACTCGAACAATCCCCGGCAACGACGCCAAAAACTTGGTGCACGAAATTGCAATCACACTTTTGCAATTCCGCACAACTAACCAGCAAGTGCACTGGGTCGTCCAAGTAATACCTTACGTGAGTAAGAGTCGATCCCACAGAGATTAGTAATACCTTACGTGAGTAAGGGTCGATCCCACGGAGATTGTCGGCTTGAAGCAAGCTATGGTTATCTTGTAACTCTTAGTCAGGATATCAATAATTATCAGGGTTGATTGTGAAAAGCAAAAGAACATGAAATAAGTATTGGTTTTGCAGTAATAGAGAACAGGTTGAGGTTTTGGAGATGCTCTATCTTCGGAATCTCTGCTTTCCTACTGTCTTCTTCTTCAAGCACGCAAGACTCCTTCCATGGCAAGCTGTATGTAGGGTTTCACCATTGTCAATGGCTACCTCCCATCCTCTAAGTGAAAATGTTCAATGCGCTCTGTCAAAGCACGGCTAATCATCTGTCGGTTCTCAATCAGGTTGGAATAGAATCCAGTGATTCTTTTGCGTCTGTCACTAACACCCAGCCTTCTGGAGTTTGAAGCTCGTCACAGTCATTCAATCCTTGAATCCTACTCAGAATACCACAGACAAGGTTTAGACCTTCCGGATTCTCTTGAATGCCGCCATCAGTTCTAGCTTATACCACGAAGATTCTGATTAAGGAATCCAAGAGAAATTCACTCAATCTAAAGTAGAACAGAGGTGGTTGTAGGCACACGTTCATAGGCGAGAATGATGATGAGTGTCACGGATCATCACATTCATCCAGTTGAGGAACAAGTGATATCTTAGAATAGAAGCAAGCGTGATTAAATGAAAAACAGTAGTAATTGCATTAATCCATCAAGACACAGCAGAGCTCCTCACCCCCAACCATGGGGTTTAGAGACTCATGCCGTAGAAGATAAAATAAGAAACGTGTAATGTGTCATGAGGTGCAGATACAATATCAAAAGGTCCTATTAATAGTGAACTAGTAACCTAGGGTATACAAAAATGAGTAAATGACGTAAAAATCCACTTCCGGGGTCCACATATTGTGTGCTTGGGCTGAGCATTGAAGCTTTCATGTGTAGAGACTTTTTCTGGAGTTAAACGCCAGCTTTTATGCCAGTTTGGGCATTTAACTCCAATTTTTATGCCAGTTCCGGCATTAAACGCTGGGAATTCTGAAGCTGATTTGCAACGCCAGTTTGGGCCAACAAATCTCGGGAAAAGTATGGACTATTATAAATTTCTGGAAAGCCCAGGATGGCTACTTTCCAACGCCGTTGAGAGCGCGCCAATTGGGCTTCTGTAGCTCCAGAAAATCCACTTC
>NC_029778.3:29948954-29950690 GCF_000817695.3 Arachis duranensis | reverse complement strand
ACAACACCAAACTTAAATTGTTGCTTGTCCCCAAGCAACTGAAAATCAAAATAGGATAAAAAGAAGAGAATATACTATAGACTCCAAAATATCAAGAAAACTTAGCTCCAATTAGATGAGCGGGACTAGTAGCTTTTTACTTCTGAACAGTTTTGGCATCTCACTTTATCCTTTGAAGTCTAGAATGATTGGCATCCATAGGAACTCAGAACTCAGATTGTGTTATTGATTCTCCTAGTTAAGTATGATGATTCTTGAACATAGCTACTTTATGAGTCTTGGCTGTGGCCCAAAGCACTCTGTCTTCCAGTATTACCACCGGATACATACATGCCACAGACACATACTTAGGTGAACCTTTTCAGATTATGACTCAGCTTTGCTAAAGTCCCCAATTAGAGGTGTCCAGGGTTCTTAAGCACACTCTTTTTGCCTTGGATCACAACTTTATTATTATATATTTTTTTTCTCTTTTTTTTGTATTCACTGCTTTTTCTTGCTTTAAGAATCAATCTGATGATTTTTCAGATCCTCAATAACATTTCTCCTTTACCATCATTCTTTCAAGAGCCAACAAGTTTAACATTCTTTAATCAACAAATTCAAAAGACATATGCACTGTTCAAGCATTCATTCAGAAAACAAAAAGTATTGTCACCACATCAACCTAATTCAACTAGTTTCAGAGATGAATTTGAAATCCTGTACTTCTTGTTCTTTTGTGATTAAAGCATTTTTCATTTAAGAGAGGTGATGGATTCATAGGACATTCATAGCTTTAAGACATGAACCTTAAATTTTATTAATCATGAATTAAGAACAAGACTCAAAATTAGATATAAGATAAGATTAATAGTAATAGAAAACAAAAATTCAAATAGGCTCCTAATGATAGAGGTTATCATAGAGTTAGGACTCAACAACCTTGATTTTGAGAAGTGGATGCTCCCTCAACTTGAGGGGAGAACTTTTGGCGTTTCAACTCTTGAAGTTCACGCCCCTGCTCCTCTTGTTCCTTCAGCAATTTGCAGAGCATGCAGTTCTGATTCTGCTGTTCTTCCTTAAGTTGTTCCATAGTTTCTTGCAACTTGGTGACAGCTGCTTCAAGACGCACCCAGTATTCAATTTGAGGGATTTCCAGAAGGAACTCTTGTGCTTTCCTCTTGATGGGGTCATCCTGCACTTGTTGTCCTTCCATTGACTTTTTGGTGATTGGTTGCTCAACTGAGATATACTCATTTACTCCCATCTTCTAAGAATTCATCTACTTCCATCTTCACCCCAGCCTCTTTACAGAGCAAGGAGATCAAGCTTGGGTAAGCCAGTTTGGCTTCAGTGGAATTTTTGTTTGCAATTGTGTAGATCTCACAAGCAATCAGATGCTGAACCTCCACTTCTCTTCCAAGCATAATGCAATGAATCATCACTGCTCTCTTGATAGTGACCTCAGAACGGTTGCTAGTGGGCAAAATGGAACGCCCAATAAAGTCAAGCCAGCCTCTAATAATTGGTTTGAGGTCTCCCCTCTTGAGTTGGTTTGGGACACCTTTTGAATTGGTTATCCACTTAGTTCCAGGGAGGCAAATGTTCTCTAGAACTTGATCCAACCTCTTATCTGCTCTCACCATTCTCCCATTAAAAGATTCAGGATCATCTTGCAGTTGAGGCAATTTGAAGACCTCTCTTATTTTGTCCAGATGGAAGTAGATAACTTTCCCTCTGACCATGGTTCTGTA
>NC_029778.3:29943717-29948856 GCF_000817695.3 Arachis duranensis | reverse complement strand
CTGAACCATATTTCTTCCAACCTTTATCTCAGGATTGGTTAGAACTTCCCATCCTCTGTTTCGAATTTGCTCTTGGATCCCCGGATATTCATCTTCTTTAGATCGAATTTGACTTCCGGGATCACTGACCTCAGACCCATTATTTTGTGATAATGGTCTTCATGTTCTTTGGTTAAGAACTTCTCTTGATTCCAAAGACTCTTTGGATTATTCTCTTTCTTGCCTCTTAAATTGGTTTGTTTTCCCTTAGGAGCCATGATCTTGATGAATCTTGGCTTAGTGATCACGGAAAAGTATACCAAACTTAGAGGTTTGCTTGTCCTCAAGCAAAAGAAAGGAAAGAGGGGAGAGAGGAGGAGAGCAAATTCGAATGGTGGGGAGAAAGGGGTGGCCGAACGTGCATTTATAAGGGAGGGGGAGAGATTTCGAAAATTTTGAAGGAGATTTGAGAAGATAAGGAAAGAATTTGAGAAAAATTTGAGTTTTTGAAGAAGATTTGGGAAGGATTTGAAAGAGATTTGAAGAATAATTTTAATTTTTGAAAATTTGAAGGTGAATGATGAAAGTTTGAAATGTGTTTATGTAGAAAATTATGGATTAAATCAGGAAAGTTTAAAAAAAATTGATTAGAAAGCGAAATCTCCGTCCCCCACCTTTCTGGCGTTAAACGCCCAAAATGGTATCCATTCTGGAGTTTAACGCCCAAATGCTTGCCATTGTGGGTGTTTAACGCCAGAATCCCCTTCATCACTGGGCGTTTTGCTAAATGCCCAGGATGCTGGACACCTGGCGTTAAACGCCCAGAATGGTGCCCATTCTGGCATTTAACGCCCAAAATGGCACCTTTACTGGCGTTAAACGCCCAGAATGGTGTCTATTCTGGCGTTTAACGCCCAAAGTCCCCTTTACTGGCGTTTTTTCGCCAGCAAGCTCTCTTTCTCTGCTTTTTGCACTGAATCCTTCTATAACTCTGTGAATTCCTTCAATTTTGATATTTCCCCTTTGAGAATATATATCAAACTTTGATTAAACAAAACAGATAACCTGCTAATGACTGGGTTGCCTCCCAGCAAGCGCTTCTTTATTGTCTTTAGCTGGACCTTCACTGAGAATCATTCAAGCCTCAGTTTTGAGCATTCTTGCTCAAAATTTCTTTCAAGATAATGTTTGATCCTCTGTCCATTAACAATGAACTTTTTGTCAGAATCAATATCCTGAAGCTCAACATATCCATATGGTGACACTCCTGTAATCACATACGGACCCCTCCACCGGGATTTAAGTTTTCCTGGGAACAGTCTGAGCCTAGAGTTGAAGAGTAGAACTTTTTGTCCTGGCTCAAAGACTCTGGATGACAACTTCTTGTCATGCCACTTCTTTGCCTTTTCCTTATAAATCTTTGCATTTTCAAAGGCACTGAGTCTAAATTCATCTAGCTCATTTAGCTGGAGCATTGTATGCCCACAGAGCATCATCCAAGCTATTTGCCCAATCCTTTCTACGGGCAATTACAGTCCGTTCTAGGATTCTTTTTAGCTCTCTGTTAGAGACTTCAGCTTGCCCATTTGTCTGTGGATGATACGGGGTTGCCACCTTGTGACTAATTCCATATCGGACCATAGCAAAGTAGAGCTGTTTATTGCAGAAATGAGTACCCCCCATCACTGATTAGGACTCTGGGAACACCAAATCTGCTGAAGATGTGTTTCTGAAGGAATTTCAGCACGGTCTTAGTATCATTAGTGGGTGTAGCAATTGCTTCTACCCACTTAGATACATATTCCACTGCCACCAGAATGTAAGTGTTTAAGTATGATGGTGGAAACGGACCCATGAAGTCAATCCCCCATACATCAAACAATTCAATCTCTAAGATCCCTTGTTGAGGCATGGCATATCCGTGAGGTAAGTTACCAGCTCTTTGGCAGCTGTCACAGTTACGCACAAACTCTCGGACATCTCTATAGAGAGTAGGCCAGTAGAAGCGAGATTGGAGGACCTTAGTGGCTGTTCGCTCACTTCCAAAATGTCCCCCATACTGTGATCCATGGCAGTGTCATAGGATCCTTTGTGCTTCCTCTCTGGGTGCACATCTGCGGATCATTCCGTCTGCACATCTCTTAAAGAGATATGGCTCATCCCATAGGTAGTACTTGGCATCTGAAATTAATTTCTTTCTTTGCACACTGCTGTACTCCTGGGGTATGAACCTCACAGCTTTGTAATTTGCAATATCAACAAACCATGGAGCTTCCTGAGTGGCAAAGAGTTGCTCATCTGGGAAAGTCTCAGAGATCTCAGTAGAAGGGAGGGACACCCCAGCTACTGGTTCTATTCGGGACAGATGATCAGCTACTTGATTCTCTGTCCCTTTTCTATCTCTTATTTCTATATCAAACTCTTGCAGAAGCAACACCCATCTTATGAGCCTGGATTTTGAATCCTGCTTTGTGAGTAAGTACTTAAGAGCAGCATGGTCAGTGTACCCAATCACCTTTGATCCCACTAGATAGGATCTAAACTTGTCAATGGCATAGACCACTGTAAGTAACTCTTTTTCTGTGGTTGTGTAATTCTTCTGTGCATCATTTAGAACACGACTGGCATAATAAATGACGTGCAGAAGTTTGTTATGCCTCTATCCTAACACTGCACCAAGTGCATGGTCACTGGCGTCACACATTAGTTTGAATGGCAATGCCAGTCTGGTGCAGAGATGACTGGTGCTGTGACCAGCTTGGCCTTCAGGGTCTCAAATGCCTACAGACACTGTGTGTCAAACACAAACGGTGTGTCGGCAGCTAGCAGGTTGCTCAGAGGTTTAGCAATTTTCGAAAAATCCTTTATAAACCTTCTGTAGAATCCTGCATGCCCCAGAAAGCTGCTGATTGCCTTAACATTGGCAGGTGGTGGCAATTTTTTAATTACCTCCACCTTTGCCTTATCCACCTCTATTCCCCTACTTGAAATTTTGTGCCCAAGGACAATTCCTTCAGTCACCATAAAGTGACATTTCTCCAAGTTTAAAACCAGGTTAGTCTCTTGGCACCTTTTCAGGACAAGTGCTAGGTGGTTAAGACAGGAGCTGAATGAGTCTCCATATACTGAGAAGTCATCCATGAAGACTTCCAGGAATTTCTCCACCATATCAGAGAAGATGGATAGCATGCATCTCTGAAAGGTTGCAGGAGCATTACATAGACCAAAAGGCATCCTCCTGTAGGCAAACACGCCAGAAGGGCAGGTGAATGCTGTTTTCTCTTGGTCTTGAGGATCTACTGCAATTTGGTTGTAACCTGAATAGCCATCCAAAAATCAGTAATAATCATGACCAGCTAGTCTTTCTAGCATTTGGTCTATGAATGGTAAAGAAAAATGATCCTTTCTGGTGGCTGTATTGAGCCTTTTGTAGTCAATACACATACGCCACCCTGTAACTGTTCTTGTAGGAACCAGTTCATTTTTTTCATTATGAACCACTGTCATGCCTCCCTTCCTAGGGACGACTTGGACATGGCTTACCCAGGGGCTATCAGAAATGGGATAAATAATCCCAACCTCTAGTAATTTAGTGACCTCCTTCTGCACCACCTCCTTCATGGCTAGATTAGCCGCCTCTGTGGTTGAACCATTGGCTTAGCGTCACCCTCTAATAGGATCTTGTGCATGCATTTGGCTGGGCTAATGCCCTTAAGATCACTGATGGACCATCCAAGAGCTGTCTTGTGTAAGATCACTTATGGACCACCCAAGAGCTGTCTTGTGTGTCCTTAGCACTTGAATTAGTTCTTCCTCTTCCTGTGGATTTAAAGCAGAGCTTATGATCACTGGAAAAGTGTCACCCTCTCCCAGAAATGCATACTTCAGGGATGGTGGTAGTGGTTTGAGCTCAGGTTTGGGAGGCTTATCCTCCTCCTGAGGAATTTTCAAAAATTCTTTTGTTTCCTCTGGTTCTTCCTGATCAGGCTAAACATCCTTAAAGATGTCCTCTAGCTCTAATTCTAGACTTCCAGTCATATTGATCTCTTCCACCAAAGAGTCAATAATGTCAGCGCCCATGCAGTCATTTGGTGTGTCTGGGTGCTGCATAGATTTTACAGCATTCAACTTGAACTCATCCTCATTGACTCTCAAGGTTACTTCCCCTTTTTATACATCAATGAGAGTTCGTCCAGTTGCTAGGAAAGGTCTTCCTAGAATGAGAGTTGCACTCTTGTGCTCCTCCATTTCCAGCACTACAAAGTCAGTTGGAAAGGCGAATGGCCCAACTTTGACAATCATGTCCTCAATTATGCCTGATGGATATTTAATGGAGCCATCAGCAAGTTGGAGGCATATCCGGGTTGGTTTGACTTCTTCAGTCAACCCAAGCTTTCTGATAGTTGATGCAGGTATTAGATTGATACTTGTTCCAAGGTCACACAGGGCTGTCTTGGTGCAAGCACCTTCTAATGTGCATGGTATCATAAAGCTTCTTAGATCTTGAAGCTTTTCTGGTAAGCTTTTCAGAATGACTGCACTGCATTCTTTAGTAAGAAACACTTTTTCAGTTTCTCTCCAATCCTTCTTATGACTTAAGATCTCTTTCATGAACTTAGCATAACAAGGTATTTGGACAGTGGTTTGGTTATCCTCTGTCAATTGTTCCTTTATTGGCTTCTTGCTACTTTGAGCAGTGTTATTCAATGTCTTCCCACTCCTTAGTTGAACTGCTTGGCATTCTTCTGTTGTCTGTTTAGATAACTGTTGTTTTGCCTGATTCAACTGTGATTCTATGTTCTTGTTAGCAATTTTAGTTTCTTGGAGCATCTCTTTAAATTCTGCTAACTGTTTTGTCATCAGGTGTAATTGCTGATTAAGCTCAACCATCTGTTCTAGAGGATTAGGATCAGTGGCTACTGCCATAACTTCTTCTTTTGTAGAGAACTCGTTGCTAGAGTACAAATATTGATTTCTAGCAACAGTATCTATAAGCTCTTGAGCCTCTTCAATCGTCTTCCTCATATGTATAGATCCACCAGATGAGTGGTCTAGAGACATCTGAGCTTTTTCTGTAAGCCCATAGTAGAAGATGTCTAACTGTACCCACTCTGAAAACATTTCAGAGGGGTATTTTCTTAGCATACCTCTATACCTCTC
>NC_029778.3:29942344-29943648 GCF_000817695.3 Arachis duranensis | reverse complement strand
GAATTTGTCTGATAACTGTTTCCATGTCTTTATGCTTGCTGTAGGTTGGTTATTCAACCACCTCTTAGCTTGATCTTTTACAGCAAATGGAAACAGTAATAGTCTGTAGACATCCTGATCCACCTCTTTATCACGTACTGTGTCAGCAATTTTTAAGAATTGTGCCAGAAACTCAGTAGGTTCTTCCTGTGGAAGACTGAAATATTGGCAATTTTGCTGCACCATGATAATGAATTGAGGATTTAGCTCAAAGCTGCTTGCTTTAATGGGAGGTATACAGATGCTACTCCCATATGCAGCTGTAGTGGGGTTAGCATATGACCCCAGAGTCCTTCTGGACTGTTCAATTCCACTTAGGTCCATGATGGGGAAAGGGAATATGATATGAATTCACAAGTAAAGTAAAATATATTTTTTTGACCGAAAAAATAAAATAAAACAAAAGGAAAATAAAATAAATTTCCGAAAACTAAAAGAAAATAAGATCAAAGAAAATTGAAAACTAAATCAATTAGTTAATTTAAAAGATTTTGGAATCAGCAATTGAAAAGATATGATTGAAAATTATTTTGAAAAAGATTTGATTTTTTTTTTGAAATGAGGAAAGAGAAAAACAACAAAATGACACCAAACTTAAAATTTTTAGAAAATCAGACACAAATTTTTTGAAAACTTAAAGGAAAACACAAAGAAGACACCACACTTAAAATGTGAAACTGAACTCAAATAAAAGACTCTAAACCAACAAAAATAAAACAGTCCTAATCTAAGCAACAAGATAAACTGTCAGTTGTCCAAACTCGAACGATCCCCGGCAACAGCGCCAAAAACTTGGTGCACAAAATTGCAATCACACTTTTGCAATTCCGCACAACTAACCAGCAAGTGCACTGGGTCGTCCAAGTAATACCTTACGTGAGTAAGGGTCGATCCCACGGAGATTGTTGGCTTGAAGCAAGCTATGGTTATCTTGTAACTCTTAGTCAGGATATCAATAATTATCAGGGTTGATTGTAAAAAGTAAAAGAACATGAAATAAGTACTTGTTTTGCAGTAATAGAGAACAGGTTGAGGTTTTGGAGATGCTCTATCTTCTGAATCTCTGCTTTCCTACTGTCTTCTTCTTCAAGCACGCAAGACTCCTTCCATGGCAAGCTGTATGTAGGGTTTCACCGTTGTCAATAGCTACCTCCCATCCTCTCAGTGAAAATGTTCAACGCGCTCTGTCACAGCATGGATAATCATCTATCGGTTCTCAATCAGGTTGGAATAGAATCCAGTGATTCTTTTGCGTCTGTCACTAA
>NC_029778.3:29925763-29940976 GCF_000817695.3 Arachis duranensis | reverse complement strand
TAATTGGCGCGCTCTCAATGGCGTTGGAAAGTAGACATCCAGAGCTTTCCGGCAATATATAATAGTCCATACTTTATTCGGAAATTGACGACGTAACTTGGCGTTGAACGCCAAGTACATGCTGCTGTCTGGAGTTAAACGCCAGAAAAATGTCATGATTCGGAGTTGAACGCCCAAAACACGTTATAACTTGGAGTTCAACTCCAAGAAAAGCCTCAGCTCGTGGATAGATCAAGCTCAGCCCAAACATACACCAAGTGGGCCCCAGAAGTAAATTTATGCATCAAATACTTACTCATGTAAACCCTAGTAGCTAGTCTAGTATAAATAGGATAAGTTACTATTGTATTAGACATCTTTGGTCTCAGTTTTGTTTTATTCTTCATCTTAGGAGGCTATTGATCACATTCAGGGTGCTGGCCATTCGGCCATGCCTGAACCTTATACTTATGTATTTTCAACAGTGGAGTTTCTGCACACCATAGATTAAGGGTGTGGAGCTCTACTGTACCTCAAGTTTCAATACAATTATTATTACTTTCTATTCAATTCTCGTCTATTCTTATTCCAAGATATATGTTATACTTAACTTTGATGAATGTGATGATCTGTGACACTCATCATCATTCTCACCCATGAATGCGCGTGATTGACAACCACTTCCGTTCTACCTTAGGCCGGGCGCATATCTCTTAGATTCCCCAACAGAATCTTTGTGGTATAAGCTAGATAGATGGCGGCATTCATGAGGATCCCTGTGACAGAGCATTTGGACCATTTTTACTGAGAGGATGGGATGTAGCCATTGACAACGGTGATGCCCTACATACAGCTTGCCATGGAAAGGAGTAGGAAGGATTGGATGAATATAATAAGAAAATAGAGATACGAGAGGAGCACACCATCTTCACACACTTATCTGAAATTCCCACCATTGCTTTACATAAGTATTTCTATCCCTTTTATTTTCTATTTATTATTAATTTTCGAAAACCATAACCATTTAATCTGCCTAACTGAGATTTACAAGGTGACCATAGCTTGCTTCATACCAACAATCTCTGTGGGATCGACCCTTACTCACGTAAGGTATTACTTGGATGACCCAGTACACTTGCTGGTTAAGTTGAACGGAGTTGTGTCCACACATAGTTGAAAAAGCAATGAATTTTACAAAATACAATAACAAAGGAATCACAATTTCGTCCACCAGGTGTCACCGTTGTCAATGGCTACTTCCCATCCTCTCAGTGAAAATGGTCCAAATGCTCTGTCATAGCACGGCTAATCAGCTGTTGGTTCTTGATCATGTCGGAATAGAATCCATTGATTCTTTTGTGTTTGTCATCATGCCCAGCACTCGCGAGTTTGAAGCTCGTCAAAGTCATCTAATCCCAGAATCCTACTCAGAATACCATAGACAAGGTTTAGACTTTCCGGATTCTCATGAATGCCGCCATCAATTCTAGCTTATACCACGAAGATTCTGATTAAGGAATCTAAGAGATACTCATTCAATATGATGTAGAATGGAGGTGGTTGTCAGACACACGTTCATGGATTGAGGAAGGTGATGAGTGTCATGGATCACCACCTTCTCCATAGTTAAGCGCGAATGAACATCTTAGATAGGAACACGCATGTTTGAATGGAAAAATAGAAATAATTGCATTAATTCATCGAGACGCTGTAGAGCTCCTCACCCCCAACAATAGAGTTTAGAGACTCATGCCGTCAAAGAGTATAAAATTCAGATCTAAAAATGTCATGAGATGCAAAATAAGTCTCTAAAAGTTGTTTAAATACTAAACTAATAACCTAGGTTTACAGAAAATGAGTAAACTAAGATAATTGGTGCAGAAATCCACTTCTGGGGCCCACTTGGTGTGTGCTGGGGCTGAGACTTAAGCTTCTCACGTGCTTGGTCTGTTTCTGGAGTTGAACTCCAACTTGCAACCTGTTTCTGGCGCTGAACGCCAGACTGCAACATGGAACTGTCGTTGAACGCCATTTTGCGTCGTCTATCTTCGCGCAAAGTATGGACTATTATATATTGCTGGAAAGCCTAGATGTTTACTTTCCAGCCCAATTGAGAGCGCACCAATTGAACTCCTGCAGCTCCAAAAAATCCATTCCGAGTGCATGTAGGTCAGAATCCAACAGCATCAGCAGTCCTTTTTCAGGCAAAATCAGATTTTTGCTCAGCTCCCTCAATTTCAGCCAGAAAATACCTGAAATTATAGAAAAACACACAAAATCATTGTAGAGTCCAGAAATATGAATTTTGCCTAAAAATAAATAAAATTATACTAAAAACTAACTAAAACATACTAAAAACTTCATGAAATTACCCCCAAGAAGCGTATAAAATATCCGCTCTTCACAACACCAAACTTAAACTATTGCTTGTCCCCAAGCAACTAGATAAATAAAATAGGATAAAAAGAAATTAAGAAGCAATAATATCTCAAAGTTTTAAGTGAAGCTCATATTCTAATTAGATGAGCGGGGCTAGTAGCTTTTTGCTTCTGAACCGTTTTCGCATCTCACTTTATCCTTTGAAATTCAGAATGATTGGCATCCATAGGAACTCAGAGTTCAGATAGTATTATTGATTCTCCTAGTTTAGTATGTTAATTCTTGAACACAGCTACTTTATGAGTCTTGGTCGTGGCACTAAGCACTTTGTTTTCCAGTATTACCACCGGATACATAAATGCCACAGACACATAACTGGGCGAAGCTTTTTAGATTGTGACTTAGCTTTGCTAGAGTCCCCAATTAAAGGTGTCCAGAGTTCTTAGGCATACTCTTTTGCTTTGGATCATGACTTTAACCACTCTGTCTCAAGCCTTTCACTTGGACCTGCATGCCACAAGCACATGGTTAGGGACAGCTTGATTTAGCCGCTTAGGCCTGGATTTATTTCCTTGGGCCCTCCTATCCATTGATGCTCAAAGCCTTGGATCCTTTTCACCCTTGCCTTTTGTTTTAAATGGCTATTGGCTTTTTCTACCTCTTTTGCTTTTCTTTCTTTTTTTTTTCACAAGCTTGTTTTTCACTACTTTTTCTTGCTTCAAGAATCAATTTCATGATTTTTCAGATTATCAATAACATTTCTCTTGTTCATCATTCTTTCAGGAGCCAACAATTTTAACATTCATAAAATTCAATATAAAAAATATGCACTGTTCAAGCATTCATTCAGGAGACAAAAAGTATTGCCACCACATATAAATAATTAGAATTTTCCTTATTAAGAACTCGAAAAAATTAAATTGCCTCTTTATTCTAAAAATCTACTATTTTATTCATTTTTGATGATGATGAGAAAAATAAATTATAACTTAATTAGAAATAAAGTCAAAATAGAGATACTAATTACTACTACTAATATGTAGCTTCTAAGGTAAATTCATAATAAGAACAGTTATCACAGAGTTAAGGCAAAGATTAGGACTCAACAACCTTTATTTTGGGAAGTGGGTGTTCCTCTAGTCTGTGGGGTGCTTAATCCATCAAGAGATAATTTCTGACGCTTCAGTTCATTCAAGTCACATCCTTGCTCTTCCTGTTCCCTTAGGTTCCATGATCTTGATGAGTTTTAGCTCAGTGATCATGGCAAATCACACCAAACTTAGAGGTTTGCTTGTCCTCAAGCAAAAGAAAGGAAAGGAGAGGAATAGAGGGAGAGGCAATTTCGAAATTCAAAAGATATGATGAGTTGAAAAAGATTTGAAAAAGAGTTGGATTGGATTGGAAAAAGATTTGTGTTTATGGATTAAGATACATTTGATATTTTTGAAAAAGGGATTTTAGAAATTAGGATTAAAATTTTTGGAATTAAAAGATGAGAGTTAGTAATATGTTTATGCAAGAAATCATGATTTGAAACGTAAAAAATTTAAAAAAATGTGAAGTAAAAACGAATTTACCTCCTCCCCACCATCCTGGCGTTAAACGCCCAAACACTGCATGTTTTGGGCGTTTAACGCCCATGTGCAGCTTCTCCTAGGCGTTCAACACCCAGCTGTTGCTTTTTTTTGGCGTTGAACGCCAGGAACTCCTTTGTCACTGGGCATTTTTCTTAATGCCCAGGACGCTGTAAATCTAGCGTTGAACGCCCAGAAGGTGCTTCTTTCTGGCGTTCAACGCCCAGAAGATGCTTCTTTATGGCGTTGAACGCCCAAAACAGCTCTTACTGGTGTTTTTGTACCAGTGAACTTCTTTTTGCTGTTTTTATCCTTTGAATCCTTCTATAACTCTGTGAACTCAAGCAATTGCTATTTTACCTTGAAAATAATTGACATATACCTGTAAAAATCAATTAATTAACAAATAAACTTTGTAAATGGCTGGGTTGCCTCCCAGCAAGCGCTTCTTTATTGTCTTTAGCTGGACTATTACTGAGCTTTAATCAAGTCTCAGTTTTGAGCATTCTTGCTCAAAATTGCCTTCAAGATAATGTTTGACTCTCTGTCCATTAACAATGAACTTTTTGTTGGAATCATTATCCTGAAGCTCTACGTATCCATATGGTGACACATTTGTAATCACATATGGTCCTCTCCACCGGGATTTCAATTTCTCGGGGAATAATCTGAGCCTAGAATTAAATAGCAGAACTTTCTGCCCTGGCTCAAAGACTCTGGATGACAGTTTCTTATGGTGCCATCTTTTTGCTTTCTCCTTGTAAATTTTTGTATTTTCAAAAGCATTGAGTTTGAATTCCTCTAGCTCATTTAACTGGAGCAAACGTTTTTCTCTAGCTAACTTGGCATCAAGGTTTAGGAACCTGGTTGCCCAGTAGGCCTTATGTTCCAGTTCCACTGGCAAGTGACAGGCTTTTCCATACACAAGCTGGTATAGAGAAGTTCCTATGGGAGTCTTGAATGCTATTCTGTATGCTCACAGAGCATCATCCAAACTTTTTGCCCAATCCCTTCTACGGTTAATTACAGTCTGTTCCAGGATTCTTTTAAGTTTTCTGTTAGAGACTTCAGCTTGCCCATTTGTCTGTGGATGATATGGAGTGGCTACCCTGTAGCTAACTCCATAACGAACCAAAGTAGAGTAAAGCTGTTTATTGCAAAAATGAGTGCCCCCATTACTGATCAATACTCTAGGGGTACCAAATCTGATGAAGATGTGTTTCTGAAGGAGTTTTAGCACTGTCTTAGTGTCATTAGTGGGTGTTGCACTAGCTTCCACCCATTTGGATACATAATCCATTGACACCAGAATATAAGTGTTTGAGTATGATGGTGGGAAAGGCCTCATGAAGTCAATACCCTATACATCAAACAACTCAATCTCCAAGATCCCTTGTTGAGGCATGGCATAACTGTGAGGCAGATTTCCAGATCTTTGGCAACTGTCACAGTTAAGTACAAACACTCAGGAGCCTTTATAGAGAGTAGGCCAGTAGAAGCCGCATTGGAGGACTCTTGTGGCTGTTCGCTCACTTCCAAAATGTCCTCCATACTGTGATCCATGGCAGTGCTAGAGGATCTTCTGTGCTTCTTCTTTAGGCACACATCTATGGATTACTCCGTCTGCACATCTCTTGAAGAGATATGGTTCATCCCAAAGATAGTACTTTGCATCTGTGATCAATTTCTTTGATTGCTGCCTACTGTACTCTTTGGGTATGAACCTCACTGCATTATAGTTTGCAATGTCTGTAAACCATGGCAC
Source organism: Arachis duranensis (assembly GCF_000817695.3). NCBI lineage: Eukaryota > Viridiplantae > Streptophyta > Magnoliopsida > Fabales > Fabaceae > Arachis > Arachis duranensis. Next base: position 29,935,279 of record NC_029778.3, on the reverse strand, counting down.
TTCCTGGATGGCAAAGAGTTGCTCATCCGAAAAGTTTTCAGAGATCTCAGTAAGAGGGAAGGACACCCCTTCTACTGGTTCTATTCGGGACAGTGATCTGCTACTTGGTTCTCTGTCCCTTTTCTATCTCTTATTTCTATATCAAACTCTTGCAGAAGCAACACCCATCTGATGAGTCTAGGTTTTGAATCCTGCTTTGTGAGTAGATATTTAAGAGCAGCATGGTCAGTGTACACAATCACTTTTGATCCTACTAAATAGGATCTATACTTGTCAATGGCATAAACCACTGCAAGTAGCTCTTTTTCTGTGGTTGTGTAGTTCTTCTGTGCGTCATTTAGAACACGACTGGCATAATAAATGACGTGCAAAAGCTTGTCATGCCTTTGTCCCAACACTGCACCAATGGCATGGTCACTGGCATCACACATTAATTCAAAAGGTAATGTCCAGTCTGGTGCAGAGATGACTGGTGCTGTGACCAGCTTAGCTTTCAGAGTCTCAAACGCCTACAGACACTCCTTATCAAAGATAAATGCTGTGTCAGCAGCTAGCAGATTACTTAGAGGTTTGGTGATTTTTGAAAAATCCCTTATAAACCTCCTAGAAAATTCTGCATGCCCCCAGAAAGCTTCTGATTGCCTTAACATTGGCTGGTGGTGGTAATTTTTCAATTACCTCTACCTTAGCTTGATCCACTTCTATTCCCTTATTCGACATTTTGTGTCCAAGGACAATTCCTTCAGTCACCATAAAGTGACATTTCTCCCAGTTTAAAACCAGGTTAGTCTCTTGGCACCTCTTTAGAACAAGTGCTAGATGGTCAAGACATGAGCTGAATGAGTCACCAAATACTGAAAAGTCATCAATGAAGACTTCCAGAAATTTTTCCACCATACCAGAGAAAATTGAGAGCATGCACCTTTGAAAGGTTGCAGGTGCATTGCACAGACCAAATGGCATCTTTCTGTATGCAAATACTCCAGATGGACATGTGAATGTTGTTTTCTCTTGATCCTGGGGATCTACTGCAATTTGATTATAACCTGAATATCCATCCAGGAAGCTGTAGTATTCATGACCTGCTAGTCTTTTTAGCATTTGGTCTATGAATGATAAAGGAAAATGATCCTTTCTGGTAGCTATATTGAGCCTTGGAAAATGATCCTTTCTGGTGGCTTCATTGAGCCTTCTGTAGTCAATACACATGCACCACCCTGTAACTGTTCTTGTAGGAACCAGTTCATTTTTTTCATTATGAACCATTATCATGCCACCCTTCTTAGGGACAACTTGGACAGGGCTTACCAAGGGGCTATCAGAAATAGGATAAATCATCCCAGCCTCTAGTAATTTAGTGACCTCCTTCTGCACCACCTCCTTCATGGCTGGATTCAGCCGCCTTTGTGGTTGAACCACTGGCTTAGCGTCACCCTCCAATAAGATCTTGTGCATGCATCTGGCTGGGCTAATGCCCTTAAGATCACTGATGGACCACCCAAGAGCTGTCTTGTGTGTCTTTAGCACTTGAATTAGTGCTTCCTCTTCCTGTGGATTTAAAGCAAAGCTTATGATCACTGGAAAAGTGTCACCTTCTCCCAGAAATGCATATTTCAGGGATGGTGGTAATGGTTTGAGCTCGGGTTTAGGAGGTTTCTCCTCTTCATGAGGGATTTTCAAAGGTTCTATTATTCTCTCTGATTCCTCCAGATCAGGCTGAACATCTTTAAAGATATCCTCCAGTTCTGATTCGAGACTCTCAGTCATATTGATCTCTTTTACCAAAGAGTCAATAATATCAATGCTCATGCAGTCATTTGGAGTGTCTGGATGCTGCATAGCTTTGGCAACATTCAACTTGAACTCATCTTCATTGACTCTCAGGGTTACTTCCCCTTTTTGGATGTCAATAAGGGTTCGGCAAGTTGCTAGGAAAGGTCTTCCTAGAATGAGAGTTGCACTCTTGTGCTCCTCCATTTCCAGCACTACAAAGTCAGTAGGAAAGGCAAATGGCCCAACCTTGACAATCATGTCCTCAATCACGCCTGATGGGTATTTAATGGAGCTATCAGTAAGTTGGAGACATATCCGGGTTGGTTTGACTTCTTTAATCAAACCAAGCTTTTTGATAGTAGATGCAAGTATTAGGTTGATACTTGCCCCAAGATCACATAGAGCTTGCTTGGTACAAGTACCCTCTAATGTGCATGGTATCATAAAGCTTTTGGGATCTTTGAGCTTCTCAGGTAAGCTTTTCAGAATGACTGCACTGCATTCTTCAGTGAGGTAAACTTTTTCTGTTTCCCTCCAATCCTTCTTATGACTTAAGATCTCTTTCATGAACTTAGCATAAGAGGGTATTTGCTCAAGTGCCTCTGCAAACGGAATCTTTATTTCAAGAGTCCTGAGATAGTCTGCAAAGCAGGAAAATTGCTTATCCTGTTCCGCTTGGCGGAGTTTCTGAGGATAAGGCATTTTGGCTTTGTATTCCTCAACCTTAGTTGCTGCAGGTTTATTGCCTACAGATGTGGGTTGAGAAGCCTTTTTAGATGGGTTATTATCAGTACTTGTATATGTCTGATCCCCACTGGCATTTGAATGCCAGGGGTGGAAGCTGGAGTGGCGTTAGACGCCAACTACTTACTTGTTTCTGGCATCTGAACGCCAGAACTATGCTCCCTTTGGGCGTTCAACGCCAAATCCTTACTTGTTTCTGGCGTCTGAACGCCAGAACTGTGCTCTCTTTGGGCGTTCAATGCCAAATCCTTGCTTGTTTCTAGCGTTGAACGCCAGGACTAAGTATGGTTTGGGCGTTCAACGCCAGCTTTCCACCCATTCTCTGGCGTTTGAGTGCCCGAATTATTCCTCTCTGGGCTCTTACTGTCCTTAGAGGGATTTTGGTTAGTTTGCTCATTTCTTGGCTTCCTGCTATCTTGAAGTGAGGTATTTAATGTTTTCCCACTTCTTAATTGAACTGCTTGGCACTCTTCTGTTATTTGTTTTGATAACTGCTGTTCTGTTTGCTTCAATTGTACTTCCATATTCATATTAGCCATTCTTGTTTCTTGTAGCATTTCCTTGAATTTGACTAGCTGTTTTGTTAGAAAATCCAGTTTCTGATTGAATTCAGTAACTTGTTCTGTAGGACTCAGTTCAGCAGTTACTGTTTTAGCCTCTTCTTTCATGGAAGGTTCACTGCTTAAGTACAGATGCTGATTTCTGGCAACTGTATCAATGAGCTCTTGAGCTTCTTCTATTGTCTTTCTCATGTGTATAGATCCACCAGCTAGTGGTCTAGAGAAATCTGAGCTCTTTCTGTAAGCCCATAGTAGAAGATGTCTAACTGCACCCACTCTGAAAACATTTTAGAGGGGCATTTTCTTAGCATCTCTCTGTATCCCTCCCAAGCATCATAAAGAGATTCATTATCTCCTTGTTTGAAGCCTTGGATGCTCAGCCTTAGCTGTGTCATCCATTTTGGAAGAAAATAGTGATTCAGAAATTTTTCTGATAGTTGTTTCTATGTCTTTATGCTGTCCTTAGGTTGGGTATTTAACCACCTCTTAGCTTGGTCTTTTACAGCAAATGGGAACAATAATAGCTTGTAGACATCCTGATCTACCTCCTTATCATGTACTGTGGCAGCAATTTGTAAAAACTGTGCCAGAAACTCTGTAGGTTCTTCTTGTGGAAGACTAGAATACTGGCAACTTTGCTGCACCATGATGATAAGCTGATGATTCAACTCAAAACTACTGACTCTGATGGAGGGTATACAGATACTACTCCCATATGAAGCAGTAGTGGGGTTAGCATATGACCCCAGAGTCCTTCTGGACTGTTCATTTTCACTTAGGTCCATGTTGGAGTAAAGGAGGTAATGTGGATTTAAATTTTATTTATTTTATTATATAAAAAAAATTAATTTCCAAATAATAAAATAGAATAAAATAAAAACCAAAATAAAAAATGAAAAATAAAAAATAAAATAAAAAATAAAAAAAATTTGAAAATATTTTACGAAGATTTTCGAAAAAGTAAGGAGAGAGAAAGTGGTTAGGATACTTTTGAAGAAGATATGATTTGAAAAATTTTGACCAAGTCAACCCAAGTAATTCAAAAATTATGAGAAATTAAAGGAAAAGATATTTTTTATTTTTGAATTTTACAAGGAATACCAAACTTAAAAATTTTAAGATCAAAACACAAGGAAGACTCAAGAACACTTTGAAGACTCACAAGAACAACAAGAACAAAAGAAAGAACACCAAACTTAAAATTTTTAGAAAAACAAAAATAAATTTTTGAAATTTAAAGAAAATTAACAAGAGAACACCAAACTTAAAGTTTGGCACAAGATTCAATCAAAGAAAAATTATTTTTGAAAAAGATTTTAAAAAGAAGATACCCAATTACCAAGAACATAAACCAATGCTCTAGCCAATTGAGCTGTAAATGTAACACTTATTTTGAAGAGGTATATTTTTTTTTTGGAAGACTAATGCTTTGGAAAAGCACAAGAAAAACAAAAAAAGACACAGAATAAGAAAAACTAAAGATCAAACAAGAAAAATAAACAAGAACAACTTGAAGATCAAGGAAGAATATAGAACACCAATTCAAAAATTTAAAGGAAAATATAAAATATGCAATTGACACCAAACTTAGAACAAGACACTAACTCACGAAAAATTAAAAATTAATAAGGAAAAGTAATATTTTTAAAAAATTTTTGAAGAGAAATTAAAGAACTCAAATTTAATGACTCTATAGCATTAATACTCTATTCCTAATCTAAGCAACAAAATACCTTATGTGAGTCAAACAATCCCCGGCAACGGCGCCAAAAACTTGGTGCACGAAATTGCAATCACACTTTTGCAATCCGCGCAACTAACAAGCAAGTGCACTGGGTCGTCCAAGTAATACCTTACGTGAGTAAGGGTCGATCCCACGGAGATTGTTGGCTTGAAGCAAGCTATGGTTATTTTATTATTCTTAGTCAGGAGATCAATTATAATTATCAGTTTGAATTACTAAAAAATAAAAGAGAGTGAAATAATTACTTGTTGTGCAATAATGGAGAATATGTTAGAGTTTTGGAGATGCTTTGTCTTCTGAATTCCTATAACATAATATTTCCTCTCATGCAAAAGTGCAAAGTTCCTTCCATGGCAAGCTCTATGTAGGGTGTCACCGTTGTCAATGGCTACTTCCCATCCTCTCAGTGAAAATGGTCCAAATGCTCTGTCACAGCACGGCTAATCAGTTGTTGGTTCTCGATCATGTCGGAATAGAATCCATTAATTCTTTTGCGTTTGTCATCACGCCCAACACTCACGAGTTTAAAGCTCATCACAGTCATGCAATCCCATAATCCTACTCGGAATACCACAGACAAGGTTTAGACTTTCCAGATTCTCATGAATGCCGCCATCAATTCTAGCTTATACCACGAAGATTCTGATTAAGGAATCTAAGAGATACTCATTCAATCTGATGTAGAATGGAGGTGGTTGTCATACATACATTCATGGATTGAGGAAGGTGATGAGTGTCATGGATCACCACCTTCTCCATAGTTAAGCGCGAATGAACATCTTAGATAGGAACACGCATGTTTGAATGGAAAAACAGAAATAATTGCATTAATTCATCGAGACGCTGCAGAGTTCCTCACCCCCAACAATGGAGTTTAGAGACTCATGCCGTCAAAGAGTATAAAATTTAGATCTAAAAATGTCATGAGATGCAAAATAAGTCTCTAAAAGTTGTTTAAATACTAAACTAATAACCTAGGTTTACAAAAAATGAGTAAACTAAGATAATTGGTGCAGAAATCCACTTCTGGGGCCCACTTGGTGTGTGCTGGGACTGAGACTTAAGCTTCTCACGTGCCTGAGCTGTTTCTGGAGTTGAACTCCAACTTGCAACCTATTTCTGGCGCTGAACGCCAGACTACAACATGGAACTGGCGTTGAACGCCATTTTACGTCATCTATCTTTGCGCAAAGTATAGACTATTATCTATTGCTGGAAAATCCTGGATGTCTACTTTCCAGCCTAATTGAGAGCGTGCCAATTGGACTCCTGTAGTTCCAAAAAATCCATTCCGAGTGCAGGGAGGTCAGAATCCAACAGCATCAGCAGTCCTTTTTCAGCCTAAATCAGATTTTTGCTCAGCTCCCTCAATTTCAGCTAGAAAATACTTGAAATTACAAAAAAACACACAAACTCATAGTAGAGTCCAGAAATATGAATTTTGCCTAAAAATAAATAAAATTATACTAAAAACTAACTAAACATACTAAAATCTATATGAAATTACCCCCAAAAAGCGTATAAAATATCCGCTCATCACAACACCAAACTTAAACTGTTGCTTGTCCCCAAGCAACTAGATAAATAACCGCGCCCAGCATCCGGTGCAACGGACCCCAGCCAACGTTGCAACGCGACCTGCCTCCGTTGCAACGGCGGGTGCCTCCGATGCAACGCTCCCAGCCAACGATGCACCAACCCCAGCCTCCGTTGCAACGGACCCCAGCATCCGTTGCACCGCGCCCAGCATCCGGTGCAACGGCCCCCAGCCAACGTTGCAACGCGACCTGCCTCCGTTGCAACGCTCCCAGCCAACGATGCACCGTGCCCAGCATCCGTTGCAACGCTCCCTGCCTCCGTTGCAACGACCCCGGCCAACGTTGCAACGCGCCCTGCCTCCGGTGCAACGGCCACGGCCAGCGTTGCATGGCGCCCTGCCTCCGTTGCAACGACCCCAGCCAACGTTGCAACGCGTCCGGCATCCGTTGCAACGCGCCCTGCCTCCGTTGCAACGTACCCCAGCATCCGTTGCACCGCGCCCAGCATCCGGTGCAACGGCCCCCAGCCAACGTTGCAACGCGACCCGCCTCCGTTGCAACCCCCTCGGCCAAGGTTGCAACGCGCCCGGTCAAGGTTGCAACGCGTCCGGCATCCGTTGCAACGCTGCCCGGCCAACGCTGCATCTCGCCCGGCATCTGTTGCACCGCCCCCCAGCCATCGCTGTATCGCGACCTGCCTCCGTTGCAACGGGCCTATAATAGGCTGCCGAGCCGTTACAGAAGTTAAGCCGGTTGAGGTCGGTTTTGCCGTTCGGGGATCCGTTTGCATTCTATACGGCCCATTCTTCCCCCGGGGGCCGTAGGGGGGCGGGGGAGGGCGACCCGCCCCAAAGAGGAAAGGTCATTTTTGACCGGGATATTTTTTCGCGCAGCCTTTAAAAAGTATTCTTGACGCCCCGACAAAACTTCAGGCAAAACTCGCGAGCCAACGGTGATGTGTGGAAATTTGGGTCCTCCGTTGCAATCGCTGGGGACAGGCCACGTGCCTGTTCTGTCCGACATGCTCAGCGAAACTCCTGTAGGGGTCGAATTTCGACGCAGTTTTTCCCAAGCACCTTTCGAATAAACGAGATCATTGCGTCGACGAAATTCGGCCAAGGCACACATGCTGGCCGTCCACACCTGGGCAGGTGCCCGTGCAGGCCGGGTCTATGCCTAGCCCGGGGGGTCGTTGCCCGGTCTCCGTTTCACGGGCCTTGGCCTGCCTCGAAAAACCCCGGCTTCTCCTGGGGAATATTTATGGCCTCGAGCCGAGAACTTTTTAACTTGTGAAATTTTTCAAGGGGAGGGACGAATCGAAGCGACAAGGGCTGAATCTCAGTGGATCGTGGCAGCAAGGCCACTCTGCCACTTACAATACCCCGTCGCGTATTTAAGTCGTCTGCAAAGGATTCTCCCCGCCGCTCGTTCGCAACGTTGCAACTCGCCCGGCATCCGTTGCAACGCGACTTGCCTCTGTTGCAACGCCTCCAGCCAACGTTGCAACGCCACCTGCCTCGCAGGGTGCCTGCTCACCCTTTCCCGGGCGCGTCTTTCTACGTGGACCACGTGCCGAGTCTAGGCGTGGCCCGACCTCGGCGGGTGCCAGCTCTCCCTTAGGTCACGTCCTTCCCCGGTTGACCGCGTACCGGGTCTTGCTGCCTATGGGGGGGACCAGGCATCGAGCGTAGTGCTGGCATTGCGCCCAGCAATCCTTCGGCCAGGTCGAGTCTGAGCAACTGGGGACGCCTCCCTATAATAGGCTGCCGAGCCGTTACAGAAGTTAAGCCGGTTGAGGTCGGTTTTGCCGTTCGGGGATCCGCTTGCGTTCTATATTTTGCCGTTCGGGGATCCGTTTGCGTTCTATATGGCCCATTCTTCCCCGGGGGCCGTAGGATGGGCGGGGGAGGGCGACCCGCCCCAAAGAGGAAAGGTCATTTTTGACCGGGATATTTTTTCGCGCAGCCTTTAAAAAGTATTCTTGACGCCCCGACAAAACTTCAGGCAAAACTCGCGAGCCAACAGTGATGTGTGGAAATTTGGGTCCTCCGTTGCAATCGCTGGGGCCGACCGGCCTGAACAGGCCACGTGCCTGTTCTGTCCGACATGCTCAGCGAAACTCCTGTAGGGGTCGAATTTCGACGCAGTTTTTCCCAAGCACCTTTCGAATAAACGAGATCATTGCGTCGACGAAATTCGGCCAAGGCACACATGCTGGCCGTCCACACCTGGGCAGGTGCCCGTGCAGGCCGGGTCTATGCCTAGCCCGGGGGGTCGTTGCCCGGTCTCCGTTTCACGGGCCTTGGCCTGCCTCGAAAAACCCCGGCTTCTCCTGGGGAATATTTATGGCCTCGAGCCGAGAACTTTTTAACTTGTGAAATTTTTCAAGGGGAGGGACGAATCGAAGCGACAAGGGCTGAATCTCAGTGGATCGTTGGTGGACGAAATTGTGATCATCAATATTGGCTCTTTGGCATATACACAAAAACTATTGTGTCTCTTGGTTAAATTCACAACTCCGTTCAACTAACCAGCAAGTGTACTGGGTCGTCCAAGTAATAAACCTTACGTGAGTAAGGGTCGATCCCACAGAGATTGTTGGCATGAAGCAAGCTAGGGTCACCTTGTAAATCTCAGTCAGGCAGATAAAAATGGTTTATGGGTTTCGAAAATAAAGATAAGAAAATAGAAATAATAAACGAGATAGAAGACTTATGCAGATTCATTGGTGAGAATTTCAGATAAGCGAATGGAGATGCTGTATGGCTCAAGGACGTCTGCTCTCCTACTGCTTCTACTCAATCCTTCTTACTCTTTTCCATGGCAAGCTTTGTATAGGGGTTCACCATCAGCTGTGGCTACTTTCAATCCTCTCGGGAAAATGATCCTATGCGGTTATCAATCGCACGGCTAATCATCTGGAGGCATCACCCATGGTTGATGGCTACATCCCATCCTCGCAGTGAAAACTAATGCTCACGCACTCTGTCACAGTACGGCTAATCACCGGTTGGTTCCCGCTCCTACTGGAATAGAATCCCTTGATTCTTTTGCGTCTGTCACTAACGCCCAGCAAGTTAAAGTTTGAAGCACGTCACAGTCATTCATTACCGGAATCCTACTCGGAATACCACAGACAAGGTGAGACTTTCCGGAT
>NC_029778.3:29921522-29922292 GCF_000817695.3 Arachis duranensis | reverse complement strand
AAGAAAAGGTAGGTGGGGATCCTGTGGGGTCCACAGATCCTGAGATGGGGATCCTGTGGGGTCCACAGATCCTGAGGTGAAAAGAAATACCATTCCTTCACCATATAGGCATGTAAATTGCCTCCATGCATCATTCTGGCGTTCAAACGCCCATTGGTGCATGTTCTGGGCGTTAAACGCCCATGTAATGCATGTTTCTGGCGTTGAACGCCAGTTTCATGCTTGTTTCTGGCGTTTAGCGCCAGTTTGTCCTCTGTGTGCACCTTCCTGGCGTTAAACGCCAGGTTGTTGCTTGTTTCTGGCGTTCAGCGCCAGAATGGTGCTCTGTTCTGGCGTTGAACGCCAGCCAGATGCATCTTACTGGCGTTGAATGCCAGTCTGCGCTGCCTCCAGGGTGAACATTTTTTTTTCTCCTGTTTTTGACTCTGTTTTTAATTTTTTTGATTTTTTCGTGACTCCTCATGATTATGTACCTAATTAAACACAAAAATAACAAAGAAACAAAATAAAATAAAATTAGATAAATAAAATTGGGTTGCCTCCCAACAAGCGCTTCTTTAATGTCAATAGCTTGACAGTGGCTCTCATGGAGCCACAAGGTGATCAGGTCAATGCTGTATAGTTGCCAACACCAAACTTAGAGTTTGGATATGGGGTTTGAACACCAAACTTAGAGTTTGGTTGTGGCCTCACAACACCAAACTTAGAGTTTGACTGTGTGGGCTCTTCTTGACTCTGAACTGAGAGAAGCTCTTCATGCTTACTCTCTT
>NC_029778.3:29920098-29920606 GCF_000817695.3 Arachis duranensis | reverse complement strand
TCAGAGCTCATGAATGGCAGAAGGAGATTTAATGGAATCTCTATGGTCTCTATATGAGCCTCAGATTCTTCAGGATCCTTAATAGGAGACTCCTTCTTGCTTGAAGGACATCCCAGGAGGTCTCCCTCACTAGGAATTTCGTCCTCCTCCTCCCCTATGCATTCGGCCACCTTGATTAAATCAATGGCCTTGCACTCAGCTGGCCCACTTGTGCCTCCAAATTTCTAATGGAAGATCTGGTTTCATTCATGAAACTGAAAGTGGCCTTTGACATATCAGAGACTATATTGGCTAAATTAGAATTGTTTTGTTCAGAATTCTCTGTCTGTTGCTGAGAAGATGATGGATATGGCTTGCTATTGCCCAGCCTATTGCGTCCACCATTATTAAAGCCTTGTTGAGGCTTTTGTTGATCCTTCCAAGAGAGATTTGGATGATTTCTCCATGATGGATTATAGGTGTTTCCATAAGGTTCACCCATGTAATTAACTTCTGCCATGGCAGGGTT
>NC_029778.3:29919463-29919998 GCF_000817695.3 Arachis duranensis | reverse complement strand
GTTTATTCCTTACAGAAGTGGTTGAAGAAGCCTTGTTAGAGGGATTACTGTCAGCACTCTCAGGTGTCTGATTCTCCCTAGATGTTTGGACGCCAGGATTGGGTGGAAATTGGGCGTTTAACGCCAGCTTTTCCCCCTTTTCTGGCGTCTGAACGCCAGAACTGGGCAAGGAATGGGCGTTTAACGCCAGCTCTCCTTCCCTTTCTGGCGTTTGAACGCCAATAGCATTCCTCTCTGGGCTCTTACTGTCCTCAGAGGGATTTTGAACAGTGGTTTGGTTGTCCTCTGTCACTTGTTCCTTGTTTGGCTTTTTACTCTTTTGAGCAGTGTTATTCAGGGTCTTCCCACTCCTCAATTGAACTGCTTGACATTCCTCTGTTATCTGTTTAGATATTTGCTGTTTTGCTTGATTCAACTGCAGTTCTATGCTCTTGTTAGCAACTTTAGTTTCATTGAGCATCTCTTTAAAGTCTGCTAACTGTTCTGTCATCAGGAGCAATTGTTGATTAAGCTCAGTTATCTGTTCTTGAGGACT
>NC_029778.3:29917185-29917670 GCF_000817695.3 Arachis duranensis | reverse complement strand
GTGTGTGCTTGGGCTGAGCATTGAAGCTTTTATGTATAGAGACGTTTTCTGGAGTTAAACGCCAGTTCTCATGCCAGTTTGGGCGTTTAACTCCAAATTTTATGCCAGTTCCGGCGTTTAACGCTCGAATTTCTGTAGGTGACTTTGAGCGCCGGTTTGGGCCATCAAATCTTGGGCAAAATATGGACTATCATATATTGCTGGAAATCCCAGGATGTCTACTTTCCAATGCCGTTGAGAGCGCGCCAATTGGGCTTCTGTAGCTCTAGAAAATCCACTTCGAGTGCAGGGAGGTCAGAATCCAACAGCATCTGCAGTTCTTTTTGGTCTCTGAATCAGATTTTTGCTCAGGACCCTCAATTTCAGCCAGAAAATACCTGAAATCACAGAAAAACACACAAACTCATAGTAAAGTCCAGAAAAGTAAATTTTAACTAAAAACTAATAAAAATATACTAAAAACTAACTAGATTATACTAAAAACA
>NC_029778.3:29904673-29917117 GCF_000817695.3 Arachis duranensis | reverse complement strand
ATTTATGAGGATCCGGAAAGTCTCACCTTGTCTGTGGTATTCCGAGTAGGATTCCGGTAATGAATGACTGTGACGTGCTTCAAACTCGCGAGTGCTGGGCGTTAGTGACAGACGCAAAAGAGTCAAGGGATTCTATTCCAGTAGGAGCGGGAACCAACCAGTGATTAGCCGTGCTGTGACAGAGCGCGTGAGCGTAGTTTTCACTGCAAGGATGGGATGTAGCCTTCGGCCAGGTGATGCCTCCAGACGATTAGCCATGCGAGTGACAGCCGCAGAAGATCATTTTCCCGAGAGGATTCAAAGTAGCCATCGTCGAACGGTGAACCCCTATACACAGCTTGCCATGGAAAGGAGTAAGAAGGACTGAGTTGAAGCAGTGGGAGAGCAGGCGTTCTTGAGCCATACAGTATCTCCATTCGCTTATCTGAAATTCGAAAGCGTGGCCCAAGGAGAAAAAGGCGTGGCGCATAAAGGAGGAGTGCAAGCATTGCCCTCCACAAGGGCACACTGCCCTCTAGGAGGGCAACATGAGCAAACAAGCCAAGAGAGGCAATGCTGCCCTGCCCACGACAAGGGTAGAGCACAAAATTGTGCCTTGGATCAAAGAAAGTAAAAACCTTGCCCTGCCCTCCTCAAGGGCAGTATCGGGCTCACCAAAGGGAAAAATTCAAAGAAAAAGTTCACCATTGCTTGCCACAAGGGTCGAACACGGAACCATGAGGAAACAAGAAACTAAGCCTTAGTTTGGTGCCAAGAAAACCAAGAAAAAAGAATAGCGAGCGCGTCACTCAAGGATCGAACACGGAGCTTCAATTTGGAAACATTGCCCTGCCCTCCGCAAGGGCAGGGTAGCATCTTGTGGTGCACGGCCAGCGCACCATTCTGGCGCACCAAGGCATCACTCGACAGCACCAGCAGCACGCACAGGCACCATTCTGGTGCACCAAAAAGTTCTGCCCTGCCCTCCGCGAGGGCAGGGCAGCATCCTGCACACACCAACGCACCACATGCACGCACCATGGGCCAGATGCACAATTTTCTGCCCTGCCCTCCACAAGGGCAGGGCAGCCTCCTGGGAGCTACTTTCTTCATGGGCTAAAATTGGATTAAAAATCCAATAAAATTCATTTCTTCACCAAATCAAAAGCTCATCCAAATTCCAAAATCCAAGAATAGAAAGTGTATAAAGAGGAGATAGTTTGATGTAATGAGGAACCTTTTCTTTTACTTTTGAACTTTGAATTTTCCTTTGAACCTTTACTTTTATTTTGAGCTTTTGAACTTTCTCTGAGGGACTTCACTGAGATTTCAGAGAATTAGGGAGGAGAATTGATCTCTCTTCTTCCTCGTTCTTGTGTGGGCATTTTTATTTTTCTTGTTTGAGATTTGGGTGTGAAGAATTGAGGAAATTCTGTCTCAATCTCCATTCAACATCTCTTTAATTCCTTTCTGCACAATTGAGTTTAATTTCAATTTCCTTTACTGCTTCTTCTTCAATTTCTTGTTAATTGCTTTGTGAACTTGGATCTGGGAAGGCAATTGAGATCTAGACTTTGCTTTCTAGTCTCTTGAGACCTGAGATCCCATTTTCCTTGTTGGTTCTTCTGTGAACCTCTGCAATTTAATTTTATTTTCTGTTTGAATTTTAGTTTATTCCAATTCATCTTCTACTTTATTAATTGTTTGCAATCTACTTTCTCTTGCTGGAATTCTGAATTCCCAATCCTTAATTCCCTTTTTATATTCAAGCAATTTACATTTCTTGCACTTTAAGTTACTACAATTTACATTTCTTGCACTTTAAGTTTCAGTCATTTAATTTCTTGTTCTTTAAGGTTCAGCAAATTTATTTTCCTGTTCTTTAATTTACTGCAATTCTCCCCTCTCCCTTTACATTCCAAGCAATTTAACTTCTGTTAAAGATAAACCACTCAACCAATATTTGATCCGCTTGACTAAATCAATCACTAAACTAAAATTGCTCAATCCTTCAATCCCTGTGGGATCGACCTCACTCATGTGAGTTATTATTACTTGATGCGACCCGGTACACTTGCCTGTGAGTTTTATGTTGGATCGCTTTCCACACATCAGATATCATGTTTCCGTATCCGTTCATTTTATGTGGACAGGTCCCACTCATGAAGATTTTACGGTCCCTATTTAGTCCAAATCGCGAATAATTCCTGTGAATATTCATTTGGCTTTTTTTATCATCACAATTGCTAGCATTTGTTGGTTCGTGATATGAAACTACTCTAATCATCCAACCACTTAGTAAATTTTTAAATAACCAAAGTTCAACTATATTATTCTCGTAAAGTCACGTCTCTTTGTTATAACAATATTAATCGAAGATAAATAGCTAAATACTAAATGAGTCACATTTTTTATATATATAACAATGACTAATATCACATATTATAACTTGTGAAATTATATTATAAAATATTAATAACTCTGGATAACTTTAAGAAAAGATAAAAAATATTAAAAAATTATTGGTTGAATTATAAGATTTTGTTTTTAGAAAATTTTCTATGGTTTATGATTAATAATTTGGAATTACATATATGTTATTTATTTTATATGTATTTTAATTTATTTTATAGAAACTTATACTTGTTTTTGTATTGATGTTGTTAATAACTATAGAGAGACTTTTACTATTAAATAAAATTATAAAAAATTTTAAAAAATTGTTAATATTTTTCTAATAATTTGTTTAATTTTTAATTTATATTTATTTATTTATCCTAATAATTATTTAGAATAGATAATATATGTAAGCATATTTTGAAAGAAACAGTTTATTTTATATAATTAAAAGATAACCATAAAATTGAGACTAAGACGAAGTGAAATATAATAAACATGTTGGAAGTAAAAGTTAAATAAACAATTAAAAATAAGAAAAAGAAAGCAACTAAAATAAAGTAAAAATAGATAAAAAAAAAAGCTATATACATGTAGTCGATAAAACGATAATTAGATTTGTTTTTAAGTTTGATTAAAAAATCTATTGTAAATATATTCAACTTTTATATATACTAAATATAATAATATTTAATAGTATAGTATTTATTATAGCAATGATTTAAAATATTAACTCAAGCGAGTAAGATCAACATAGGTCCATTGTTAAGATCCCAAATTCAAATTTAGATTCATTATTTTCAGACCCAATGCAAATGAAGTCCACATGTCTCATCTCAAATCGGCTCGAACTAAATTCCATAGTTAGTTAGAGATGATAATAGATACTCATGTAAACATTACGTATCCTCTTTTTCGTCCCTCACTTCTGTTTTAAAAAGATGCCCCTGTCTCCTCTATATTTTTGTCGCAAATCCCTATTTAATTATTCTCTTAGGGAATGCAGATACTCATGATTATCTATAGATATTTTTTTTTTAAATTTTTAAAAAAATTAACAAAAAGTCATAATATAATAATCATACAATTCAATATAATTCAACACAATTTATAATATATTCATTATAAAAAATAAAATTTCAAAAAAAATTATAAAAACATCTTCCAACATAATAACATAACATAATTTTTTGGGACGAGACTGAATGACGTAGTGACAGACTTAAGAGGCAGATCAAAGTGAGTTAGAGAGAAAGAGAGAGATGCAAAATTGAGACTAAGAATGAGTCTAAAACAAAAAAAAGTGGTCGAATTGAAGGCAAGAATTATGATTACTAAATATGGAAGGGTGCCTATGTGTCTCCGTCTCTATCCATTTTATGTTATATATTAGGATAAAGTAGTAATGTTATATTTGCGTGAATTTAACGGATCCAATGGAAGGGTGCCTATGTGTCTCCGTCTCTATCCATTTTATGTAGACAGGTCACTACTCCTGAAGATTTCACGGGTCTTACTTAGTCTCAAATCGCGAGTAATTTATGTGAATATTCATTTGGTTGGGTTTTTTTATCATCACAATTGTTAGCATTCGTTGATTCGTGACATGTAGCTACTCTAGCCACTTAGTAAATTTTTAGATAACCAAAGTTCAAACTATATTATTCTTGTAATAAAGTTACATGTATCCTTGTTATAACAATATTAATCGAAGATAAATTGTTAAACGCTAAATGAGTCACATTTTATAACAATGAGTAATATCACATATTATAACTTGTGAAATCATATTATAAAATATTGATAATTTTGGAGAACTTTAAAAAATATATAAAATATTAAAATATTATTGGTTGATTCATAAGATTTTGTTTTTAGAAATTTATTTATATTCTGATTAATAACTTTGGAATTACGTATATAAATGTTGATAAGTCTGAAAAATTTTAGAAAAAATAAAAATATAAAAAAATTACATGTTGATCCATAAAACTTTTTTAAAAATAATTTGTCCATAGTCTATGATTAATAACTTTAAATTAAATTATATATTCAATTAATATTTTTTTATCCTAATGATTGTATATAATAGATAATATATTTAAGCATGTTTTGAAAGAAACTATTGAATTTTATATAATTGAAAGTTAACTATGAAATGGAAGCTAAGATGAAGTGAAATACAATAAACATATGAAGAGTGAAATTAAAATAAAGTAATAAAATAATTAAAAAAGTAAAAAAAAAGTAAAAAATAATGCATGTAGTTAATAAAAATATACTGTAAAAAAAATTAGTATATAAAAGATGAAAGACAAATATTTAGATATATTTTTGTTAAAAAATAAAAAAAAAACATTGTGAAGAAGGACCTATTAATCAAGTTTTATGAAAATATTACAAAAAAATTTAAAATATTAGTAAATAAAATAGTAACTTCTTTAAAAATTATTAATCAAAATACATAAAAGTACATTCTGATTTTTAGATATAACAAATAATAAAAAATAATTCAAATTAAATTCATTTATTTTATTTATTTGTTTACTATTTATTAAATAATTTAATATTTATTTTGTTCAAATCAAATTATTAATATAATTAATTATTTATACTTAATGTTATTCATCTTAGTGGTATAACTAAAATATATTAAAATATCAAGAATAAAATTAAAATTAAATATTACGAATAAAATAAAATTAAAATTACATTTACTATTTTATAATTTTTATAAATAAAATTACATTTATGCTCCTTTAAAATGTATCATTTTAACACCATAATATTTTTTATTGAAAATAAAAATTATGATAAATATCACATATATTTGTTAATAATTTGAACAAGTTTAAATGTGATTATGATAGTTGATTAAGTATTATATATTCTTTAATAATTATCTCTAATAATATATTTAATAATATTATTCACAAATATTTGGGTTTAATTTCTCGTAGTTCTCACTTTTCAGTTATTTCATTAGATGTAGTTGATAATTATTGAAATTTCTCGATTAATATAAAAAAAATATATTATTATATGATAGAATTAATATGAGTATATTTTGTTATTAAATAAATAAAGTTAACGTAAAATGAAAATACACATAAAGAAAAAAGCAAAGAAAACAAAGTTAAAATAACAAAAGTGATAAAAGATTATTTTTACAATTTTATTTTGTCATTTTATGTATAGAAGATTAGAAAATAATAAACTTCTAACTAAATTAGTTTGTATTTATTATATTTAATTTAAATAAATAATAAATTATCTTATTTTAATTTATTCCTTAAATTTATATATCCTAAAAATTAAATCAATTAATTGATAAACATAATTTAAAATTACATGATACTTAAATATTTAATCAAATTAATTAGTTGATATAATTAATTTATCATAATGAATTATATTTAATAAGTTAAAAGAGATAAATTAGAAAATACTCTCATAAGCATGTGCTATGTCAGCTCCATCATTAAATGTAAAAATTTAATTTTTATATAATAAAATAGATAATATAATAGACAGCGAGAAAGAGAAAATAAGCATTTTAAATCCTAGATTGTTTCATTTGGATATTGTAATGTGAGTATTACATTATTTTACTTATTTTACCATATAGACCATTTGTAACTTTATTTCAATATTAATAAAATTTCAGTACTTTGAATAATAAATTAAAATTTAAAATGAAGGTGAAAAAGAGAAGTAAAGTGGATAAAATTATTGATTGAAATTTAATTTTATCTTTTGTTATTATAATAAGTATTGTTATTCAATATACCAACACCATACAAAATTAATCATAAAAAATATAAAATATAAATAAATATACTGGATTAAAATGATGAATGGTTAATTATTATTCATTATTAATAATATTTTGATCATAATAAAAAGTAAAAATATAATAATATCTAGATTTACATTTTAGAATAATTAACTTTATAAGTAATAAATTATCTATTTTATTATACATATTATAAATTACTGAATTAAACTAATTGATATAATGAATTATAATTAATTGATATAAATTATAATAAATTGTGTGATATTTAAAAAAAATAAAATGAATAGCAAGAAAATAACAAAATAGAAGAGATAAAATACTACAATAAAATGAATTGAGTGTGGGTTTTTTTTTTATAAATTTCATATCACATCCGTTTAAATAATAATAAATAAAAATACATCAACTTAATATCTAAAAAAAATTATGAGATAAAATCATAACATAGTTCTATTGTATAACACAAATTGAAAATAATTTTATACTACAATATACCACACAAATAGGTAAATGACTTGAGTAAATTTAAATACGGAACTTTTTTATTTGTGCATACATGATAACACCATGGTCCATAAATGATTCATAACTAACATATCATATATTGCTGCGAACGATGAACACTAAGTTAATGGGAGTTGGAGAATATGGTGGTTTGTATCCGCGATGGTTGCCTTCTTGTGACGGTACCTCATAGGAAGAAAAAAAATTATTGTAAAAATTATCCAATGAAAGAGTAATTGATAAACAAATGATATTATCTTCTAGTATATATGATCTTTTATAGTAGTAAAATAAAAATGAAAGGAATAAAAATTTGTATTTTTATATTAGGAATAAAATTTGATATATTTATCCTAATAAAATTTAATAATTAATTAGTTATAATTCATGTATTTAAATAAATAAAATAAATTAAATAAAAGTACTTTTAAGAATTAATCAAATCAATTAGTTGATACAAATTATTAGTATAATTGATTTTATTTGATTTATTGAATTCAAAAAAATAAATTAAAAAATAGTCAATTGAATTAATTAATTGATATAATTATTTTATTATAATTGATTGAATTTAATGAATTAAAAAAATAAATAAAAAAACATAAGAGAAAATAATTTTCTTAACTAAATTAATATGCATTTCTTGCATTTAATCAAAATAAATAACAAACTCTNTTCAAAAGTATATTATATTAATTTTATCATTAAATATAAAAATTAAATTTTTATATAATAAAATAGATAAAATAGATATTAAAACAAATAAGTTGCCAGAGACATATTATTGTACAAAACATGGTATGAATCCAAAAACAAATCTCCCCAATTATGATATTAGTCCCTCATATAAAATTTATTTTCGACCAACGCCAAAATAGTATAATTCTTCGGCTGTTCTTACAACCACTAATCAAAACAAAACTCGACTAAATTCTTCAAGCAAAAGATTATTCTTCATCCCAAAAACCGCAATCTTTTTTAGAGGTGGGTCCCATAGATGCACTTATAAATCGCAGTGCTTCTTTTGGTATTATCGGTACATTATGTCAATTTGAATAAAATCAATATAAACCAATGATTTATTCTTTTTTTTTTCCGAAACATAAATCATGGTCTTACTCAAGATTTTATATTTTTTTATAAGATTTATGACTCATTCTTACTGACGATTTCTCTTATATAAATAATAAATTTTGATGAAGTTTTGCTATTTCTTTTAAAAACAAAATTATTATCAATTCAATTTTAAGACCATGTGTAATACCATCTTCAAGTAGTTTATTTAAGGTTTCAGAACGTAACGGGCTTCAATCATGAGAAACAAACATCATCGTGGTCACGTCAAACTCATTCGCTGCTCCAATTGCAGGCAACTGCGGTCCCAAAGATAAATCTCCACCCTCTTATTTCCTTCTTCTCCTTCCTAAATGCCTCTACTTTCATCCTACTACTTCATGGCCACCACTTCTCTTTTCATTAAACTCATTAGTTTTTCAACTAATCTGAAAAATCTGAAAAATTCCTAGAAAAATATGCGAGAGAAGTGATTGAGAAATGTGTAACCCCTGAACTATAATTTGGTCCGAAAAAAATCTATTAATTCCCTCCCAATTAATTAGATTGGATTGTAGGTACAATAATTTATTTCACGCCGAAGTCTCTAGTTAAGTCTAGAATAGTCTAACTGTATCAAAGAAAAAGAATAAAAAACTGACTCTTTCATGCATATTCCACTTGATTCGAGGGATATAGCTCAGTTAATAGAGCTCCACTTTTATAATTGGGTCGTTACAATTACAGATTAAATGTTTAATTGTCCAAACAGTAATGATAGTTTCTTGTGTCCGAACCGGTAGCATATTTTTTCTAGCATACTTTTTCTAAGTAATGAAAAAGATGACTGAAACATGCCACTAAAAGATTCTATCGAAACAATGATGGATGTCAAGAATGTAGATGAGGTATGATGAATAGTTGGTCAAATCTAGTAGGGATCGTACATGGACGATAGTTGAAGTTGACGGCTCTCCTAGGATTTTCTCATCTGGTATCCTGGGGAAGAGGATCAAGTTGGCCCTTGCAAACAGCTTGATGCACTATCTCACTTCAACCCTTTGAACGAAATGTGGCAAAAGGAAAGAAAATCCATGGACCCACCCCATCGCCTCCATCCCGTAGTAACTACGAGATCGGGCTTGAAGTGAGATAGTGCATCAAACTGTTTGCAAGGGCCAACTTGATCCTCTTCTCCAGATCCAGATGAGGAAATTGAAGGAGAGCCGCTGACTCCAACTACCGTCCATATACGATCCCTACTAGATCTAACCAACTACCCATCCTACCTCCTACGTTCTTGACAGTCAGTGTCATGTTTCGATCATCTTTTTCATTACTTAAGAAAGTGGGCCACCGGTTCAAGCACAAAAACTTATCATTACTGCTTGGACAATTAGACATCCAACCATAATTGTAACAATCCAATTGCAAGAGTGGAGCTCTACCAACAGAGCTATATCCCCCTAGCCAAGTGGAGCATGCATGAAAGAGTCAGTCTTCTACTCTTTTTCTTGGGGGCAGCTGGGCTATCCTAGACTTGAAGCAGAGACCTCGCCCATGAAGTAAATCATCGCACCTACGGTCCAATCCAACCAATTGGGAGAGAATTAACAGATTCATTTTCGAGAGTGATTCATCCTTTCCGAACATAGTATACAACTATCTGTTGTACTGCGCTCTCCAAGTGTGCTTGTTCTCCTTCTTCCTTACCATGGCAAATTTTTGTGAAAAAAGTCCAATGAGAAGAAAAAAGAAGGCGTTAAGAGACCCTTCTGGCTCCACCCTGGACACTCTAACATCCTTTTTCAAAAATGCTCCCATTTCGAGTCAAGAGATAGATAAATAGACACATCTCATTACACTGATCGGGGGCGTTTGTAGTGACTGAGGAGTCAAAGACTAAGAAGTGAGTTATTTATCAGTCAAGCATTCTATTTTTGTTACGGTTAGATCCAATCTCCTGGTCCTTGCAAAAATTAAAAAGAATTTAAAGTTCTTCCTCTCGAAAAGGGAAGATTAGAAAAATTCTATTGCAACTTTTTCGAGACTCCCAGAAAAGCATGAAAAAAAAGGCTCGAATGGTACGATCCAGCCGTCACCCCAGAATGAAAGGGGCGATCTCGTAGTTCTTGGTCTGTGAAGATACATTGTTAGGTGCTCCATTTTTCTTTTTCCATTAAGGCCGAACCTAAACTTGTGCTCGAGAGATAAATGTCCATATAATGATAAAAGATGTATGAATTATCGAGAAGAGATGAGACATGGTGGTCCCCCTGGACCACCCAAATTCCATGAGTGAATAGAAAGTTAGATCTACATTGGATCTCACCTGAATCACCCAATCTATTCTCTTGATGAGAAGTTTTCGAATAAGAGAAGTACGCCATGCTAATGTGCCTTGGATGAACCACATCTCAGGGTCAGGTGCCAATGAGCACATTGAACTATCCATGTGGTTGAGATCCCTCACAGTCCAAGTACAATGACACAATTATCAGAGGTGCGCTCTACCACTAAGCTAATAGCCCTTAACTTGAAGGTTATGCCATCATAAGGTGTTGCTAGATGAAAGGATCTTATCAACATCCATAAATAATAAATAATAGCATAGATCAAACTGCCGAATCGAAAAAATTGGGTGCTATCATATAACATAGCTTTGTATTGGTTAAGTTCACGAGTTGGAGATAAGCAGACTCGAACCACTAACATCTGTCACAGGGTAAATCACCACCTCTCAGGCCCTGACTGATTCTACTATAGAGGCCAACAATAGGCAATAACTCTTTCCGAACACAGCTTACAACTTTCATCGTACCGTGCTCTCTAAGGAGTAACTCTTCTCAAAATCTCAAAAGGTGCGAGCGTACAGCAGGAGAATCAGTAGAAGGCGGTAAACAATCTTTCTTCTATCCAGTGGGATGAGGCATTAGAGTGAGAGGTGGTATTTTTCAAAATGTATCCTCATCATCGTTGAGAAATGGCTCGAGTTTGAGGAAGAAGGTGGTCGGTTGGATATCCTCTGCGCAGAGATACCGGCAGCACAGAGTGGAAGCGACGACAACTTGATGTCCTGGATAGGGATGACAACCAACAAATATTTTTTCTAAAATGAAGGGGTGAACACAAACAATAGTGTATGGAACATGATTACATGTTAGATAGTTCTTTATCGAAAAATGAATCTAAATAGAGCATTATAAATTTGTCTGTCTCTTGTTTTGAGTTTCTTTAGTTTCTGCAAGAGCACACATTAAGATTAAATTGTTAAATTATCAATGCCTTTCCTAGTTTTGGAGGTTCATAAAGATTAATTTTCTTAATAATTGAAACTTCTAATGCATTAAGTGGCACAATGCTCAAAACAAATTAAAAGAAAAAAAAATTGAATTATCCATTTATATTATTTTTGCCAAAATTGAAGAAATTCATTCTTATTAGTATAGTATTAAAGTTTCTTAAACACAAGTTAAGGTATTCATTTTATAAAATTCTTAAAGTTAAATATATTGAAATATATTCATCAAGCACCATATTATACCAAACAAACTATTTTCTAAGACTCTAACTCTATATCAAGCTAAAGAAACTCAAAATGCCACAAATTTCTATCTCACAACAATCAAAACTGTTCTAAAAATGGAACAAAGTTTTGAAGACAATGATTCTAAAGAAAATAGACAAAGTAGTAAAAGCCGATGAACCACTTGGAGAAGCTATACCACCTAAACTACTATTGTATATTAACAAATTCTACTAACACGACTAAATCTTAATAAGTATAATATATATTAGACCTGAATAAAGAAGCTACTATCGTGTTGTGTTGCATTAGATTCTTAATAAAGAAACTCCCTCTTTTCTTTAAAAATTTTAGCAAGAGATTCTATCTCGCGGTGCCGTTGTTGCTTTCCAACTGTATCCAAATAGTTGGGTTATTATTAGAGCTTTTGTGACAGTTTACAAAGCTTTTGAGGTTCTGATTTTCAGTAACGTGTTCTTCTATTTCTTTAAACTTATGATTCCTAATGTTGCGACCAATCAAGGTCGCGTCTTTCTCTCCTTCTAAGTTTAATGGGGTAGAAAACATTTTGAAATCTATGAGGAGTTTTTCCAAAATTTAAGGGGATGTATTTTAAGATTCAAGCTGCTCTAATCATCATCCTTTTATTCTGACTTTAGAGGGTGAGAAGAGATTCGATTTCTATTAGAGACTTAACTCTGAATCTCTAAAAATTTTACCTAGGTAACTTTTTCCAAATGAGAAAGACATTGTAAATATTTTTCTAAAAGTCTAGTGGTGCGCGAAATTGTGAACAATACTTTTTCACAACTCTCATAATCCCCGGTCATGAACTCCAAAAACTTGGTAGCTCAATACCATGGCATTACACAACTTCGCACAACTAACCAGCAAGTGCACTGGGTCGTCCAAGTAATAAACCTTACGTGAGTAAGGGTCGATCCCACGGAGATTGTTAGTATTGAAGCAAGCTATGGTCATCTTGTAAATCTTAGTCAGGCAGACTCAAATGATAATGGTGATGAACGAAAATAACACAAAGGTAAAGATAGAGATACTTGTGTAATTCATTGGTGGGAACTTCAGATAAGTGCATGAAGATGCCTTCCCTTCCGTCTCTCTGCTTTCCTACTGCCTTCATCCAATCCTTCTTACTCCTTTCCATGGCAAGCTTAAGCAAGGGTTT
>NC_029778.3:29903841-29904078 GCF_000817695.3 Arachis duranensis | reverse complement strand
ATGGACTATCATATATTGCTGGAAAGCCCAGGATGTATACTTTCCAACGCCGTTGAGAGTGCGCCAATTAGGCTTCTGTAGCTCCAGAAAATCCACCTCGAGTGCAGGGAGGTCAGAATCCAACAGCATCTGCAGTCCTTTTTAGTCTCTGAATCAGATTTTAGCTCAGGTCCCTCAATTTCAGCCAGAAAATACCTGAAATCACAGAAAAACACACAAACTCATAGTAAAGCCCAG
>NC_029778.3:29902187-29903698 GCF_000817695.3 Arachis duranensis | reverse complement strand
CAAAAAGCGTACAAATTATCCGCTCATCACAATACCAAACTTAATTTGTTGCTTGTCCTCAAGCAACTGAAAATCAAATGAGATAAAAAGAAGAGAATATGCAATGAATTCCAAAACATCTATGAAGATCAGTATTAATTAGATGAGCGGGGCTTTTAGCTTTTTGCCTCTGAATAGTTTTGGCATCTCACTCTATCCTTTGAAATTCAGAATGGTTGGCTTCTTTAGGAACTTAGAATCCAGATAGTGTTAATGATTCTCCTAGTAAAGTATGATGATTCTTGAACAAAGCTACTTGTTGAGTCTTGGCTGTGGCCCAAAGCACTCTGTCTTCCAGTATTACCACCGGATACATACATGCCACAGACACATAATTGGGTGAACCTTTTCAGATTGTGACTCAGCTTTGCTAAAGTCCCCAATTAGAGGTGTCCAGGGTTCTTAAGCACACTCTTATTTGCCTTGGATCATAACTCTTATTTCTCTATAATTTTTTTTCGTTTTCTTTTCTTTCTTTTTTTTTTTGAATAGAAATGCTTTTTTTTCTTGCTTCAAGAATCATTTTAATGATTTTTCAGATCCTCAGTAACATGTCTCCTTTTTCATCATTCTTTCAAGAGCCAACATTCATAAATTCAAGATACATATGCACTGTTCAAGCATACATTCAGAAAACAAAAATATCGCCACCACATCAAAATAATTAAATATGCACTGTTTAAGCATACATTCAGAAATCAAAAGTATTGCCACCACATCAAATTAATTAAACTGTTATAAAATTCAAAATTCATGCAATTCCTTCTTTTATCAATTAAGCACATTTTTATTTAAGAAAGGTGATGGATTCATAGGACATTCATAACTTTAAGGCATAAACACTAAGACACTAATGATCACAAGACACAAACATGGATAAACATAAGCATAAAATTCGAAAAACAGAAGAACAAATAACAAGGAAATCAAAGAACGGGTCCACCTTAGTGATGGCGGCTCTTTATTGCTCTTGAAGATCCTATGGAGTGCTTGAGCTCCTCAATATCTCTTCCTTGTCTTTGTTGCTCCTCCCTCATGATTCTTTGATCTTCTCTAATCTCATGAAGGATGATGGAGTGTTCTTGGTGCTCCACCCTTAGTTGTCCCATGTTGGAACTCAACTCTCCTAGGGAGGTGTGTAGTTGCTCCCAATAATTTTGTGGAGGTAAATTCATCCCTTGAGGAATTTCAGGGATCTCATGATGAGTGGGGTCTCTTGTGTACTCCATCCTTTTCTTGGTGATGGGTTTGTCCTCATCAATGGGGGTGTCACCCTCTATGTCAACTCCAACTGAATAACAGAGGTTACAAATGAGATGAGGGAAGGCTAACCTTGCCAAGGTGGAGGTCTTGTCCGCCACCTTATAGAGTTCTTGGGCTATAACCTCATGAACTTCTATTTCTTCTCCAATCATGATGCTATGGATCATGATAGCCCGATCTATGGTAACTTCGGACCGGTTGCTAGTGGG
>NC_029778.3:29901328-29901753 GCF_000817695.3 Arachis duranensis | reverse complement strand
TAGAGGTTTCTCCGGCCTTGGATGCCATAATGGTTATGGAAAAACGAAAAAGCAACGCTTTTACCACACCAAACTTAAAATGTTTGCTCGTCCGCGAGCAAAAGAAGAAAGAAGAGAGTAGAAGAAGAAGAAATGAGGAAGAGGGAGATGGTGGTGAATTTGGCCAAAGAGGGGGAGAAGTGGTGTTTAGGTTGTGTGAAAATGAAGGGTTGAAGAAGGGTATATATAGGAGAGAGGGGGGTAAAGGTTCGGCCATTATGGGTAGGTTTGGGAGGGAAAGTGGTTTGAATTTGAAGGGTGAGGTTGGTGGGGATTTATGAAGGATGGATGTGAGTGGTGAAGATAAGGGTAGGATTTGATAGGTGAGGGGTTTTTGGGGAAGAGGTGTTGAGGTGATTGGTGAATGGGGGAAGAAGAGAGAGAGT
>NC_029778.3:29898062-29899014 GCF_000817695.3 Arachis duranensis | reverse complement strand
TCCATGGAACTTGCAATTCTGTTGCATTAGAGAGACTAATTGAGGCTTAAGCTCAAAGTTGTTTGCTCCAATGGCAGGGATAGAGATGCTTCTCCCATAGAAGTCGGGAGTAGGTGCAGTAAAGTCACCCAGCACCTTCCTTGCATTGTTGGCATTGTTGTTGTTTTCGGCTGCCATGTGTTCTTCTTCCTTGAAGAATTCGGTCAGGTGCTCTAAAGAGAGTTGTGATTTGGCTTCTCTTAGCTTTCTCTTCAAGGTCCTTTCAGGTTCAGGATCAGCCTCAACAAGAATGCCTTTGTCCTTGCTCCTGCTCATAAGAAAGAGAAGGGAACAAGAAAATGTGGAATCCTCTATGTCACAGTATAGAGATTCCTTTAGGTGTCAGAGGAAAAGAAGAGTAGAAGACAGGAGTGGGAAAATTCGAACTTATCAGAGAAAATGGAGTTCGAATTTTGCATTAAGGGATAGTGTTAGTCCATAAATAGAAGGATGTGAGAAGGAGGGAAGTGATTTTCGAAAACTAAGTGGGAAATTTGAAAACATTTTTGAAAAACATCACTTAATTTTCGAAAATGAAAATGGAAAAGAAATCAAGTGATTTTTGAAAAAGATTTTGAAATTAGAAATCAAAAGGATTTGATTGAAAGCTTATTTGAAAAAGATATGATTAAAAAGATATGATTTGAAAACAACTTTAAAAGATATGATTTGAAAACATTTTAAAGAGATGATTTGATTTGAAAATTAAAAACTTGACTAACAAGAAAAGATATGATTCAACCATTAAACCTTTCTCAACAGAAAAGGCAACATACTTGAAATGTTGAATCAAATCATTAGTTGATAGTAAGTATCTTTGAAAAAGGAAAGGAGTTAATTTTGAAAAGGATTTGATTGAAAATTGATTTGAAAAAGATTTGATTTTGAAAAGATTTTGAAAACTTAGAAAAAA
>NC_029778.3:29897166-29897579 GCF_000817695.3 Arachis duranensis | reverse complement strand
ACTAACAAAATGAAAATGCATATGAGACACACAAAACAATCAAGTCAATTGAATTCAAAGACCAGAGCAAGTAAATCATCAAGAACATCTTGAAGATCACCAAGATACATGAATGCATGCAATTGACACCAAACTTATGATGAGACTCTAGACTCAAACAAGAAATATTTTTGGATTTTATGATTTTGTAATTTTTTTTGTGTTTTTCGAAAATTAAATGGGAAAAAGATATCAAAATTCTTGATGAGAATTCCAGGAATCAGTGCAATGCTAGTCTAAGACTCCGGTCCAGGAATTAGACATGGCTTCACAGCCAGCCAAGCTTTCTAAGAAAGCTTCGGTCCAAAACACTAGACATGGCCAGAGGCCAGCCAAGCCTTAGCAAATCACTGCTCCAAAAGCAAGATTGATAA
>NC_029778.3:29872853-29895944 GCF_000817695.3 Arachis duranensis | reverse complement strand
TGTGCTTGGGCTGAGCATTGAAGCATTTTCGTGTAGAGATTCTTCTTGGAGTTAAACGCCAGCTTTATTGCCAGTTTGGGCGTTTAACTCCCATTTTGGTGCCAGTTTGGGCGTTTAACGCTGGGAATTCTGAGGGTGACTTTGAACGCCGGTTTGGGCCATCAAATCTTGGGCAAAGTATGGACTATCATATATTGCTGGAAAGCCCAGGATGTCTACTTTCCAACGCCGTTGAGAGCGCGCCAATTGGGCTTCTGTAGCTCCAGAAAATCCACTTCGAGTGCAGGGAGGTCAGAATTCAACAGCATCTGCAGTCCTTTTTGGTCTCTGAATCAGATTTTTGCTCAGGTCCCTCAATTTCAGCCAGAAAATACCTGAAATCACAGAAAAACACACAAACTCATAGTAAAGTCCAGAAAAGTGAATTTTAACTAAAAACTAATAAAAATATACTAAAAACTAACTAGATCATACCAAAAACATACTAAAAACAATGACAAAAAGTATACAAATTATCCGCTCATCATCTAGGGTAATAAAAATTTAAATATGAAATTCGCTTTGAGTGGTAAACGAGCTGCAAAAGAATGCATTGGTCATAAAATATTTTATTAATTTTACACTTCTTTACTTGTGAAATATTTAATGCTTTTATTTACATATGTTACACAGGTGAGATAGATGACGGGTTCATGACCCTAGTGCAACTAAGATAAAAAAATCTTGTCTGACCCTACTCTTCACAGTAAATCAAAAGCCTAGGAAGTCAAATCTTCTACAACTCCTATAGCAGATCTTATAGCACAAAATTATAGTAGTGAAAAGAAAAAATTTTTAAAGTTAGAAGAACTAAATTCTCCACCATCTCCTGAACTAAAAAAGAGGAAAAAGCAGAAAAAAGGCAAGAAAATCAGCTCATCTAAAAGTGTGTTAGCCAAAGATTTCAACCCAACAACCTTTATTAATCAACACTTAGTTAATGTTGAAATAGAGATGATGCTCGAAGCTATCGCTGCTAATGAGAGTATTTTTTCTCTTACAATGGACTTTGCTTGGAGCGACATTATATTGCTGTGACATCAAAAGGAGACTAGTGAGATTCTGACCTTTCAGCAGCTAATTGATGAAAAGAATAAAAGTGCTATAGTCATGTCAGCATAATAAGGTGACTAACCAATCGGATAAAGTAAAAAAACTTGAAAAAAAATTAAAAAACTTTCTTCCAAGGTTTAGAATTTGTAAAAGGTAAAACAGATGCAGAAAATTAAGTAGTTGAGCTCATGACCTCCGTAAAGCGGTAGAAAACAAGCTAAAGTCTCTTGAATCTGAGAAGGCTCGCGTTGAGGAAGAATATGATTGACCAGTTTAAACTTGTGGCCCTGATACAAATGTTACTAAGATAGGGTTTATTGTTATGTAAAAGATTGAAAAATTGTGGACTTCTCTTAATTTATTTGTAACCTTTAATTATCCATTTTAAGTTTCTTTATGTGATCTTTTTGCTGGATAATGTAAACATTTTTATGATAATCCAAAGTTCCATTCTTATCATGCATCAAATTTTAATAAGTACTTTTATTTTGCAGCTAATCATGATGATTGTCACGGTAATTATTTAATAAACAACCAATTAATCATTTTATTATAAGCAAATGTAGTTGGACCTTATTAAAAAACCTTCAAAAGGAAAAAAGATTGCCCTACATGTAAAACTAAGAGTAATACTTGCGCAAATGGATAGCATGACAAATTCTCGGAATCTCAACTCTTTGTAATGTTTCCAACTTATACGGATCTTTTTCAAGAATCTCTTTAACACGAAACGGTCCTTTCCAATCAAGAGGTAACTTGCCTGTTGTAGCTGGTACCAATGTATCGACATCAGTTTGCTGTGGAACTAATTTTTCTTTCTTGAAATCTCTTGACTTTACGTTAGTACTATACCTCTTGGTCACCTTTTACTTTAATGCCTGTTTTGTTAAGTTGGCCATAGAACTTACTTTTTCTAAAAAAAAAATTTTTATTTTCAATTTCTGGTTTTCTGAGAATGATCTTCAAGCTAGGTTTCTGATGGAAGTTTTTCAAAACTCAGCAAGTGCGCCGAATTGTCTCAAGTAATACCACGGTAAGTGAAAATCATTCCCACGAGGATTAATGGATTAAGTAAGCAATAGTTAATTGATTATTCTAATTAGACAGTTAAAAACTTTAGTGATTGAGAGAAATAAGAATGTAAGAGAATTAAAAGAATTGTAATGCTAAGGATTAAAATACTATAGAAAAGAATGTTAAGGTTTCAGAGATGTTCACCTTTCAAGAAACCCAATCATTATGTTTATCTATTTCAATACATGCAAAGATTGTTTTCACGACAAATTCTTTGTAAGAAAATTCCAATTCCTTGAAAATTTAGTTTCTCTCTAATTACCTAAATGCCAATTCCTTGGTTAATTAACTAAGTAAAGAGATTAAGCCCAATCCTAATTTAATGTCTCACAAGATTCAAAGTAATCCTAAGTAGAATTATATGTCACTTATTTAACCCAGTGTTAAATGTTCGAAACTTATGACAATCAAAAGCTGCACATCTTATAAAACAAACTATTCCTAGTTGAATTAAGAAGTGTTGAGAAAGAGTTTTCAAGCCAATTCCAATATTAAGTTTTCCAACATAATACTTGAATCCAAAACAGAGTTATAATGTCTTCCAGCAGTTTTAAATCTTTAGATGAATGAAGAACAAAAACTTAATCATGAAATAGATCAATGCAAAGCATTAAAAATAGAATAAAACTCTTAGATCAATAATCGATAGAAAGACAAACAGAGCTCCTAACCTTAATAGATGAGATTAGTGACTCATGATGCAGAAAAACTAGGATTGTAAAGAAATCAAATAAGCTAAGGTTTTCTCCGAGAAACTCCTTGGACCCTTTATATTCTAACCAAAACTTAATTATTAAATTTCAAAACATAATCAAATCAAATCTTTTCTCAACTAAAGAGTGATTCTCAAAGCTTGGCCATTTGGTTCTTCATTAATCATAGACTTGCACTTTAAATTTGGACTTGATGTGAATTGTTATGAAATTTGGTGAAAGTGGAGTGACAAGGAGGTCCCTAGACTTTGGCCTCGTGGCACGCCTATTATGCATGATTGCAGGTATGTAGTAGGCCTAAGTGGCGTGTGCCACACCCATTGTTATTGCTTGGAGGGTTGGTCCTGGTGTATTGCAAGGGAGTGGCGTGTAGCACGCCCCTGGGTGGAAGGTCGTAGGCGTGTGGCATGCCTAAGTGGCGTGGCACACTATAGGTGCTTGGAGGGTGAGGCATAAAGACGTGCCAACCTCAGGTTGGCGTGTGGCATGTCCAACGATGTAGGATCGCAGGTGTGTGGCATGCCATAGGTGTGGCCTGGGAGTTCCATCGAAGGCGTGTGGTAAGAGGAGTGGCACGTGGAATGGCGTGGCACGCCATTGTTGTTGCTTGGAGCTCTATCGAGGGCGTGTTGCACACCATGCCCAAGATGTTCTCCTCTTCGAAAGCGTGTTGCGAACTAATTTGCGCATGGTACGCCATGCTCAAATTAGTTCTCTAGAGGTGTTGCTAGCTTCTCAATTTTGGCCTAGCGTGCTACGCCGAAAGAATGGCATGTCGTCGCACGCCATTCTTGATGACTTCTTGGGCTTGCTTCCTTCAATTTTGGCGTGGCACTTGACTGAAGGGTGTGGCACGCCATGCTTTTTGTTTGTCTAAGCTTCTTGCTTGTCCCTCTATTTTCTTGATCTTACTTATCTCTTCTCTTATTCTCCTAAAAGAATCACGAATTCAAAGCACTCAAAGTGTCAATTGATAATGGTATAAAAACATTTGATTATCAAACAAGAATAACTACTTAACAAGGAAAAAGATAAGAAAAAACTACTAAAGAAGTTCATGCATTACAATACTAAACTTGAGAATTTGCTTGTCCTCAAACAAACAAAAAATCATGCATTTATAATTAAAGAACTTAGTTTTAAAAATCAGGGGTGATTGGTAGTATTCCAAATGGTTTCAGTTGGCCTTTCACTAATCGCACAAAATATTTTAATCCTTCAAGACTTCCAGCCTGATCATATTATAGAATTCTTCCTTCTGAATTCCCACCTTGAAGCAAGCTATTTCTTTCTTTTCTTTTCTTTCGCACTTTTTTTCTTTTCTTTTCATTCATACTTTCTTTCATGGGGTGCTTTGCACCTTTAGCTTTAGCTTTGACTCTAAATATTTTATCTCAAGACGGCTATTAAGTTAAAATTTCAATTGACACTCTCAAACCAGTTGGTTCAAGGTGCAGCATGATAAAGCACCCTTCGGATTTAATTGCTCAAGCCTCTTTTCTTGACATAGAAACTCCACAAGTACTTAACTAGAAAACTCTTTGAGTCCATGTTTCTTTTTATTTTTCCAGTCAGTGGTGCTCAGAGCCTTGGACATTTTTTTCTTCCCCTTCTTAATTTTTTTATTATTTTCTTTTGCTTCTTCAAGGCTCTGTCAAGTTTAAGAATTTTGTAATACTTCTCTAGATTTAAGTTCCAAACAATTATATTCATTTTGTTCTGAACATCATAATTAATTTGGCCTTCCATACCCAATTAGTTATGCTCTTCTCTATTTTTGCTCAACCTTTCTTTTCTTTGCATATTTTCTTTTATTGCACGATTCTTGCTTGCTTAGTGTAGTAAGCTTCAAGTACAGTGGTGGTGATAGAGAAGAACAATATAAAAAAAAAAGCATGCACACAAGAAATAGAAAAAAAAGACCATAAAGCAAAACAAAAAGAACACTTCACCTCCTATTCTTCATTGTCATCTTCGTCCTCATCATTCTCGGCAGCTTCATCCTCAGCAGCTTGTTATGTATCCCATGCACTCTAGAATCCCCGCTCTTCTTGTTCCTTCCTCACCCGCTCTTTATGTTGCTTGTGTTTTTTTCTAAGTTCCTCAGTGATGCTTTTGGCAAAATTTTGAAATGGGATAATGCTTGGATTGGTTTCATGGTCTGCCCAACAATAATAGTTCATTTTGGCTTGAACATTTATTTTGAATTAAGCTTCCTCTAAATATCAAGCTTTTTGTAGTGCTATGAATTCAGTGAACTTTATATGACAGGTTGTCTGCTGCACAGTGAATTTTTAGATTGCTAACTGAAGTTGCTGCCAACCAAATCCTTGTGGTTGATCTTGAAAAAGTTGCTGACTTGATGTGGCTTGGAACTGAGGAACTTGGGATTGATGTTGAGGATGTTGTGGGACCTAATTTTTTTGAGTAGCTTGAGGGCGTGTACTATACACTACCTTTTCCATGTTTGCTACTGTGATAGGTTTGGCTACCTTAATTGGAATATCATCATCAATATGCATCTTGCATCCGCACAGAGGCAGTGAAGTAGGCTTGGAAATCCAAGCTTCGACTTTGGAGATACATTATCTATTAGGTGCTGGATATTTCTAGAGATAATATCTTCAACCTTTACCTCCTCTCCCTTCATTATATAGTGAATCAAATTTCACTTACTTTAGTTACTTCTCAGTTATTTGAGGAGGGAATAATTGATCTTCTAACAAATTTAAACCAACCTCTTGCTGATGGAATTAAGTCCATTCTTTTGAGTTGGTTAGGGTTTTCATCCTTGTCACATTTTTATTGGGCACTTGGCATACAAATATTATTGTACTTTGGGTAGGTACTCAGTCTCTGCTCATAGGCCATCTCGAGAGGAAAAGAAGAAGAGGATGTGGCTCTCAATTTAAGAATTTGTCGAATGTTATTTGGTCTGAAGCCAGTTGGCATGCCCCTCACATAGCTCATAAATGATAGCTCTTCTTTTATAGTGATAAATTTATACTTATTTTTAACATAATAATATAACATTTAACTTAGATTAAATATATATTTAAAGTTAAAAGATATAAAATACACTTGTTTTTTAAATAAGGAAAAAAATTATAAATTAAGATACAAGTAAGTTAGAATATTTTTACAATAATTATTCTTTATTATACTATAACATAAAATATATAATATTGTAAAATTTATACATATACAAACTTTGATATTTGACCCTTTTTTATTTAACTCTTATGTTATACTTATTTGATTTTATTAAATTTTAGTTAGTTTTGCACTTTTAATTTATGTAATTTTTAAGTTTATATTAGCATATATTTATATTTTTGTATATATATATTTATAATTTGGGTAAAGTATATTTTTTATTCTTAACATTTTTAAGATTCTTTAAAATTACTTTTAACATTTAATTTGATTCAATTTTATCCCTGTTATCAAATTTTTTATGATCAACAATTAGTCCAAAAAACTTTTTTGATTTTAACCCTCTCTAAACTAACTCTAATCCTAACTCAAATACTGCATCCTAACCCAACTCTAACCTTAAACCCTCCTTCTTCAATTCACTACTACCACCCCACTATCACCTACACTACTGCATCCCTCATCTCACCATTGCCACAACAACATCTCCATTCACTACAGCACTCAACCCACACAACACCTCTCCAACACTCACTCCTCACCCACAATAGTAGCAACTAATTTTTTTTAAATAAAAAATTAAACATGGTTGACATAAAGAGAAAGAGAGCAAAAGAAGGAGAGAATAAGCATGGAAGTGATGCCTCATATGGTAATAGTGGTATTGCTTGAGAACAGAAGAGGTGTCATCAAAGAAAAATGTTGGTACTGACAGTTTATGGTAGTGCTTGAGGAACAGTGAACAGAGAAAATTGTTGTGCACAAGAGAACGAGGGAGAGAAAGAATGCGAGACAGAGAGTAAGTGTGGGACAGAGTAAGAAGAAGAAGAAAGTGGTAGTGGGCGGTGCTGATGGGTGGGTGGTCACAGTGGTGAGAGAGAATGGAGAAGAGAAAAAGAAAAATGGGACTAAGGGGAAGGACTGTTGTTGTCGCTGATGGCTTGATTGCGACGGCGATGAAGAAAGGGATGAAGGGGTTGCTTCAGAGGAGAGAAAGGGTGAGTAAAATGAGATGAGAACGGAAAGTGCGAGGAAGAAGAGGGATGATGGTGGCTACTGGCTAACGACATTCTCGCCAGTGACAATAATTGTAAATGTAAACGTTTGAGATTAAAAACATACTTTAGCCTTATAATTTTATATATTATTTTAGTATAATTCAATTATTTTTATTAAACTATAGTTAGACCGGTTGAACTTCTAAGTTAAACTCTAAAGTGATCCCTGAAATTCACGGATTGCACCGATTTAGTCCTTAACTTACCAATTGCACTGTTTATGTTATCAATTTTGTTAAAAATGTACCATGTTGGTCCTTCTCCACATTTTCAGCCAGTTTACCTGCCGCCAGCAGTGACATGGCACTGACATGCCACGCTGATGTATATAACGGCTAGTTGAGGTGACAATTGGAACTATTTGACCTATTGTGGTCCCTCTACCTATTTTCAACCCTGATTTTAGCATCCCATCTCTATCACTCTTCATCTTCTTCTCTTTGCTCAGGAACATTCTTCTCCTACTTTTTTGCTGTTATTCTTTGAAATTGAAAGCAAAATCATGATTAGATATGCGAGTCAGGGTCAAGGAATGATATGTGAAATTGCATTGTTTAGAATTAGAATGATGAAACCCTTGGAAACTCAATTGGGAAGTTGTGGTTAATGGTCTTGAGAGCTTTTCATACTACACTATTGCACTTAAATCCAAAACCAAATGCTATTTGCCATACATTATCACCCTTCTTGACCCTTTCGTTGGTTTCTGTGTAAGCCTATTCATACCATGGAGATAGCTGCAAGTTCTTCTTCAGCTCATCCAAAATGGCCCTGCCTCCTGCGTGGATCCAAAAATGTTCGAATGCAAGCTTGAAATCTAGAATATATTGACTTTTGTCTTTAAAAGTTTCTTGGCAACCAATGTTGCAAAGAATCGCAACTGCTCAGATGTTGGAAGCACAAGAGGGCTTAATGTGGTGATGTTGGTTTTCAAAGCATCCCCTGCAATTGTCATAAGATCTTTCTCTTTTGATAATGTGACACCAACTTTTCCATTGACATCATCTTCTTGTTTAATGCAGCCAAAGCTCTTGTCTTCACTAGCCTTATTCGTGCGAACAGTGTGAAACAATTAGTATTCTGATCGTCTCCTTGCGAGAGAATGTTGTCGGGAGGCCTGAGGTAGAGAGTCTTATTAAGGGTGCGGGGTCATCGATGGTCTTTATAGTGTAGGTGGCGACATCATCTTCATCGACGAAAATGGCCTTGAGTGTGCCATCTCCGAAGAGGTGGACCTTTTTCCTGGGAGGCACAAAAGATCCCAACTGAGACAGGCTGCCTGCGAAGTAGCTCGCAAATAGGTTGGCAGAGATGTATGTGAAAGGAATGTTTGCTTCCTCTATCGCCTTCCTCACAACTATCTTGTCCTCAAATGTCACCGTTCTTGGCTCTAACGCGTCCCCCATCCTCGGTGACTCTAGTCCAAACTCTGATGGCAAGAAGCGCTATGAACATACAAGACTAGACTATTAATTGATTGATGATGAAATTAGAAACTAAAATGAATTGAATGAAACCTTAACGTTGCCAGCTTCCTTGATGGCATTAATGAGGTTGAGCTGCAAGCCAATGCTGTGGCTCCTGATATGGACACCAGAGATGGCACTGATGACAACATCCACCTTCTTGACAGCATCCACAATGCTCTGGTGGTCGGAGAATGATGCCTTTATGAGGTGGGCAACATCCAATCATGATTTTGCTTTCAGTTTCAAAGAGTAACAACATAGAAGAAGGAGAAGAACGTTCCTGAGTAAAGAGAAGAAGATGAAGAACGATAGAAATGGGATGTTGAAATTTGGGTTGAAAATAGGCAGAAGAACCACAATGTGCCATATAGTTCCAATTGCCATGTCAGCTAGCCGTTATATACACCAGTGTGGCATGTCAGTGCCATGTCATTACCGGTGGCAAGTAAATTGGCCGGAGATATAGAGAGGGACTAACATGGTGCATTTTTAACAAAGTCGGAGACATAAACAGTGCAATTGATAAGTCAGGGACTAAATCGATGCAATTCGTAAATTTCAAGGACCACTTTAGGGTTTAACTCACTTCTAAATTAATAAACCAATAATTAGAGTAGTTTAATATTTTCAGAACCTTGGTGTCTTTCTTTAAGTACAAACTTTTGTAGGGTTGGGTCTCAAACCGTTCGAAAATATGCGTCTTTTTAAATGATAGGTCAGGATTAAAGTCCAACTTAATGTATCACAAAAAGCTCCAACTTAATGACCACAAAAACAATAGATTATAACATGAAAACAGAAACAAAGGGAGCACGAATGTCCAAAATACAAATGAGAAATATCAAATAACTTAAAAGTGAATAGATGAAATAAAATTTTGAGTGTCACCAAAAATTTTTTTTTGCAGAACTAAGACTTAGTCATAGTTTCTAACCAACAAATGACCAAGGTTTATGTTTCAAGACGCATCTGAAACGAGTTATGAGTGATTAAGCTTTGTGTAATGAGATCGGAAATAGTGGTGAAGGTTTCTAATATAACTTCACGTCAACTTCAACAACAGGTGGAGGTACTTGTAAGGAATTTTATATCTATGTTAACAAGAGTTAAAACAAATTATTTGTAGAATGAATTGAGAAATATCCGATTGCTCATCACTCTTGAAGATCTTCCTTGAAATAAGTGGGTGGTTTTTCCCCTTGCAACCTGAAGAGTTATTCCACGTTGTGTCAAATTCTTCATTGAAGAGGAAGAACTTGGATTCGGGAAGTGTGTTGGGCAAAATGAACTACACATGCAGAATGGTGGAATTCACACCATAATCAGATTGATGAATTGGTTTATATACAAGTTGGATTACACCCTAACCATTGTGGTTAGCTAAACTATAGATACAATAACTAAAATGGTTAACTTAACTAAGGTCCTAACAACCATGGGCCAAGTGGCAGCACTAGAGATAGGACTAACTAATTTGATCTAACTTGCAGCTAATTTCCAAATTGAGAAACTAAGCTACTTATGTTAACTATGTCGTTGGGGTAGTTATCAATTTGGAGGATAACACTTGAAGTAGTGAGTTGCTCGACATCCAAATCGGGTCGGGTACAGGTCGCAATACCCGTGTCCCGAATAGATCGGACATTTTAACCTATATAGCCTTTTGGACGTGTCTTTTTTATTGGATCCATAAAATCTTAACTTTGGGCCATAACTACAGTATGAACAGTTTACATCAAAACTCTACAGACTTGAAAAAAAAAATGAAATCAATAACTACAAATGTTTTGATTATAAATTTATAATTGAGTTTGTTTTGAGGCAAATTCTTAGGTATAGATACTGCATAGACATTTACATATGTAAATTTTTGGGTTAATGCTCAAATTCGTCCCTCAAAGATCACGCGATATTCATTTTCGTTCCTGAATGATTTTCTTAATCAAATTAGTCCCTGAAAGATAAACTGTTAGTCAAATTAGTCCTTCCGTCAATTGAATGATGACGTGTCACGTTAAGTGCCACGTGGCATGATGACATGACACGCCACGTGGCAGAACAGTGACACGTGGCACGCCACGTGACAGGTCAGTGACACGTGGCATGTCACGTGTCACTTGACATATAAAAAAGTTTTTTATTAGTCAAAATAGTCCTTGAAAGTCTAGACGTAAGTCATTTTCAACCCTTAAATTTTAAAAATTAGTCAAACTAGTCCTTATATAATTTTTTTTCTTCATAAAATTATCTCTCTCTTTTAATTCTTCTCAAAATTGAGAGATGGGGCACAATATTGCTTTATCCTTTTAACAAATGAAACCCATTCCTTTGATCATGTTACTGCATGCTCCAACGGATATCACTTTTACTCTTTAGTGGAATCCAAATTTTATTAATTGGAATTATTTGGTTCAGCTGCTAAGTGCAGTGCAGCCTACATCCAGTCTCCATCACAACAATGACGGAATTTCACTATAATCTTCTTTGATTACAGACTATAAAGTGCTAACCCAACATACAAGGGGATTCCCACAGAATACATTGAAGGAGAAGAAAA
This sequence comes from Arachis duranensis, assembly GCF_000817695.3. Lineage (NCBI taxonomy): Eukaryota > Viridiplantae > Streptophyta > Magnoliopsida > Fabales > Fabaceae > Arachis > Arachis duranensis. The sequence goes on along the minus strand of NC_029778.3, from coordinate 29,884,825 downwards.
ACTGTTAGCTCAGGATAACCCATGCAAAACCCAACATGCAATTACCTCTAGTCGTTCCTTGGTCATCAATCTTCATCAATCCGAACGCTCCATCCTTCATCAATCATGTCAATCACACTTTCTCTCTCATTGTTCCAAGGTCTGCAATAACTCCAATTAATAAAATTTGGATTCCACCAAAGAGTAAAAGTAATATCCGTTAGAGCATGCAGTAACATGATCAAAGGAATGGGTTTCATTTGTTAAAAGGATAAAGTAATATTGAGCCCCATCTCTCAATTTTGAAAAGAATTAAAGGAGAGAGATAATTTTATGAAGAAAAAAAATTATATAAGGACTAGTTTGACTAATTTTTAAAATTTAAGGGATGAAAATGACTTACGTCTGAACTTTCAAGGACTATTTTGACTAATAGAAAACTTTTTTATGTCAAGTAACACGTGACATGCCACGTGTCACTGACCTGTCACGTGACGTGCCACGTGTCACTGTTCTGCCACGTGGCGTGTCACGTCATAATGCCACGTGGCACTTAACGTGACACGTCATCATTCAATTGACGAAATGACTAATTTGACTAACAGTTTATCTTTCGGGGACTAATTTGATTAAGAAAATCATTCAGGAACGAAAATGAATATCGCGTGATCTTTCAGGGACGAATTTGAGCATTAACCCGTAAATTTTGATTGGAGAAGCGGTGAATAGACAAGTGTCCCTTGAAGGGACAACTTCTGCATCACAGCACCTACTTCCGTACTTGTAGCAGTAATTCACATCACAGTGTCATGCACGTGCAATTTATAAGATTAAAGAAAAATAATTAAGTAATTAGAATATTTCAATTAGGTATTTAGATGGGCCATTTCATGGTACATGAGTTTGATATGTTTTCTGGGCCTATTTCCTATAAAGCAATTTAAAACATAAAAGGTTAATTTTTGTAGGACTTTTATTTACTGTTTTATTTTAATTTATTGTAACTTTGAAATAAATTTTTAATTTATTACACCTTTGAAATAATTTCTTAATTATCGGAGTTAATTTTTAGAAGGAATTTTTTTAATTACTGAAATTTAAAATTTTGTGTTATTTCAAATGCAATGACTTTACGTTTTGGTAAAATTTAATTTTTTTTTTATCAATTGAAATAAAAATTTATAAAAAATTAGTTATATTCCTAATTGAAACAAGACGTTAACAATATAAGTATTTATGAGTAATTATTTTCTGCCGTGACTAATTCTTGTGCAACTTTTTTACTTATTCTCTCATTTATATATATATTATCAAAAATTTCAAATACATACTATAACAAATTATTATTAATATATTCAGCTAAGATATGTAGTTTGTTAGAATAAATCATTGTAGTATATTATTTTTAATATTTTTTTAAAAATATATAATAATATAATTTTATTATTCTTTCATATTTTGAGTAAATTATAATCTATCAGGATAATTCGTTATTTTATATTAATTTATTTTTGTTTAATTTTTTATTTGATATAATTAATCATTATATACGTGTTTTGATTTTATGTTCGGCTAATAGTTATTTTTTTAGTCAAAATGAATATAAAAAATTAATAATACACCTGTTAGACTGAAATACAAAACCAAAAATAGATTTTTTTTTTACATAATAATACCAAAAAAAATCCAACTTATACTAAAGTTTCTAATTATTTCAGCTTAATTAATAATAACATAAATAATTATTTATTTGAATTTTCTTTCATCACTTGCACAATAAAAAAGGTCCTTAAATCAGCTCTGTAATAAGAGCAGAATTTGTCTCTTTTTAGGACAGTTGTCCAATTCTCTATCAACCAATTAAAATCTATAGGTATAAAAATTAGGAAAGTTTTTAAATGATCCAGTCACCTTTATTGGTTCACCAAAGATCCAGCCTGCAGTACCGTAGAGATAAATAGTTAAAAATCTTGACGGTTTAGATTTGTTGTAATTATTACGCGTTAGAATCGTAGTAAAATAGTCTATTATGTTCCTTATACCTGATCAAAACTTGACCTGAAAAGCAACTGGAATATTGACATAGAGGGCAGATGTCGTATGTGTTGTGAATATATGTAGCCGCAACTGTGCGCTCGGCTGACAAGTGGAGCCGCAGTAGTCAGGAATTTTTTTGGACTAAAAGGCATGGGCCTTTGTTTTTTTTGACAAGCATAGAGATTGATTGGATTTTGTGAGATTTAAGTATTGATGGTTGTTTCACTATTTTATTTCATGGAAACAAAATCAAGTCTTTACAATTTTCAACAACTCCTTCATTTATGCTACTGTTCAACCACAACAAAAATTACCCAATTCAACTACGACATGTCATTACGCCTTCGACAAATTAAACATTCACCCACCAATTCAAGACAGGATTGACAATCGAAACTAAGTAACGAAGACTTCCACATAGGACCCTCACTTGGATCGGAACCACCTGACGGCCGGAGTACATGACCTATTGAACTGACGGTGGAGGCCACAAGACAGCAACGACCAACACCCAAACGATGCCTTGCTGGATTTCTCGAATGTTGTTGGCAGGAAATCGACAGTAGGAAGGGAGCGACTGACCCTCCGACGCTGACGGCCTATCTCACCCACTTTCACTCGGCCGCAGCGAATGACGACCTTCACTGACAAACGGAGGATCACGCCGTCAGAAGAAAGCATCTGTTGGAGCCGCCAATAGCTGCATGCAACACCGATAGCCGCCGACATAGACGTTACATGCGTTCTGGGAGCTAGTGTCAAGTAAGACACAAATGTAACTGAGAGACGCTGGGGGGTGAGGCCAGCAACGTCACTTTCGGAACTTCGGGTTTTCAAAATGACCACGTTTTGAATTACATACCTATAACACAATTTCAACTTTTCCCACCAACCCTCCATGTGTCATATCTATAACGGGCTTCACTTACTTTCCCTAACTATATCACTAAACCCATTATTACTACAACAGTGCCAACAAAGACTTCTTAAAGGCCCACACTAAACAAAACATTCTCAAATTTTATGTCAGCGTTGATTCCTTAAATGTTGCACATGTTAGGCCCATTGCCTCACAGAACAAAAAATTCACATAAGGCCCAACAACGCCAAATCATTAAGCAGCTGGCTCAAATGCAACTTGGCTATCTTTTTCCTTTAAGCTAAATAGCTAATCACACAGTATTGTCCTTACGGTGACTTTTCATTTTATTTCAGGGACATTAACAATATTACACAGTGTGCTACAAGACAAATTTAAAACCTGTTACCTTACCGTACTTGGATTTTTGGTGAACCAATAAAGGTGACTGGATCATTTGAAAACTTTCCTAAAAAATAACTCTCTATGAATGAAGTCTTCAATATAAATAGAAAGTTGATTTCTATACCTAATTACCTATACATTTGAGTTGGTTGATGGAAAATTGGATAAATATTTTAAAAAGGAATAAATTCTACTCTCATTACAGAATTGGTTCAAGGACATTTTTTGTTGTGCACGTAATGAATGAAATATTCGAATAAATAATTATTTATGTTATTACTAAGTAAGCCGAGATAATTAAAGACTTCAGTATAAATTTTTTTTTGGTATTATTATGTAAAAAATGACACATTTTTAGTTCCGTACTTCAGTATAAACCAGTGTATTTTTTATTTTTTATATTCATTTTGTCTATAAAAATTAACTATTAGCCAAACATAAAATCAAAAAAGATATATAATGATTAATTATATCAAATAAAAAACTAAACAAAAATAAATTAATATAAAATAATAAATTATCCTGATAGATTATAATTCACTCACAATTTTACTCACAATGTGAAAGAATAATAAGATATATTATTATATATTTTTTTGAAAAATATTAAAAATAATATACTACAATGATTTATTCTAACAAACTGCATATCTTAGCTGAATATGTTAATAATAATTTGTTACTATTTGAAATTTATGATAATATATATATATATAAATGAGAGAATAAATAAAAATGTTGCACAAAAATTAGTCACCAGAGGAAATAATTACTCATAAATACTTATATTGTTAATGTCTATTCTCAATTAAGGATATAAGTACATTTTTTATAAATTTTTATTTCCAACTGATATTAAAAAAATTTTAAATTTTACAAAAACGTAAAGTCATTACATATAAAATAACACAAAATTTTAAATTTCAGTAATGAATAAAAAAATTCCTCCTAAAAATTAACTCCAATAAGTGAGAACTTATTTCAAAGGTGTAATAAATTAAAAATTTATTTTAAAGTTACAATAAATTAAAATAAAATAGATCTACAAAAATTAACCTTTTTTGTTTTAAATTACTTTATAGAAAATAGGCCCAAGAAACATATTAAACTCATGGCAATGTACTCAAATAAATAAAAGAAGAGAAAACTTTATATGATTGCAACAATTAGAACTTTCTTATCTACATGTTCTTTTTTGTTATTACGTAATCCGTGAGAGCTAACCACGATTTTCTATTTATATATAAACCGTGGCAGCCTGTAACGGTTTAGTAAGGAGAAGTATTGAACGTAAATCGTAGTAGGTCACGAACAGTTTAGCAATGCAGAAATATACCTAAAAAATCCTATAGCCAGTCACGGTTTATGAAGAAATTTTTAAACTCATAATCCCCTGTAGGCTGCCACGGTTTATCAGAAAAATTATTAATGTTCAATAAATTAAATAGTGATGAGCAGAAGGGTTTTGAAAAAATTTGAACACCATTTGATGTCAACTGCAATGCTATGATTTAACTGTAACTATTAGATTGAATAAACCTTATTAGTAGCGTTATAATTTAAAGCTATCTTGACTAGCATACAAAAATTAAATTGACTTCAATTAAAAGTAATAATAAATATAACGGTTAGAAAAATCCTAACAACTAAAGTAACAGGTGGGAAGTCTGAGCAAAAGAAATGGCTGATAGGATTTTGTGCGGTTATTTGAAACATCTGGTTGGAGCGGAATAGCAGAATTTTTCAGAGAGTAGAGACAAATGTTGAAGGAGTAAAGATTCTGTCCTTCTTGAGTTATAAGGAATGGTATAGAGTTGATCCGTTTTGTTGTTGATGACAATGCCAGAGATGACTAACGGGTTACAACTTTTTATTTATGTTTATGTTTTGTTTTTTTGTTGTCTTTCGTTCCTTTTACTTCACTTTATTATGTTGAGCTACCTATGTTCAAAAAAAAAATCCTAACAATATATTTTAAAAAATAAAGCTTTATTAATAATTTACAATTATTTTGACTGTCAAATTATTTTTTAAACTTATTTTTTTTAAGAATTTGAAATTTAGTATTTTTATTTATTTTTTACATATGTTTTAGTACATTCGAGTATGACGGATCAAGTATGGATCTGAATTTTATTTAAGAATTTGATATTTAACCAATGAATTTGATATTTAATCTCACCGTTGTTAAATATCAAATTTATTGGTTAAATATCAAATTCTTAAATAAAATTCAGATCCATACTTGATCCGTCATACTCGAATGTACTAAAACATATGTAAAAAATAAATAAAAACACTAAATTCAAAATTCTTAAAAAAATAAGTTTAAAAAATAATTTGACGGTCAAAATAATTATAAAATATTATTTAATTAAACATTAGTTCTTCCTTACTAATTAAATATTGTAAATTTAACTGTTTAGTTTTATTAATGAAACTTTATTTTTTAAAATATATTGTTAGGATTTTTCTAACAACTATATTTATTATTACTTTTAATTGAAGTTAATCTAATTTTTGTATGCTAGTCAAAATTGTTTTAAATTATAGCGCTACTAATAAGGTTTATTCAATTTAATAGTTACAGTTAAATCATAACATTGTAGTTGACATCAAATGATATTTAAACTTTTTTAAAATCCTTCGGCTCATCACTATTTAATTTGTTGAACATTAATAATTTTTCTCATAAACCATGGCAGTCTATAGGAGTTTATGAGTTTAAAAACCCTTCATAAACTATGGCTGACTATAGGATTTTTTTGGGTATATTTTTGCATTTCTAAACCATTGTGGCCTACCACGGTTTACGTTCAACACTTCTCCTTGTTAAACCGTTATAGGCTGCCACGGTTTATATGTAAATAGGAAACTGTAGTCAACACTTCTCCTTGTTAAACCGTTGTAGACTACTACGGTTTACATGTAAATAGAAAATCGTAATTAACTCCTACAGATTACATAATAACAAAAAAGGACATACAGGTAAAAAAGTTCCAATTATTGCAATCACGTAAAGCTTTCTCTCCTTTTATTTATTTGATCACATTGCCCTTAAACTCATGTACCATGAAATAGCTCATCTAAATACTTAATCCAAATATTCCAATTACCTAATTATCATTCTTTATTAATCTTATAAATTGAACGTGCTTGACACTGTGATATGAACTACTGCTACAACTACAAATATGAACTACTGCTACAACTACAAGTACGGGAAGTAGCTACTGCGATGCAAAAGTTGTCCCTTCAAGGGAGACTTGTCTATTCAGCGCTCCTCCAACAAAAATTGATGCAGAAATTGTCCCTTCAAAGGACACTTGTCTATTCAGCTCTGCTCCAACAAAAATCTACCTATGTAAATGTCTATGCAGTATCTATACCAAAGAATTTGCCTTGTTTTGATTGTGGAAAATAAAAATTAAAACAGGTGCACCAGGCACATAAATGGAGAACAATTTTGTTAATCGATTGAGGTGTACGAAGTCTTTTTGGTATTGATAAGGTAAATTTCAAACAATTTCGTTAATAGATTGAGGCAGGAATATTCATAAATTAAGTGATCAAGAACAATATTTTTTCTTTTTCTTTTTGTGGTGGAAGATTTATGGTGAAAGGCAGGAAAAAAAAAATAGAAGGTACACTACGGATATTATACATTCTTTTGCACCAAACAACAAAAATTGAGAGATTAATGAGCCGAACAATGCTGGCAATTACAAAAAGCTACACATCCTAAAAGCCTACATTTTACAAGTAATTACAAAATATTTTTAATACAGCCTGTCATAGTGAGCAAAAAATTCAGTTGAGGTTAATTCTAGAAGGAAGACACAATCCACCAGGAGCATTCTCTTCCACAAAATTGGATTCACAGTTGACCAGTTTCATCACATACTGAGATGGTGATGCACGGTGTTTTTTTTGTTTGGCTTCAGCAAAAGCTCTTCCAAGAACACGTTCAATCCAATCCTCCACTGCATTTTTCTTCTCTGATAACCATGCAGCTGCAAGAATTTGTACCATTACATCATATTCAATTTCCAGCTGAAAATCTGAACCAAGTGCTCTCTGGAATTGTGTGCTAATGCTTTTCAACAATTCATCAGCAAGTGCATCAAAATTGAATGGCTTGAATAACACTTTTTCTTCAATTTGAAGACAGATATCAGTGGAACATGCTCCTGAGTTTTCCATCTCGTTGTCATTATCATTGATGCATTCTTCGGCCTCGTTTAGCGGCATGTTTAGATCCAGATAGGATCTTGATTTCTCCCTGACCTGTTTCTGCATCTTGCATGTGTTTCCCACCTCTTTGGAGTCATTAGTATCAGCTTGCTTCCTTTTGCTAAGAAATGGTGGTTTGGAGGACCCTTTTCCACGAATAACCTGGACATTTGTGATACCCCTTTTAATGGCATCCTCAGATGCGGTATGTCCAAGTATTAGCTGCATTTGAAATTTCTTGGCTTCAAGGATTCTTTCCTCAGAGAACATTTTCGATCCCTCGGATATAGAAGAGCTATTACTATTACCTTTACTGACAGTCGAGGCTACTATAAAGATTCTGTTGTTGATGCTGATTTCCCTTCCATGAGAATCTGGAAATTTACCAGTTTTTAATGCCTGTGACAAACTAGTCTGCACAAGGTAATCAGCTTTATCGACATGATCAAGAAAAACAACCGAAAGTGGCCTTTTACTCAACTCCCCAGCAATATAGTCCACAACAGTCTTCCTTCTCAGCGCATCATGACAATGTGATATTTGGCAATCAAAAACAGAGTTCAATGAGAAAGACCTGTCCAGCAAGCTTAGATCTACGGATATTAGATTTTCTCTGTTTCCAAATATAATCTCTGCAAGAGCTGCAGCAATTTTCTTTTTGCTGATCCTATCTGGTCCAAGGAAAGCAAACCATATGCCAGCTCTGGAGCCTTTACGTTTTCCTGCACCGGAATTACAAAGGAACAGCCTTCGATTTATTGCATAGATGGCATCATCTTGCCAGCCAACCTTTTCAGCGAGAAGTTGATTTAGAGATTTGAGATCTACCGAATCAAAATTTCCTTCTGAATTTGGAAAAGAGCAAGCAGATCTAGGTGTTTGGTGTGAAGTATTCTCATTTGGGGCATCAAAAAAATCAATTGACAGAGATTCCGACAAGTTTGGAAGATGCTTTTTGTGATCCTGTAGTTTTGGGGTATCTGGCTCTTGAGCTGCTGATGTATATATTGTGCCCAATCCTAAATCTGTCGTCACAGGTGTAAGGGATGAAGATGAACTGTGATCAAGAAGACTTGTATTGGCCATAGAGGAAGGGGCAATCCATGGCGTCCGCACATCAGTCAACTGAATCCCTGAAAATTTCAGTGCATGATCAGTTCCGCTACTGATGCTGGCTGCATCAGAAGATTCCAGAACAGATGGCAACTGTTTCAATGGATAAATACTAGGCGGCTCTCTAGGTAGGTAGGAAGTTTGATTAGAATATTGGACTTCTATATGTGATGGATCTTTACTGCCGCTTTCCGTAAACCCAGAGCCAAACCGTAAACCCTCAAGTGATGGAGCTTGAGGTCTTGTTTGAGAATTATCAACTGATCTGGTGTGATGAAGATTACGGCAAATGTCGTTCCATTTCTTTTGACAACCCAGGATCCTCTCGTTCAAACTTGTGCTTTCTTCATTAACCTGCACTGGATGATGGAGTTCATTCTTAAATAGATACATCTATAACTTCAAACCAATGAAATATTGAGAGAGCAAGACATGATATTGACAAAAACTGAGTACAAGAATTTTGATACTATAAACACAAAGGACAAGAAAATGATAACACAGGAAAATTTTTTTGTGCATTATTGCACCAGAATAATACGATATTTAAGGATCATAACCAACCTTTGCCAAATCCAATCCTCTATGAAAGTTCAAATCAGCATTTTGTAACCAAGGAAAGCTTAAGTAAACAGATGGCAGAGTAGCAGAGCCTACCTTCAAATCAGCAACTTCTTCTTCATATTTTTCATTGCATTCGTCACAACGCGCAGAAGATGCACTTGAACAGCTTACAGGAGTTTTGATTTCAGGTGGTGTAGAAAAGAACCCACCAAACGGAATGAAGGACCCCATCAAGCTGTAAGTTTATCATGAGCAGGTAACTGTGAGATCCAATAGGCACAAAACAGTCAGAAGCTAAAGTGCACATGATGTGTGAGAGAGACTTGAAAGCACCATCATCTACATAAATGAAGTATATTGTTACCCCCAAAAGTGGCAGTCAGAAATATTATGCTTAAATTTCTTTCTAACTATCCTTAAACATATTGGTTCTCTGTACTCACAATGTATAACAAGAATGGGCATCGACAAAGTGGGAAAATCACACCAATACATCTGAAAAGAATCATAGCATTCGTCACTATCGTGCCAGTGAAGGCTCATCCGTGGTGTGTTTGCCAACTCAAGTAGATAGAACTACATCTTCCTAACTACATATCCAGGTTAACAATACACCTCTTTACACTTTTAAGCACTCCTTGATACAGATCTTAGTATCTTTCAGTATCCAGCAAGAAGCACATCACCGCAAATCGCATGTTAATCATCTATCTATTGTCTGTATATGGTTTTTGAACCATGATCATTATTATATATTCCTATAAACCAATAAAGACAAGTAAGCATACTACAGAGGTTCGGGTTTTCACAAATCATTAAATCATCAATAGAAGCGTGCCTCAACCCTCAGTTCCAAGTTCCCATGCCACAAACCGGAAAACTCAAAAAACACCTTGAAAACCATACGAGCCTCGAACACAATATAATATAATAGTATTAATACAAATATAGTAATAATAATATAATAATAGTATAATACAATAGTATGGATTAATGTATATATATATCAAGGTGCAAGAACCCTGTACAGTACATGTCGGATTATTTCAACTACAAACTTCAAGCATGTCTTGTTGTAACTCCGCCATTTTAACCAATAGAAAAGTAAAAAGACCAAAAAGAAGAAAAAGGATAAACTATAAAGAAAAGAAAGAGACGCACCTGGATTTAGGGTAGAGTCCTTCCATTGAAGGGGTAGCAGATGTCACGGTTATAGGATACAGATCCCAATCCTTTTCCACATTTGGGAACAAACCCAATAACTTCGAATACACATCACACTTCTCCGCCACCCCAACCAACCAAACCTTCCCTCCACCACCACCACCGTCCAACAACAACCTCGTTATCCTCGAAAGAACAAACCCAACAGCACCACTATCCACTCCATCTTTAACAAAAGCCCCAACATCCCCAAAGCTCACAACAACACCACCACCATTGGAGCATTGACCGGCTTCTCGGCCCAACTCCTCAAACCTCAACCCCATCTTCTCCTCACTCATGGCGCCAGAAATCAAGAATTCTTGAATCTCGTTCTCCACCGAGATGACATTAACCGCAGCCATTTCTGGTGGGAACATTGCAACACCACGACCCTTCTCGATCATCTCAACGAAGCTTCTGAGCGCGGTTTTCGCGTAAACACCCATAAGCAAAGGGTTTCTCTTGTTCTTCCGCGTTAGAATATCCGCAACCCTTCTGCAGTTCTCGTCCAGGAATGGGAACCCGGAAGAGAAACCGGGTCCGGGTCGACCCGATTCAAGACTGCAGAGGAAGAGGGGGGGCGGGTAGCGCGTTCTTGAGAAGATTCTAGAAGAAGGCGGAGGGTTAGGAGGCTGAAGAAGTGCGAGTTTTATGTCGGGGCTCCGAAAACCCGCTTCGCCGAAGACGCGACTCACGATTGGATCATCTAAGATTGAAAGAACGAAGTGTTTGAGCTCAACTTTCAGAAACGACGCCGTTCCTTGATTGAACTGAGGGTTTTGGTGATTGTGGATTTGCATCAAGTGGAAGGTATCCGGGTGGCGCCGTTGGTTCGCCTGGGAGCGTTTTATGGCCGCCATGAGGGAATTCGACACCGGAGGTCCGTCGTCGTCGGCGGTGGAGGAGATAGATGAGGGTTTGGAGGAGGGGAGGCGGTCGAGGGACACGCCGACGGAGAGTTCTAGGGCGCGCAGCTGGAGGCGCGGGGAGACGGTTACGGCTGCGGCTACGGCGGTGACGACGGTGCGAGATCGGGTGATTGCGTCGCGGAGGGAGGAGGAAGGGAGGGCCAAGAGAGCAGAGACTGCGTGGAGGGAGGTCGTCTGGGCGTGGCTCCGGCGACGCGCCACCGCGACAGCGTCGTCGAGAGAACGTGCCGCCTCGTCTGTCAAGCATTGCCTCGCTGCGCTTACCGGCGTCGGCATCGCCGGCGAGCATGTATCGGTACTAAGAGAGCTCTATATGTATAAATAAAAATAATAATATATATGCAAACTCTATAATTATCTATAAGAGTCTATAATAATAGTATAATAATGATGATGATGATGGTGATTAATTTAATTTAATTATTATGTATGTGATATATCATATATGATGATGGATGAGTATGAGGACGCTGACAAATGTGGCGTTTGTGTGTGTTTGAGAAGAAGGAAAAGGGGTTTGAGGTTTGGGTTTTTGTTGTTGAGAGAGTATGAATAATTTATTGGAGTTTGTATGTTAATTAAATGAGAGAAAGAAGAAGAAAGAATAGGCAGAGAGAGAGAGAGAGAGAGAGAGAGAGAGAGTGGTG
>NC_029778.3:29860489-29872758 GCF_000817695.3 Arachis duranensis | reverse complement strand
TATATCGTACTTTTTTCTTTTAAAAGGAGAAGGTTAATAAAATCAAAAATATAAATTTCATTATATTTAATTAAATGATAACATAAAACTCTCCCATAATAAAATTATAAACTATAATATAATTAACTTAATTATAAATTTTATATGTCTAACTTCTTACTTTTTATTTACCGATTATTTTTTAATTTAGTCTTGATGTGGGATGAGGAAAAAAGGTTTCAATTCATATGCGAGACAGCGAGAGCAAAGATATTTTCACTTCTAAATTTTAATAGATTATAAATATAGAGTTCTGAATTGACAACGAAATCCAATTGACCATTTTTATATCTTTTAAAATGAGAATTTGATTTTGATGTATTTGTAATATAAAATATTTTATATAATTATTTAATTATTTTTATATTTTTATAATTATTTATATAATTACTGTAAAATATAATTATTTTTGTTAACATAATATTATATAATTATTTTATATTAATAGTATATTAAAATTAATTTTTTTAAAAATAAATTATTAAATTTAACAACTTTTTCTTTTTCTTGTGTAGTAACACTTTTATTTTTATTGAATTTAAGATATGGGAAATCTTTTCTAAAATTATACTCTGAATTAAATCTTAATTTGTATTTATATATAGCATTCGTATATTTTATACAATATAAATGTTTAATCATATATATAACACTTTCTTTTTATTGAAGTGATGATACGGGGAAAATTTTTCTAAGAATATAATATGTGAAAAAAAAGAATCTTAATTTGTAAGTTGTCGTCAAATAATAATTTTTTGCATCCGTAAAAGATTGTGAAGTATAGTATCACAAACATGATTGAATCTTATATTATGATTAGTAATTTGTAAGTGAAAATATTTGATTCCTTAAAATATTAAAATATCAATACATTAAAATAATTTTTATTATAAATATGATATAATAATAGATAAATAAGTTAATTAGTAAAATACTAATATATGATCATTTTGTACGAAATTATACCTACGCTACTGATATTTATAAGTTAACTCATGGTCTCTCACATTCTTTATAGGCAAATAATGCTGTTCACTTGTTTGTATAATTATTAATTAGATTTTTGACCTATATGTAACTTCATGTATATGTTATAAGTTGACGAGGAGCCCATTATCATCATTACATTAAATATATAAATAATAAACAATTATATTTTTTCTTATTTAGAATAATTCAAATAACACACCTGAAAAGAAAACAGATTTTTATTTATTTGTTTTATAGATAGTAGGACCCGTTTTTCTTCGTTAATTATTTTTTATATGATGGATGAAATGGTGTAATACATTGATATGAGTTAAAATGGGTGTATTTCACAAATGTGATGTATAATATAAATCGTTACTCACGATTTGCATAACAAAAGAAATCTTTATTCACGATTTCATAAATCACATTTTTTTAATTAAAAAATTAAAATCGTAACTCACGATTTCTTTTTTTTTTTTTGTCTTATCTGAAATTGTAACATACGATTTCTATTAATTTTTTTTATTTTTTGTCTTATTTGAAATCATTACTTACGATTTCTTTTATCCCATATCAATGCATTACACCAAAATATCATAATATTAATGAAAAACACCCATAACAACACAATATAAAAAAAATAGCCGTTTTTCTTTACTCATTGATTGTAAATAAAACACATGGTAGGCATAGATTCTCTATTGCTCTATCTAGGCAGAGAGACGAGAAGCCAAGAACTCTGAGTTTTCCTCCTTAATAGTATCAAAAACAACTTTAACAATTATATAACATTTTTTTTATTGAAATTCGTAATTATATTGTATAGTTGTGTGTTTCAATAATTCAATCCTTTTTTGTTTAGAATTAATTTTAAAGATTATTATTGAGTGCTTGTCCTTCAGAGGTTCATGGTGAAGATTAGTGAGAGAGTGAGATAGAGATGCCGTGCCCACTTAAGCAAATGGGCCAGTGCGAGTCACTGTCAAGCTTTTGAGTCTACAGGGACATTTTGTCCTTTTTAATTGTTCTTTTTTCATCCTCCTTTTTATTTGGTGACTTTAATACTACATAACTACATATCTTAGAATTTAATTACTTCACACCTAAATGGATAACTATATTTAATTATTTATAGATCCTTTTGAAATAATAAATATTAAATAACAGAGTTGAATATTTTTATTGATTTTATGAAACACAATTAAAGTATTATATAATTTCTTTTTTCTATAATATTATTATAAATAAATTAAATCTAATATATTTATTAAAAATATTACATGATTTAGGAACTATTCAAATAAAGATGTCTAAAATATTTTTTGTAAAGATATTTTTTAGTATTATATGCAATAAAATTACGTAAATACGCCAAAGCAAAAATCGTTTCAGCAATAAGCCAGATCGTATTTTTATATAATTCGAATCAGGTTGGTTCGAACTGTATTTGTTAGTAAATCGAACCAGGTTAGTTCGAATTAGGGTTTTTTTTTTGTTAGTAATTCGAACCAGCCTGGTTCGAATTAGGAATGAAGGTAATTCGAACCAAGGTGGTTCGAATTATAGAGAGAGAAGGTTCCCATGTAATTCGAACCGGGTTGGTTCGAATTACACCAATCATAGTTCGAACCAGGCCGGTTCGAATTAGTGTGAGACTGAGCTGTATATATATGGTTCCAAACGTGAATTAGTCTCATTAGAGGGAGTAGGATGGCTAGTGAGGAGAGTTTTGTGGTTTTGGTGCACCACAGAGGATCAGAGAGTTTTCTTGTTTTGGTGCACCACAGAGGATCTGTTAATAGAAAAACTCGTTCCGGAGTAAAGTTCACAGATAAGAATCCTCTATGTATTGTCATAACATCTACGACGAGTTACGATGATCTTGTTAACGCTGTACTAATGAAGCTTGGTCTGGAGGGTGCGAAGCGGGTAAAGAAGTTTTTCTATCGCATTCCAGTCACAGTGCTACAGAATACAGTGAAGTATGATTGCTTCACGATTAACAATGATGCGGACCTGCAAGTAATGTTTCTCTGTCGGCGGCAGTTTCCGGAGGTGAGGACACCGGAGTTGTTGGCCCGGCTGGTTGATGTTGTATCCAGCTCCGGCGGTTCGAACAGGAATACGAACACTATGGCGAATGCAGCAGGTTCTAGTTCCCGGCCTGCCGTTGCTTCCTCGTCCGTCCCTGTGTACGAACCAGTGGTCCAACATGTCGCCTCCCCATCTTTCGCTGTTGACCTCAATGCCACCGAAGGCGACGAGGTAGTGGAAAGGGAAAATTTGCCGAACGCTTTAGTGGGAGTTGCACCTGTTGGCGTAGGAGACGGTTTTTTGGACGATGAAGACGAGGATGACGTCGAGCCGGATATGATTGACGATGATAGCGCTGATGATATTGGAGCGACTGGGCCTGCATTGGAGGTAGGTGGTTCAAGCTCTGGCACACAGCAGTATCCACCACATTTTTCCTCGTTGGACTTGGACGCCATGAGACATGAGGGGGTTTTAGGGCACGCTGTTGGATTCGGAGCTAGAGATGCGGAAGGGACTACTGGTCTGAGAGAGTTCTAGGTTGGTCAGCAATTCCAGGATAAAGATGAGGCCCTTTTAAGTGTGAAGACTTACAGCATCCGGCGAGGGGTACAGTACAAGGTGGTGGAGTCCGATCACCGCCGGTATGTGGGCAAGTGTTCCGAGTTTGGGAATGGGTGCACATGGTTGATTCGACTGAGTCTCCGGAAGCGCAAGGGCATTTGGGAGGTCAAACGGTACAATGGACCTCACACTTGCCTGGCCACATCCATCTCTAGTGACCACAGGAGTTTGGATTATCATGTGATTTCAACTTTCATTATGCCAATGGTTAGGGTCGATGCATCCGTGAGCATCAAGGTGCTCCTGAACGCCACGGCAGCGCACTTTGGTTTTAGGCCGACTTACCGGAGGGTTTGGATGGCGAAGCAGAAATCGATTGCCCTCATATACGGTGACTGGGATGAGTCCTACAACGACCTGCCTAGGTGGGTCTTGGGTGTCCAACTGACGATGCCTGGGAGTGTTGTGGTCCTGAAGACGAGCCCGGTTCGAGTTGGAGGACAGGTGGACGAATCTCAAGCGTACTTCCACAGACATTTCTGGACTTTCCCGCCCTGCATCGAGGCATTCCGTCATTGCAAGCCGCTAATCAGCATTGACGGCACACATTTGTATGGGAAGTATGGGGGAACGTTGCTCATCGCGATTGCACAGGATGGGAACTCCAACATTCTACCTGTGGCATTCGCACTAGTAGAAGGTGAGAATGCGGAATCCTGGACATTCTTTCTCTCACACCTTCGACAGCACGTGACCCCGCAGCCCGGTCTGCTGGTTATATCGGACAGGCACAACGGCATTAAGGCTGCGCTTGAGGCCCCTGACGGCGGTTGGCTACCGCCATCTGCGTACCGTGCATTCTGCATACGACACGTAGCGGCTAATTTTGCCCTAACCTTCAAGGGCAAAGACGCTAGGAGGCTACTAGTGAATGCGGCGTATGCGAAGACCGAGGTTGAATTTGATTACTGGTTTGATATCCTGCGATCTGAAGATCCGGCGATGTGTGACTGGGCGAACCGGATTGATTACTCGTTGTGGACTCAGCATCGTGATGAGGGGCGGAGATTCGGTCACATGACGACGAACATCTCCGAGTGTGTCAACTCTATCCTGAAGGGGGTCAGAAATCTCCCTGTAGCATCCCTGGTGAAGGCAACATATTGTAGGCTTGCGGAACTGTTTGTTCGCAAGGGGAGAGAGGCTGAGGCCCAGATGGGTACAGGACAACAATTCAGTCAGCATTTGGTGAAGTGTATTGAGGCCAACATGAAGACGGCCAGGTGCTTCACGGTGACGCTGTATGACCGGGATAACTCCGAGTTCACTGTAGCAGAGACCACTCCGACTGGTTCTTTCTCCTTGGGTACTTACAGAGTATCACTTGCCTCTCGGACATGTGACTGCGGGTACTTCCAGGCTCTTCATTTCCCGTGTCAGCACGCACTTGCGTGCTGTGCATACTCACGGGTCACCTGGACCTCTTACGTTCACAGCGTCTATCAGATTAGCTCGGTCTTCAATGTGTATCGGATGGGATTCACACCTCCCATCCCGGAGGGCTTCTGGCCACCTTACGACGGGCCCACGGTGATTCCAGACCCTGCCATGAGGCGTGCCAGAGAGGGTCGTCCTAGATCCACTAGGATACGGACGAATATGGACGACGCGGATCCGAATCGGCCAAAGAGGTGCGGCCTATGTCGCCAACCCGGACACACGCGACGTAGTTGCCCACAGGTTGGAGGCTCGTCTCAGACAGGACACCGTTAGTTTGCATGTTGTTAGTGTTAGCATTATCTACATTAGTGCGCATCTTGCTAGTCTTAGAGTTATTTAGATTATATCCCATGTTGTTAGTGTCAGTATTAATAACATTAGTGCACATGACTTTTAGTTTGATCGTTGTGAGTAGTAATGAATATGGCTTTTTTAATTATGTATTTTTTTCCTTTAAAGTTCAATCATGTATCATCCTGGTTTGTACTTTTTTTGTTATGTTATAGTCTGTTTACCTATGTTTTTTTTTTTAATTTGTGTTTTGGGACATTCATTTTGTATGATCAATGAATCTTGAAACAGTTCAGCGTTTATTTTCTCTTATTCAGTCTCACACATAGTTCGAACCGGCCTGGTTCGAACTATGATTGGTGTAATTCGAACCAGCCTGGTTCGAATTACATGCAGACATTCTCTCTCTATAATTCGAACCACCTTGGTTCGAATTACCTTCATTCCTAATTCGAACCAGGCTGGTTCGAATTACTAACAAAAAAAAACCCTAATTCGAACTAACCTGGTTCGATTTACTAACAAATACAGTTCGAACCAACCTGGTTCGAATTATATAAAAATACGATCTGGCTTATTGCTGAAACGATTTTTGCTTTGGCGTATTTACGTAATTTTCTGAGCCAGTCCATTTTTTCATTCAAATTAATTTATCTAATTTAATTTTAACAAAAATAATACGATTTAATTAATTATATGTGTTAAATTTTAATTATTAAAATATATCTTTAAAAAAAGACGTTTTTATTTGAGTGATTCTTAATTAATTTTTGTCCTTAACAAAAAATTTTGATTGGAACAAACAAGAATACAAGATATGTTTATGAAACGGAAATTGAAATTGCTGATATATATAAACTTGAGATGATGTAGAAAGGCGCTATTAAAAAGCAGAAGGAAAAGGATATATAGGATAAGTACCCTAACTAATGAGTTCGATATATTTATAATAAAAGAGAATTTTATTTTATTATTTTATTTAAGATACAATTGTTAGTTATGAATCTAACCAAATTGTACATTTATTCGTCTAAATGTAACATATATAACATTTTTTCCTAAGTTTTTGTACGCGTTCATAAAATTTAAAAGGCAAAAGAATAAATCCAGAAAACTGATTAACTTAGGTAATGAAGGAATTAATTGTGCTTTTAAGAATCACACGAAAAGCACCAGCTATATATATGCTAAAAGCATACTGTTGACTTTACATGATTGGCCTAATATAAAGTCATGTAAATTTTTACTCTCTTTTTTAATTTTTTAGTTAAAACAGGGATTAATCGAGATTCGAGATATCCATATGATAATTCGAATATCACCTTAAAATAAAAGCGACACTACTGTACAAAGATAAACATTACAATTATTTTCTCTCCTTTAATTTTCTCAAAACTAAAAATTCTTCTTTATATTATTTCCGAGTTAGAAAAAGAAGTGAATAGTGACAGAAAGGTTGCTTGGTAAGTGAGTGCGTTGGAAGCAGTCCAGCCACAATTAAAAAGAAGAGAGAAAATAAGTGAGAATTGATTATTAATTATTAAAAGGAAGATATGTAATACAAGATTTAGTTTGATGCTGAAAGATATAGTCATACTCATAGAGAAGGGGAAATTGATTTTTATAGCTGTCCACGTCAATTCAGGGTGTGAAAGGTATCGTTATCATATTTCTTAGTGGAATAAGGATTTTTTGACTAGACAAAAAAGGTGGCCGAATTTCAACGATTAAATATTTTATTAACATTATAATAACTAGTGAATTAATTGACACATTGTGTATATTTTTCCAGAAGAATATAGCAATATTAAAAATGCTTTTGTATTTATTTATATTTATAATAATGTATATAAATAGATGAAAGTGGATTATCTTTTTCTTTGATGCTTTTTGAAGTTGCATACTACACTGTTTGTCGGAAATCCACTTAGATGATGATGGCCCTTTTGAAAATGGGGGTTTTCCAATTGGTATTGAAAATGCTGGGCACAGCACAATAGCTCCATTGTGAGGACTCTGGAGACACCAAAACAAACATAACAGAAAAGTAATGGAGAGATTGAACAGAATAATGGAGAGATTAAATAGGATGTAAATTATAAGATTTAAGTAGGTTAGTCAAAATGGCAGAATATATCTGATTTTAGATGCGATAAAAAAGTGTCTTTAAAATTTAAAAGTAAATTCTATCACACTGCTATAAGACCGGCTATGCTTTATGGTACAGAGTATTGGGCAGTCAAAGGGGAACACGAATATAAGTTGAGTGTAGCAGAGATAAAGATGTTGAGATGGATGAGTGGTCATACCCAATTGGATAAAATAAGGAACGAATATATAAGGGGGAGAGTTGGAGTAGCACCCATTGTGAAAAAGATGGTTGAATCGCGTCTCAGGTAGTTTGGACATGTGAGAAGAAGACCGACAGAACACCCAGTTAGGAGGGTGGATGAGATGGAAAATGGACAAGAGGTGAAAGGCAGAGGAAGACCTAAGATTAAAAAGATCATCCATGAGGTGGTAAAATAAAATCTACATGTAAACAATTTATTTGTAGACATAATTTATGACATAGCACAATGGCATCATTTGATTCATGTAACCGACCCCAACTATTAGGACAAGACTTTGTTGTTGTTATTGTTGTGTTCAAGTTGGTGAAACACACATATATGGACAAAAATAAGGTTTTACAGGAGTACAGGAGCGTTGCCGATGCAAAACATTGTTACCGATATTATTGGCAATTTGACATTTTGCCATTGGCAGATTGTTTGCGTGTGCAACACATGTTGCTACACTAAAAATCCACGGCAACAACCTCTCTCCCTCTTAACGCCAGCACAACTCTTTCTTTCTATCTCTTTCTCTCTTTCTCATATTTTGGTTTTATCTTGAGTGATTTTTTACTAATCTTTTTTTTTTCCTTCAAACTAACTTCGCTTCTTCTTTATTTCTAACGTATATGTTAAGAGAATGAATAGCATCGAATTAAATCAATTTATATCATTTATATTTATATAGCGTATCTGTATCTTAAGATTATACATTCTAAAAAAAATTATTTTTGTTGAAATTGTTTTAAATTTTGCTAGCTTTTTTTTATCTTTTTTCATTTCACTCCTTAGGTCTCTCTTTTTGTTACTGTGTTGTGTTGTGGATGGTGTTAGTAATGTTGGTAATGGTGGTGTGATGTTATTGTTATAGTGTTAAAGATGGTTTAACACTGTTTAAATCAAAAGAAGTTAAAAGGAAAAAAATATAGAGAAAGAAAATGAATGAAAAACTTAATTTTCTTTGATCGGATAAAAAGGAAAATTGGGCGGAAAGAAATAAAATTGACGTGAAACTCATTTCCAACTTTCCACTCTATACATGTGAAGAAAACTGAGAAAAATTTGCAAATAAGGGTAAGAATCTTACCCTTTATATTATTCCACCGGAGTTTTTGTTATTATTCTTCAGCAATCATATCTTATGCCACTATATCTATGTTGGTACTAAATTTCAAAGTAAATTTCTACAAATATATATAAATATAATATGTTCAAATACACTTTGTACATTTATTCAAATATATTAATATAACAGAAATAGAAACAGCACTTGTCAATAAAGTTCTCTCTAATTTTTTATGTTTAAATACATTTTTTAGAAAAATAAAAATTTATAACAGATAATTTATATGTATATAACAGAACAGCATAAAGCCATGAACTAAAAGTAAAATCAAATTAAAAATTTGTATATGTACTTAGGCTAGGTCGAATTAAAATCAAATTAAATA
Organism: Arachis duranensis; assembly: GCF_000817695.3. Lineage (NCBI taxonomy): Eukaryota > Viridiplantae > Streptophyta > Magnoliopsida > Fabales > Fabaceae > Arachis > Arachis duranensis. Next base: position 29,863,571 of record NC_029778.3, on the reverse strand, counting down.
ATCACTAATCTAATTAAAATCAAATTAAATAATAACTTATCTAATTTGCATATTTACTGAAACAAATTTCAGTTTTCAAGGCAGATAAACATAATTTTAAGCAAAGCGAACACGGAAAGTAGGCGCTGAACGGAGGAACAAAACACAAGGTAGGGTGCAGCAGAGCCGGCAACACAACACGGACAAACTGAACGGAAGAACGAAGCACGCGAGCAAGCTGGCGACGTGAGTAGGGTGCAGCAAAGCTCACGACGAGAGTGAGGGGAGAGTTCAACAGCACCAGCGGCGCAAGTTAAGGCAGACGCGGGTAAGGTGAATAGTGCCGGCGACGGGAATGGGATAGGCGCGGCAGAGTACAACAGTGCTAGGATGCAGAGAGATTGAGATTTGAGAGAAGATGATTAGAGTTCATTGTGTTCTTCGAAGGCTGGGGGCTGTAAAATGTGATTCGCGATATGAAAGTACTGAGGCCAAGTAGGGTTGTTAATTTTGTATTTATATCTCATTAAATAAGAAATGAGTTTTATATAATTAAAAAATATTATTATTATAAATTGATAAACTTGGTTCTATGGCCAAGGATATTTTACATAGGTTGAAGGTGCAAGTAAGTCGGATAGGGTTGAGACTCAACGCGCATCCTATTCGCTTCATAGGCAAACTCGCTCTACGTCCAACAAGTAGACCCAGGTGTTTTTTTACAATCTGTATAAAACTGTATATCATACACAGAAAGTTACATTATATAAGAAATAGATAGTTCCTTGGCAAGTTGGGAATCAGAAGTGTTTTTACAGGAAGAATTCACCTTCTTATTCCTATTGAAAAACATTATTGAATATTGACCTCCATTTTTACCACTTTCTTGTGAATAAATTAAAATTTTATCAGTAACTCAACTCTATATTTCTTTTGTCTCTTCCCTGTTTGGGTTTTTATTCAAGTAGTAGAGAATTTTTTTTAAATATTTGTTATTGTTGGATGAAGTGGGTACAGTGAGAATTGAATACAGAGATAAATATGATGTTGTAAGAGAGAGATATTCTACTTCTCTCTCTCTTTTTTGTGGATTGGTTAAAGAAAAAACAATAAGGTTAGAGAAAAACAAAGAATGCTGTTTGAGTGAAAGGAGAGTGAAGTGGATGTAAAATGTAAAGGATTAAAAGTTTGTCGAATCAGATTACAATATTAGAACTACAAAAAATTAATGTGCTTTCAATGTCAACTAATCCGCGAGATGAGATTAAGAGGAAAACCGTGTTGAGGAAGAGATGAAACCAGCAACCTAAGGCGCGCGTGCTATAGCAAAAAGCAAATAGAGCCAAAGAAATTACCTAACCACCAGCAATAAAAGAGCAAGCATTGGAATAGATGGCACGGAGTGTGACACAGTGTCTGAGAAGCATAATAAAATCTTGAGCATTGTGATGATGAAGGCCGATGGGACGATGCTACAGTGATGAGGGTTGGCGGGATGAAGCGTGCTAAAACACAATCACAATCGGAAGTGAGTGTAGAGTACCTGGGATGCACCCAAACAAAATTAGGGGGAGTTGGAAAGTGAATTCAAGTTAGGTTTTGTGGTTCGGATCGAGTGTTTGTTGGTCATATTTAATCTAAAAAAAAAGAAAAAATTTACTCATCTTTTAAATTAAAAATGCATCATTTTATGTGCTAACATGTGATTTAACATGTTAGATCAGTTTTATTAACATCATTAGTAAAAAAAATAATTAAAAAATTAATGTGATTAATTTAAAATTTTGTAAAGACGGATTTAATTGAAATAATTTTTTAATTATCTATTTAAAGATTAAATGATCTTTAAAAAGATAAATTTAATTATTTACATTTGTTATAGGGTAAAAAACGCATTATGCAATTCAACCAAACCAGATTCTCATTTATCAATCAACCAAAACACACTATAATGTAATTCGAAACAACAAAATTCGAATTAGATTTGTTCATAATTCGAATCGACTTAGCTCGAATTATGACCAACCATTGCGCACAAGTAGTTCGAATCAAGTTGCCACGAATTACACAACTATAGTTCGAATTTAGTCAATTCGAATTACATGCATTTCGTGACATAGGGAAGTTGGAATAGTATCAATTCCAATTACTCTTTTTTGCATGTGTGCCACTGGCAGAGGAGAGAGACCTAAAAGTGTTGAAGATGAAGGACTGAGAAGCTGATGACAAAGCAGTGCTCTGCCTCTCACCCAATGTTCTGTGTTCTATCATAAAAGCAATTAAGAGTTAACGGCGAGAGTAATTACGTATTAATTAGAATTTTTATTTAGCTTTTATTATTAAAAAAATTTAAATATTTTTATTTAATACATATAAATAAATATATTCAAAATTTAAATATTTTATATTTTTAAAAAAAAAATTTAAATTTATAAATTTAATATGTACTCTTAAAGCACAAAATAGATAAATCCTGAAATTTATGCTAAATTTAACAATTTAACCAGTTTAAATTTTATTATAATTTTATATATATATATATTTTGATGATTACACAATTTTAGAAATATTTAAAAAGTATTATTAAAATTAAAATTATATTTTTTATTATTTGACAATAAAATAAAAAATAAAAAATTAGGGATTAATATTGCTAGGTAGCCAGTAATTGTGGTGGCAAATTTGTACCCTAACAAAAATATTAGGAATTAATATTGCTAGGTAGACAAAAAAAAATAGTCATAACTTACTTTATTTAACATTAATTATATAAACTTGGTTACAGAATATTTCATTAACAAACTTAACTATTAGGAGTTAAATAAAAATTTGATATAAAAACTTTTAAGAGGCCAGTCTTCTTTCCTAAAATAGAATAATGAATCTAATGAAATATTACCAGAGTAGAAAAAATTGAGATTTTATAAAATATTAAAATATAAATTAAGTACATAAAATATAAAATTATAATAAAATTTAAAATGGTTAAATTATTAATTTAGCATAAATGTTAGGATTTATCTATTTTGTACTTTAAGAGTACATATTAAATTTATAAATTTAAATTTTTTATTAAAAATATAAAATATTTAAATTTTGAAGG
>NC_029778.3:29840629-29860294 GCF_000817695.3 Arachis duranensis | reverse complement strand
TAAATTTATAAATTTAAATTTTGTATTAAAAATATAAAATATTTAAATTTTAAATGTATTTATTTATATGTATTAAATAAAAATATTTAAATTTTTTTAATAATAAGAGTTAAATAAAAATTTGAATTAATATATAATTACTCTCGCAGTTAACTCTTAATTGCTTTTATAATAGAACACAGAATATTGGGTGAGAGGCAGAGCACTGCTTTGTCATCGACTTCTCAATCCTTTATCTTCAACACTTTTAGGTAGCGTTTGGTGGAGAGACAGATACTGAAAGACTGAGACTGAGAGACAGAGACTAAGAGACAGAGACTGAAATAAGTTTTAGTATTCTGTTTGGTGCCAAGTGAGAGACAAAAATTGAAACAAGAATAAAACTCTAATTTAATTTGCACAAAGGATAAAATTGGAATTAATTAATTAAAATGAGAGTATTTTAGGTATAAAATATTATTAAAGTTTCAGTCTCTGTTTCTAAAAATATCAGTCCCCTGTGTCCCTACATTTTGGAGGCACTGAAATACTGAAATTTTGGGGACAGAGACAGAAATTTTAGTACCAGTCTCTGAGCCAACAAACATAATACTGTATCTCAGTCTCTCAGTCTTTATCCCAGTACTGCAAAACAAACGCTACCTTAAGTCTCTCTCTTCCGCTAGTGGCACACATACAAAAAAGAGTAATTCAAATTGATACTATTCGAACTTTCCCTATATCACGAAATGCATGTAATTCAAATTGACTAAATTCGAACTATGATTGTGTAATTGGTGGCGACTTAATTCGAACTATTTGTGCGCAATAATTGGTCATAATTCGAACTAAGTCGATTCGAATTATGAACAAATTTAATTCGAATTTTGTTGCTTGAAATTATAGTATAATGTGTTTTGGTTGATTGATAAATGAAAATCTAATTTAACTGAATTGCATAATTAAAATCTGTCCACGATTTATATGATTTTTTACCCTCAATGCTAAATTTATTGTCTCTTCTGCGAAACTTTTGATAAATAAAAATCATGTGGATCTCATTATCTCATGTGAGCGGGGTTGACATGACTACTACTCCAAGACATAAATTAACCCTGCGGTTTCCACAATTGTAGGGATTTTACATCGTACCATGAATCAATATGGGATTGGAAACAGTAGTAATAGTGTCTAGTGTGCATGGCCCTCCACCCACAATAATCACACACCATGCTTACATAAACAACCCCCTTTTTTTTCTCTTCCTTTTTCTTAATTTGGGTTATAATGTCACTTATAAAATTGGGGTATGATGTCATTTAGCCTAGTCTAATGTCGATAATAATTATGCGCTATATTTTTAACCTTTTTCAGGAGCTTAATTATCAGGTAACAATTATTTTTACTTTTTAAAAAATAATAAAAAAAATAAAATTTGGTTCGATCATTTTTTTAAAGACTAAAATATTCTTATAATTAATTCTGGAAAAAACTAAAGTATTATTTTAAATATCTTGACAAAAATATCTTTAAAAAGATTAAAATATTTTTATAAAATTAATTAAGATTGTTGCATTAATTTTTTTAATAATGATTATAGTTTTGTTCATCTCATTATATTGACTAAACTAAAATTTTAATGTTTTCTTAATGTGACTAAAATAGTTTATTTTAATTAATATTTAGAAGTACAATAAAAAATGGTTAAAATTGACATTACCTAAATAAGAGTGAGTCACATATTTTAAGGAATAATAATAATAATAATAATAGTGCTCAATGGTTTATATGATATCTGTTTTCATACTTTTCATCTTTTTTTTTTCTTTATTATTTTATTATATCTTCAGAGGTTTTATGTGATTTTGTTTTATTAATTTTTTTCAATCAAGTATTGATATTTTGCTCCTACAAAAAATATCAAAAATATTTAAAAAATAAATAAATTCTATCCATATAAAGTTGTTTTAGGTATTTTATTTCATTTATTCAATCAATTTAAAATAAATAATTATGAATTTAAGAATTATATTATTTTACTTGAATTATCTATTAAGAAAATAATAAATTATATTTTAAATGGAATTATTGAAAAAAGAATTATGATTAAGATTTATTTTTTAAATATTATATTTTGAATACAAGTTATTTGAAAAGATTTATGTTTTGAGATTGTTTTAAATAGGAGAAGGGTTTATATTTTTAAATTTGATTAAAGAATCATATTCGGAGGAGTTTTAGTGGATTCAAAGGAAATTGGATTTTGATTGAATAATTCTATTTATGACGTTTTGGAAGAAGTCAAAAAATTGATTTTAAAAGTGAACTGGAAGGTGGTTTTGATTTGAATGGATTGATTTTGTTCTAAGTGATTCAGTTTTGAAATTTGTTCAGAAACTTTATTTGATTAATTCAATTGAAAAAAAAACAATAATTTTTAAGGATTTTGAATGAATTTAAGAAATTGAAAGTTGGCCTATCTTTCTTTAAAGTCTTGAGACTTTGTCGAGATAGTTAATTAATAACTCTGATTTAAAGTAGTTAAACGAATGATTTAAAAGTGAAGAATTTTGAGTCTTTTCAAAGAGAACTACCACTTGATATGATTTTGAAATTATTTAGAAGTTTTGGAAAATGTTACATAAAGTGGTTCCATTTTGAAAGGGAATTGATTTTGAGAAAAAGGTGGTTTATGAGCTTGAAATAACTTGAGATCAGATATGATGAGGATTTTGAAATTGAGACAAAGATGAGTTTGATTTTGGTTTCAAAGTAAAGTGATTTGAGAAAAAAGTTATATATGGCATGAATGATGATTTGACTTGATATGGATTGTTGAGGATGTGCGGAAATGATGATGAATGAATGATATGAAATTATTACTTGTCTTATGCATTTCCAGTTATCTGAGATATGAGTTTTTCTGTGTAAGATGTAGTGGCTTGCCATCACGTGCTTCAAGTCGAGACTCGATACTCTGTTGATCATACATCACAAGATGTGATCGGGCACTTTAACACTCCGAAAATTTTTCAATGAGCAGAATAATTCAAAAAAAGCTATGCATAGACTTTTGGAGATGTACACACGGGAGACTGTCTAGGGTTTAGCAGCCGGAGATGTCGGGTTAGCTTTGTAATCGACATATGAGACTCATCAGTCATAGGGTAGGAATTCATCATATGCATCTATGTGACATTGTTTGTGTGTGCATATTGTAATTGGTTTGCCTATGTGAATAATTATGTTTAACTGCTAATTGCTATACTTGATGTAACTGCTTTGATTGTGTTTGAACCTTTTTACTTGTGTCTGTGACTGAAATTGATTGGATTATGGTGAATTGGATGTTGATTAAGTTATTTGGGCCTAGGGCCGTGATCGATTATGTGATGGGTCGAAGGCCGTGATTGGTTTGTATTTTTGGTTTAGTAAAGTATGAAAAACTATACTGGTTTAGCATAAACTTAATGAACCTATGCTTGGAATAACTTGGTCATTCATACTGCCTAGGAAAAATTTTAATATTTGATATAAAAAAATATTTTGGATTTTGAAGAATTAACGGATTTCTCTTTAAAAAAATGAGATTTCGGATTTTTGAATGTAAACCTTTGATTTTTGAGAAGATACATAAGACGAGCAACGATCACTGTACCATGAAAACAATTTTATTTTACGTATTTTGTCATAACAATTCTTTAACCCCTTTGGTGAGGACCAGCAAGGACAATGTTCTCATCTCCCTACAGGTTTTCCTTTTCAGGATATGGGCGAAGAGGTCACAAAGAGTTTATTTCCTTTCTGTTTGTTTATATAATGTATTGTATTGTTTAGATATTATGTTTTCCTTCGCTTCTATCTTTACACATTTTGTAAGAGGGATAGGGTTTGTATTATGTAATGCTTGTAAGTTAATATTATATATATTAAGTTTTAATCGGGCTCCTATCTTAGTATTAAATATGTTTAGAGTCGTCGTAATACCTAAACTATCAAAGTGGCGTAGCCGGAAGCATGATCTCGCCGTAATACCAAAATTCTCAAATTTTTCTAAGGCATGCATACGTAGAGCAGTGCCCGCGTACACGAAAATGTTAATTTTGAGGCATGCGTACGCGACTTGTAACACACGATGCAGAGATTCCTTTCTATTTATAACTCTCACATACGTGGGTGAGGTGCTACATACGCGACCATCCCTTTTTGCCATTGTGCGTATGCGGATCAGGGGCATGCGTACACATGACCCTTGTTTTGCTGAAAACTTGTTTCTTTTGCATTTTAATCGTTCTTTAACTTACTAATCTTCTCTAATTACTCTTTAAGATTCATAACTAATGATTAGGCTTTGAGTACTGGGATGTTATGATTTTCACTTTTTGAACCTCACATTTTCTATCTTTAAATTTAGAAATTGTTGGATATAGTGCAACTTGATTTCCTTCCTACTATATAACAGTTTTATGCATATTTTTGGTTAGTTGTGTACCTAAATATCTTTCCAAATATTTGGGAAAATAATTTTTACTCTTATCTTTTTTCAAACTTCACATAATCTACTTCAATCTGAGTTTGTATTAAAATAATATCACATTTATACTTTTGTCATTCTTTTACAATATGTTTGTTGCTTTAGTTTGGAATATAAAATATTTTTTCTTAAGTTTCTCATTCTTTATAGGCAATGCATTTGAAAATGTTTTTAATCGTACTCGAGTTTTGTGAGTTTTGTCTTTGGTTTTAGATTTTCTCCTGTTGTAAACCTCACACTTCCTTGACTCAACTTGATTTTGTTTCAAACTGCCATGCTGCTTTTCCTTTTAGTTTCTATGGTTTTCTCTGATTCGGGATTCATTCCTGAGATTGTCAAACTGAATTTCTTTCTGGCACTCTTCGTAGCTCGTATATCCTTGTTTACTTATAGTTACAGCAATTCTTTCAAAACTCTTGTGGATACTATCTTTTTTTTGTCCTCCTTTTCCAAAGTCTTGTATCCTTCTGAATAAACTTGAGAATTGCTTTAATGTCACGTGTGACCTTAGGCATAGAAAGCGATACGTTATTTTTTCTAGGATGTTGTTTGTAGACGTGGAAAGTAAAGTTTATAAATGCACAATATCACAGGAAGCTGTGGAGCTTTAGTTTTCATGCGAAAGAGTTTTGTGAATGTTAAGCTTATGATCAGTAGTAGGTGTGCTAGGTAATTGACGAGGTTGAGGACCCTTGGGCGAGTTGCTTGATAAATCATGGTTGGAAAAGGTAAAGATATGTCATGGTGGAGTTAGAAGGTTAAAGTTTTGAAGTTGGTACGAGATCTGTGCGCAAACGTTATCCTAATTATTTATACCAACCTGTTTTTCAAACTTTTGCCACATTGATAATCACTTTGTATCTGCAAACTTCTAACTTGAACATTTGCACCTTCTGGTGTTCAAGTTTTGATAAAATAATAACCCAAGTGATATCTTTGTTTTGAGTCTATTTTGTAACTTTTGTTTTACACCACACTTTTTCCTTACACCTAAGTCTTATGGTTTATCTGGTATTTGAAAAATTATATATGCCAAGACCTCTGCTTTTCTAAAGTATACAAAAGTAAAGTATTAAAAAACTATTAACTATCTTATGTATTATTTTAATTTTCGAGGACAAAATTTTTATAAGGTGGGTTGAAAGTAAGACTCATAACTTTTGAAAAATATTACTATGAATTAATTTCAAATCATTCAATTATTAACAGCTTTAATTTCATAAATTATTTTATTAAAGATGATTAACGCAAACTTTGATGAATTAAATTTAAAATAAATTAAGGTTTTTATCCAAACTCTATGATTATTGAATATTTTTCTATTTACAACTTAAAGTCTTAGAAATTCAAAAATAATAAAGTTTAGCTATTTAAGTTAGAATTTTTATCTAATTTTACAATTATCGAATACTTTCTATATTTAAATTATAAAGTTAGTAATCCTAAAATAATAGGAATTTTATATGATTTGATTTAAATAATTGATATTTTTATAATTCAATACTTTAAATTTTGGAAATAAAGAAAATTAATTATGATATCTTATATTTTCAATTAGAGTAATTGATTAAAAATCAATTAATATTTTAATACAACAAACAATATTTTAAAGTAATTTTATGGATTTAATTAGATTTCAAATTAATACTCTTTATACCCAAATTTTATTAAAATTACGTTACTCTAATTAATTCCAAAATCTCCAAAATCTAACTCTAACTCTAGTTTTTCATCTAACCCTTACTCACACAAACACACACACGCTGCACTTCCCCCCATCCCTCACCCACAACACTCACCCTCACTAACACATACACACGAGTCTGAGAAGAAGAAAGAAAGAAAAGAGAAATGGACATCATAGAGTTAGGGAAACAGAGATGAGAAAGGGAGAAGAAAGAGAAGAGGAAGGAGACGGGGGGAGACCGCGCCGGCGGAGGCCACTACTGTTTACCGTCGCGTCGCTGCTGCAGAGCTCATTGTTATCATCGTTTCCCACACCGTCGTGTCGTCGTTTCCCACGCCATCGTGTCGTCGTTCATGGAGAGGAAGCTGCGAACCTTAGCCACAGGATGGAGAAGAGAGAGCACGCATAGGAGAGGAGAAGCCGCCATTATCCTCGCGTTCGTTGTTGTCTTCGCGGGGTTCATGTCGCCGCCGCTACTATGTCTGTGCCGTTGTCGCCATTGAAGCCGAAAATAGAAAACCCACAAAGAGTGAGAGAGATCGACGAGAGAGTGTATGCACCAGAGGAAGCCGTCGCGGAGCTACCTCTGCCGCTATGCCCAGTCGCCGTGGCAAAGTCCCGCTGTTAGAGATATAATAAAATAGGTTATAAATTAACTATATCCGTAAATAAAATATTTAATTTATTTATTTAAAAAAATCTTATCAGATACCCATATTTTTATGGGAATAAAATTTTATATTTTAAGCATAAAATTTATTCCTATAAATAAGTTATTTTAAAAATTAAATTTTAAAACTTCAAACACACATAAAAATAATTTATTTCATGAACAATTTCCATAAATAAAAAGAAATTTCTTAAAAATATCCACTAAAGTTAAAAATTTATGTTTATGAATTAGCTAGCAAGTGGATAATCGTCAAAAGTGTCCTAGGTTAATCATTAAAAATTTTCATTATATTTATTGTTCAGTTAATAAAATAAAGAGTTGCTTAATAATATGTGATCTAAAATTACTTTGTTAAGGAAGTGAAAAAGGATTTATATTAAAATTTAAGTTTTTGATATTTTTAATATACTTAAGTAGAGTCCTTATGAAATTTATTAACTAAAACAAAAAACTAGAAAAACTTTTAAAATACAATAAATAAATACTATATTTACACAAATATGTATTTTTTCATAAATTTACTTTTTTTTATTTGGTGTATCATATTTCGATTATATTATGTAACAAAATGTATTTTATTTACATTACAAATGAATAAGAAACATAAAATGCTCACCCATATTTTTGGTGTTGTTTGTAAATAAGATAAGAATAAATAAGTATTTATTTTTTTAAGTGGAAAATGTTTGGGAATCAAACTTAGGAATTAAAATCAGTCAAAATCTTTTATTTTTAACTTTATTTAATGAGATGAGAAAAATTTAATTGTTATCCTTCCACACGCATTATTTTTAACATACATACGTTTTTTTATATAAGTTATATAAATTATTTATATTTATGCACTTTCACATTTTTCTTTGTAATTTTTCTTTCTCATTATCATTGTCATCAAAACTACCTCTTCCTCTTCCTCCTTTTTTTCATTGAAATTTCTTCTCCTCTTTTCTTTTTTCTTTCTCCTCCATCATCAGTTATCTCGTTGTTGAAGATAATAAATAATTCAAGTTTAGATTGTCAATTGAACCATAACGAAATTGATTATTGTTTTGAATCCAATTAAGTGGCTGAAGTATGATTCAATTCAGAAGAAAAAATATAGCATTAGAGAAAATATTTTTCTGTATTTGCAGCAAATTTGGGTGTAGCACGAAGATATTTGAGTGTAAGACGAAGATATTTGTGTCTTTTAAGAATTTTTGGGTGTATTTTTTTCTGATAAATTCTGCATAATTCAAAACTCTTCCTCTTCCTCCTCCTCATCTTCTCCTACTTCTTTTTTTAACATCATCAACATCTTTTTCTTCTTTTTTTCTTATTCATCTTTTCTTTTTTATTTTACCTTCTCAAGTTTCTTTTTGTTTTATTCTCTTAATAAGAATAAAAACAAAAAAATCAAACAAAGAAGAAGAAGAAACACAAAATTTTGCAAAATTACTTGGAAGAGAATGAACTTACATTCATTTAACTAAAAGAAAGAAATACCACATCGATTAGGGAGCAGAACGAAACATGCTTTATAAGAGTGTGGATACCTCTCCCTAGCATGACGCGTTTTGACGAATGAGTGTGTGGAGTTTCGGCTATCATCCCTGTCGTCAAAGGCAAAACCGTGAGGCCTTGTGTGCCAAAGCAGACAATATCGTGCTAGCGGGTGGTCTGGGCCCTTACAAATAAGGAGAAAAAAGAAGAAGAAAAAAAATGCAGCATTAGAGAAAATATTTTTCTATATTTACAGCAAATTTGGATGTAAAACGAAGATATTTCGGTGTATTTAAAAAATTTTTGGTGTATTTTTATTTTGATAAGTTCTGCATAATTCAAAACTCTTCCTCTTCCTCCTTCTCATCTTTTACTACTTCTACTTCCTCATCTTCTTATTTCGTTTTTTCTTATTTCGTTTTTTTATAATTCTTCTTGGGAGAAAAAATTAAATAAAGAAAAAAAATACATAATGTTGCAAAATTAATAGAAAGAGGGGAGGAAAAAAACGCAGCAACAATAACAATAATAAAAAAAAACAATGAAGATTAAACACGCGAAGAAAAAGGAGGAGAAACACAAAGAAGAAGGAGAAGATGGAGGAAAAGGAGGAACGCGAATAAGAAGAAGCGTCTTCCATAATGGTGAGTGAGAGCATGCTTTGGAAACAGTTGAGTAACGCGCGTGTTATCACGCTCCAGTGGGTAAATGTAGTTTTTGTTAGACTTGACCCAACTTGTAAGACTTATAAACCAAAAAAACTTGTATATGTAGCATAACTCATAACATCTATATATTCATACACATAATTTTTATAATTAATATAATTTTACAATTAATATTATTCAATTCTAAACTATATTTTATTATATATTTCAAATTATTTTACATATGCACTAATAAATCATGATTCAAAATATTTTAATATTTTCTTTTTGAAGACATTATACATTTAAATTAATATTAATGTATACTTTTTTAAATCACCGTCTTTTGATAATTTAAAAATTTGTTTCATGTTTTTCAAAGTGAAAATGATTTATTCTAATTCACATATATTTTAAAATTTTACTATAATTATATTTGGAAAAGAAAATGTCAAATACCTAAATTAATTTATTCAATTTATAAATTTATTCATAATATCTATAAGTTCATACACATAATATTTATAGTTAGGTAAAGTACACATAACATCTAAAATTTTATATTAATTAATAATATCCATAATTTTATACTCAAAACATTCATAATTTCATACATATAATATTTATAATTAACAAATTTTTACAATTAATATTACTAAATTTTAAACTATGTGTCTTGTTATATATTTTAAATTATGTTACATGTACATCAAAGGGTCATAATTTTAATATTTTTTATTTACTATTCATATGTATGCTTATTTATTGATTTTAATATGATGAGTTAATAATTATTTTTAAAATTTTATTTCTTAATTTTTGTTTATATTTTATATTTTTATTTTATAATAGTCTATATATAAAATATGAGTTGTATAATAAAAATTGTTAAATATTTTAAGATGTTTTTATTTTTTATAAAATGTGTTGAGGTGATTTGATATTTTTTTAAATTAAAAATATAAAAATTTAAAATTTTTATTTGAGAGAAAAAAAAATCATAGAATCATAAATTCATGTAGTAATAATGAAGGAAAATTAACTTTTAGTATAATTAAATAAAAAAATAATTAATTATAAAAAAATTAATTACGTTAATTAAATTAGAAAAGTAATTCACACTCTATTTATAAACACAAATGTTATTAATTATATATCTTTATTTATTATCTATAATATTTTAAGCATCCGATTGCATACGAGATAACTAACTATAAGTAACGAAACGTTGTTATTTATTTAATTTGATTGACAATATAAACAAGATGAGCTTAGATGGTAGAGAGCTATGAAACATATATATTTTATTGATTTGTCATGTTTGTATATCAGACATAGATATGATATATTTTACATTTGTTCGACACACGTGTCTTCTATATTTAATCGTGTCTAAATAAAAAATAATTTTTTTAAACATGTTTAGACACACTTAAATACCATCACGTATCGATATATCTAACTTTATTTTTCACATATATTTTTAAAATGAGTTTAGAATAGTATATATTATTAATTATTAAAACAAAAAATATTTTAAATATTTTAAATAATTAAAAAATATTAAAAATGATTAAAATTAAAAATTTAATTTATATTTTAATATCAATAAAATACTAAAATATCATTACAATTTATTGAAAAATACTTTATATATATGATATGTCCTGTATCTTATAAAAATTTAAAATTTACGTGTCTATATGACCAACAGAACCGTCCTGTAAAAAATCGATTAAAAAACCGGCCGAACTGGTGGTTAACCGGCGAACCGGACGAACTGACCCGGTTTCTGCAGGTACCGGTTTTCTCTCCTGATAATGAAACGGCGCCGTTTTGCTTTAAAAAAAAAAAGTTATGAAGTAAAAATGCGTGATGACTGATGAATTAATGAGCCAGCCCTAATCTGCTAATCCAAGAAGCCTGCCACCAAGCCTAGCCTCGAGCCCTCCACCACCGCCTTGTGCCTCTATTGCCGCCGCGCCGTCCGTCGCACCGACCCCTGTTCGCTCTCAGACTCACCGGCACGCTGTTTCTTCCTCGAGCGTCCGTCGTCTTCCTCTTCCCCTGGAGCTGCTGCATGCCTGTATACGAAAGAGGAAGGACAACCAACCTGAATCGAAACCAACGCCGGAGCTAGGGCCACTCACCGTCGCGGGTCACTCACCGTCGCGGGCCACTCACCGTCGCGGGTCACTCACCGTCGCGGGCCACTCACCGTCGCGGGTAAGTTCTGTTCTTCAGACTTCAGTTCTTCTGTTCTGTCTTTTTTTTAATTTTTTTAATTTTTTTAATTTTTTTATATGATTAATCAAATATTGAATAAATTTGTTATATGTTGAATTTGAGAATAAATTTGATGTATGTTGAATTTGAGAATTCTGCTCTGCTCTGTTTAATTTTTTTATCTTTTCAATTCCATGAACTATGAGTTGATATTGAATTCTGCTTTGTTCTTCAATTTTTTTTATCTTTTCACTCTTCAATTCCGCTATGCTCTGTTCTTGAATTGTATGAACTATGAACTATGAATTGATATTTGGTCTGGATTCAGGGTTGGTGGCATTCTGAATTTAGATGGAACACCCACAAAATGATCAATCACAACAACATAATAATCACAATCAGTTTCTAGTTTCCCTAATAATCACAATCAGTTTTCAGTTTGCTCTGTTTGCTGGTTTTACTGTTAATAATTGAGTTGCTAATTTAGGGTTTGTCATTCTGAGTTACTGATTTTGTTAATTTGTGCTTATTTTGTTAAATTTTCTGGAAAGAATTTGTTGTTGATCCTCAGATATTGTGTTACTAATTTTGTGAATTTGTTATTTTATTCTGAGTTGCCAATGTTTATGAAATTGGAGTTGATTATAATGATCCTCAGATTCTAAATTGCTCTTCTGTTGAATTTGGAGTCTGATTTCTGGACAGAATTTTTGTTGCTGTTGCATTTTTTTTTGGTTGATTGTAACCATTATGAGTTGCTGTTTTTATTTTTTTATTTTATTTTTGTTGATTATAATTATTCTGAGTTGTTTGTTAGAATGATTTTGGAATAATTTGATATTTTTTGGATTAAGTCTGAGTGGTTGTTAATTATGATTTGTGATGAAGAGTTTCTTTATTTTGGTTTTATAAAGCATGAAATCCAGAACTGGTAAAAAATTATAGGATGAATATATATGTTTAAAATTATAAATAATTTTTTAATAATTTTATTTAATATTTAATTAAACCGGTTGAACCCCGGTCGAACCACTGAACCAATGAACCAGTAACTTTACCGATTCATTGACTGGTCCGGTTCTCGCAACCTTGGGAAATACTCCTGCTACTTTTTCGACTCTTTAAATAAATTTAAATTACATTGCAAATACCTTTTTTCTCTCTCTTTATTATTTAGCATTATCTCATTTTCATTGCTTACTAAATAAGTAATAATAGTTTGGTATTTATCTCGTCTGCAACCGTAATATTTTAAAACATTTATTTATGCATATATTCTATACCCGAATGAAGTCATTGAGAATTTTATATTATTTATTTTTTTACAATCATGCACAATATAAAAGAGACTGGATATAAAATAAAAAAATATAAATTATATATTATTTATTTAAAAAATTCTATTTAAAAATAAGTTATTTTGAAAATTAGATTTTAAAATTTCAAACAAACATAGAAATAATTCATTTCATGAACAATTCCCATAAATAAAAAGGAATTTTTTGAAAATACCCACTAAAGTTAAAGATCTATGTTTATGAATTAGCTAGCAAGTGGACAATCGTCAAATGTAACACCATACCACACTAAACTTTACGCTTAAGTCGTAAAACGAAAGTGGTGTGGTATTACGACCTCTAAAATAAAATGAGTACATATAATAGCAGAAAAATTATAATATGCTAGGAGCCTTGAAGAATAGAGGAAATAAAAATCGCGAGATAAAAGCGCAACGCTCAAGAAACGAGTTAACTTGCGTGCTAAGAAAACCGTAACTATCAAACATAAGATAACAGAAGTAGGAATAGAGTGCCAAAGATACAAAATAACAAGCTCTTAACTCAGCCTGCGAAGTCAAGACTGGCCGGAGAATATTTACACATATATACATACATATTCCAAAAATACAAAAGTACATATACACAATCCTGCCTCTCCATAAACCTTTAGGAGGATCAAAGGAACAAGTTATGCAGAGAGAAAGCTAAGTACATATATACACATCATAGCATAACAAAATAACCCTGTAACCACTCCGCTTCAAGGGTCCAGACGCCTAACGAGATGCCTTTCGACCTGCATCTGAAAAACAACAACATAGTATGGAATGAGAACCAGAGGTTCTCAGTATGGTAAAGATGCCACACACATAATATATAAGACCCTGGGAATGCCAGAGGCAATCTTAGAACGCCAACTTTCAGATTATAGAGCTTAAAGTATTAAATAGAAGCCATAAAAGGTGGTTTCCTAAGAATATGTAAACCTGACTTAACTTAACCTCAAACCTAAATCTCATACTGCCATTCCACCATACCTCCATCTCCTTCAGTATTTCACAGACAAATAAATAGATAAAGGCAAGTACAGGAAGGTTACAAATACCGCAGGTAACAAATATACATTTAGCATGACAAATACATTTAGGCACACCCAATTAAAGCACAAGCAAGTAGTTCAAGTAATATGCATATGATGCATGCCTGTCCTATGGCTGATGAGGCTCATCTGTCGGTTATCCAGCCAACCCGACAAGTCTGAATTGTACTTAGACTATCCCCTGACGTGTATCCCCATGAGTCTATGCATAGTTTTATCTCAAATAATCAATATTACTCATTGGGGGTAACATTCCCGGGAATTTATATAGTGCCCGGTCACACTTACGTCGTAGGGTCAACAGAGTATCGAGTTTTCTACCTAGTACACGTGGTGGCAAGCCACAAAACTTTATCCAGGGAATCTCGTATCTCAGATCATTCAAATTCAGAAGCCATATAAATAATTCAATTATAATTCACCAACATCCACATCATTCTCAATTGCATCTCATTCATCATTATACATTAAACATATTCAGTCCTTATCCTTCATTATCACACCTCTCATATCGTCCATCAATAGTTCCAATTCAAAACATAATTCTTTCTTTTCTAAGAATCAAACTTCAAACTTAAAACATACTCATTTTCTTAATAACTCAAAATCAAACCATATAACCTTTAAATCTAAATCTCATTTAAATAATCATCTAAACAAAATCTCTAATTTTTATAAAATTTCGGCAGCATCTCCTCTAAAACTCGGACTTTGCCACCCTTTTCGGGTCCAAACCTGCTTTCTTTTCAATTCAACATACCCTTTCTCATCATCATAA
This sequence comes from Arachis duranensis, assembly GCF_000817695.3. Lineage (NCBI taxonomy): Eukaryota > Viridiplantae > Streptophyta > Magnoliopsida > Fabales > Fabaceae > Arachis > Arachis duranensis. The sequence continues at coordinate 29,845,909 of NC_029778.3, read as the reverse complement.
TAGTCACCACAATAAATCTACCTTAGATCAACAATTATACTCATACAATATTCAAATCCAACAACCAAAATTCAACTAAGGATCATAGTTCACTAATCCTAGGCTTCTAACACAAAATACCTCATTATCATAACAACTTCCACAATAGTTATACCTCAAATCAATAATTCACCAAATCATTAGTTAATCAACAAGCACCAAACCAACCATGTTCATCAACAATAACATTCAAACATAATTCTCTCCAAATTAACATAACATTCACCATCTGATGATTGGATTTTTGATGATTTAGAATTTCACAAATGAATTCTCGTTGCAAGTATAGTTCCTAAACCAAACAATAATCTTTTCATACAAAAAGTTGTTTGTCACTTAAACAAACCCTTAAATTTATAAACCGAAGTATTGAAACCTCGGGTCGTTCTCCCTAGGAATTACAATAAAGTGTCTTGTTATTGGTTATGAGATATTTTGGGGGTTTTGAGATTTTAGACAAGAAATATAAATGGCAAAGAAATTAAAATAACAAATAACAAAACTCTTGGCAATATATGAGAACTAGAAATCCTATCCTAGTTATCCTCCTCAATCATGACCACAAATTGTTCATTGCTCCCACTTAGTTAACCTCTAACCATGGAGGAAAGTCAAGTGGATGAATCAATTTGATTCCTCAAGTCCTAATCAACTCCTAAAGGAGAGACTAGCATTAGAGGCATTCAAATTAATTAGCAACTTCTAATTATCAATCAACAAAGGAATTAGATAACTCAAGAGTCATTAATTACTCTACCTAGGCCAAGAGGAACAAAATCTATACTGAAATCCAACCAAGCATTTCATCAAACACTTGGAAGGTACAAAAGAAAAGCAAAGAAAATTGAGAACAAGAATAGAATTTAACAACAATTATTGCAAGGAATTAACAACAACAATCAAAAGAAATACATTTATTATGAATTACCTTGATTGAATTGAAAGAGAGTAGAAGAAACAAAAGTAGATCTACAACAAAACACAAGAATAACATAAAAGAGATTACAACAAAAGAATGGAAGAAGAATGAATGTAACTACAATGAATTGAGAAGAAGAAGTAGAAGAAGATGAATCAAAAACCCAGATCAAAGAACTAACATAATCCTAATCCTAATCCTAGAGAAAAGTGAGAGCTGCTCTCTCTAAAACTAACTTTCTCTCCAAAACTAAGCTAAACTAAACTAATGGTAACTAGATGTCTCATCCCTCTTCAATCCTTGGCTTAAATAGCATCAGAAATGAGTTGGATTGGGCCCACAAGGCTTCTAAAATTGCTGGCCATGAGTTGCATTAAGTGGATCATGTGCCACCATCGGCGCGTCCGCATACCGTGCGTGTGCGTGCCTCTATGCGCGATGTAACTATGGCGAATCTTATATCATTTCAAAGCCCCAGATATTAGCTTTCCAACCCAACTGGAACCGCATCATTTGGACCTTTGTAGCTCAAGTTATGGTCAATTAAGTACGAAGAGGTCGGCTTGATAGCTTTTGCGATTCCTACATTTCTTCACGAGTTCTCCATTTTTACATGCTTTTCCTTCATTTCCTTGATCCAATCTTTGCCTCCTAAATCTGAAATCACTTAACAAATATATCAAGGCATCTAATGGAATCAAGGTGAATTAAATTTAGCTATTTTAAGACCTAAAAAGCATGTTTTCACTCTTAAGCATAATTAAGGGAGAAGTTATAAAACCATGCTATTTCAATGGATAAATGTGGGTAAAAGGTTATAAAATCTCCTAAATCAAGCAGAAGATAAACCCTACAAATGGGGTTTATCAACTTCTCCACACTTAAATCAAGCATGTCCTCATGCTTAAACCAAGAGAAGGCAAAGGGCATCAACATTTGTTCAATGGAAACTAACTAAATGCAATCTACCTATATGCAACTATCTAAATGAATGCAATTGCTTGGTCAAAATAAATTAATTCCCAAGAAGCATATATGCACAAGGGCCAAAGGTATTAACAACATGTCAAACCATAATTGAATTGAGCTATTAAATATTTTTACAAACTTGCATGAAAGGAGATGATCATTGGTGGAAACATGTAATTGAGCATCAAACCCTCACCGGATGTATTTGCACTCTATTCGCTCAAGTGTTTAGGGTTGATTCTCTCAATTCTCTCCTAATCATGCTTTCCAAGATTTGTTCTTCTTCTAATAATCGACATATATTTCATGCATGCATACAAGTATCATGAGGTCTTTTCTTTAGGTTGTAATGGGGTTAGGGTCAAGGTAGGATGCATATATGGTCAAGTGAGTTTGAAATTTGAATCTTTGATAAGCTTAAACTTCCCACCTAACCTATGACATCCTATACAATTAAATTCTAACCTAACTACCCATTTTTCACTTTTCCACATACTCATGTATCCCTTTTCATTTCGCAACACTTATGCATCGATTTCTATTGAGCTACACTTTGCTTTGGGGCATTTTGTCCCCTTTTAATTTCTTTCTTTTTCTATTTTTTCTTTTCTTTTCCATATTGTTTTTTTCTTTTTCTTTTCTTTTTCTTTTGTTTTTCTCATTTTTTTCTTTCTATATACAAGAACCTCAATGCATAAGGTCTATACATTTTATCAATACATGAGCATGTACCCAATTCTCAATAATTTCAATAAAAATACAAAACTACCATTTTATTCCCCCAATGTCCCAAGATTCCCCACACTTGAATGATACTCACACACACTAGTCTAAGCCAATCAAAGATCCAAATAAGGACATTTATTATTTTTCACTTTAAGGCTTGTAATGTGCTAAATTAAGAACAAAGTGGGTTAATTGTAGGCTCAAAGTTGGCTAACAATGGATGATAAAAGGTAAGGCCATTTGGGTAAGTGAGCTAGATAAAATGATGGCCTAAATCATATAAATGCATGAATACACAAAATAATGGACATAAAGAATCAAACAAATCAAAGATTACAATCATAGAAAGAGAATAATGCACACAAGAAGGAAAAATAAGTGGTTATAAGATGTAACCACACTATTAGGCTCAAAACTCACTTGCTTGTGTTCTTAGCTCAAAAACATGATCCACAATATATATACTTCAAGCAAGTTTTATGAAAAGTTTTCACTCAAATCAATTGGTGTCCTATAGATAGAAATCCTTGAAAAATTTCATTATTTTGACTAAGCTTATTGTGTATATGTATGCAAAAATAAGAAAATGCAAGTAAAAATCCTAAAATCCTAGAATGAAATGCAAAAGTGTTGGGATTAGAAATTTGTCACCCAAAATCGCTGATCGGTCGAACGACCTCCCCACACTTAAAAGTTTTCACCGTCCTCGGTGCACTCAAAGATGAGCAAGGGGGTACGGCGAATCTCCGGATTGCTACCTTCAGCTGGTAGGTCAACCGGTGCTGTGTGTTCTTAGTCTTGCTTCCGTATTGCTTGTGGTGCATCCATCATGAAAAATAGAAAATAACACCATAAGATGAGAAGATATGAAAGCAAGGAAACATACATTGTTGGAATGAGGTACTAATTCTAGGATTGAGGTGAGTGAATGAGTTGTGACATTCATAAGTAAGTGTGTGAATTCTAAATTGCACGGTTTAAAACACACATTAGCATAAAAGTTATGTCACAAAAGAAGCATGCACATCACTTATCCTAGTGTGCTTGAGATGCTTTACGAGAACTTGTAAGGTAAGACAAGCATTGAAGAAGCATAAAAGTATTCAAGCTAAAAACATATGGATGCATATGAACATGAAACACAATGCATTAAGGTAAATACATAACAACATCCATCAAGAGGTTGCCTAATCACAGAATAAGTCTCAAATCACATGGTGGCCAAATCATGTAATTCAAGAAGAGTTACAAGCTCGAAGGCAATTCTCATCACTTGGTGTTTTTAAAAGGTGAGCATGAAAAACTCAAAACCAAGTAGCAAAATATAACCTCAACAATAGAATCCAACAAAGATTATTCTCAAAACATTCATGCTAAAATAGCATTTAGGCAATAAGGGGCAACAATGTATAGTAAACAAAGTCAATAATCCAACACTTATAATGAAAAGAGAGAAAATAAAATGAAAATTAAACTAAAACTAACTAATTAACTAACTAAAATAAATGGTTATCAATGGTGTTTGGGAGTGTTGGATGAGGGGTAGGGGAAGGGAAGAAGAAAGGAGAAGGAAAAAAATAGAAAGAGGAGAAGAAAAGAAATATGGTGAAGGAAGGAAATCCGCGTGTACGCGGGCATGCCACGCGCGCGCGGATGGTTTATTTCGAGAGTTGTGCGTACGCGTCATGTGCGCGTACGCGCGAGTGGGGTTGTGCTAGAGGCACAACGTTGGCGCAGTGCAGGCACAACTCCCTGAAAAATGTATGGAATGTGGAACTTCTCAATCGACGCGTACGCACGCATGGCGCGCGCGCGTGGATGGTCGAAAACACTTGATGCACGCGTACGCGCACAATGCGCGTACGCGTGGATGGTGCTCTATTTTTCAAAAAGTTTTACTATATTTTTGCACCAATCCAAGCATTCTAAACCTCCAAACAGCTACCAAAACACCCTAAAACCTTATTTAACATGATAAAATGCTAATTAAACTCAACAAACTAATCAAAACATGAAATTAAACTACTTTTACCAATATGTACAAAAAAAAAGAAAATGAAAAGAAGTTACCATGGTGGGTTGTCTCCCACCTAGCACTTTTGTTTATTGTTCTTAAGTTGGACTTATGGGGAGCTGATGAACGGATAATTTATACGCTTTTTGGCATTGTTTTTATATAGTTTTTAGTAAGTTTAAGCTACTTTTAGGGATGTTTTCATTAGTTTTTATGTTAAATTCACATTTCTGGACTTTACTATGAGTTTGTGTGTTTTTCTGTGATTTCAGGTAAATTCTGACTGAAATTGAGGGATTTGAGCAAAACTCTGAAGAAGGCTGACAAAAGGACTGCTGATGCTGTTGGAATCTGACCTCCCTGCACTCGAAATGGATTTTCTGGAGCTACAGAACTCCAATTGGCGCGCTCTCAACGGCGTTGGAAAGTAGACATCCAGGGCTTTCCAGCAATATATAATAGTCCATACTTTATTCGAAGAATGACGACGTAACTTGGCGTTAAACGCCAAGTACACGCTGCTGTCTGGAGTTAAACGCCAGAAAAACGTCATGATCCAGAGTTAAACGCCCAAAACACGTCATAACCTGAAGTTTGACACCAAGAAATGCCT
>NC_029778.3:29838151-29839836 GCF_000817695.3 Arachis duranensis | reverse complement strand
ACCATAGCTTGCTTCATACCAACAATCTCTGTGGGATCGACCCTTACTCACGTAAGGTATTACTTGGATGACCCAGTACACTTGCTGGTTAAGTTGAATGAAGTTGTGAGCTTCTCTAACAGTGCTTGGAACTCTTTTATCACAATTTCGTCCACCAAGTTTTTGGCGCCGTTGCCGGGGATTGTTCGAGTATGGACAACTGACGGTTCATCTTGTTGCTCAGATTAGGTAATTTTCTTTTCAAAAATATTTTTCAAAAATTTTTCTTTTATTTTTTGTTTTTTCAAAAGTATTTTCGAAAAAAAAATAATAAAAATACAAAAAAATCATAAAATCATAAAAACCAAAAATATTTTGTGTTTCTTGTTTGAATCTTGAGTCAATTTTTAAGTTTGGTGTCAATTGCATGCTTTAAAAATTTTTTCTTGCATTTTTTTCGAAAATCTCATGCATTCATAGTGTTCTTCATGATCTTCAAGTTGTTCTAGACAAGTCTTCTTGTTTGATCTTGATGATTTCTTGTTTTGTGTTGTTTGTTGTTTTTTATGTGCATCTTTGCATTCATATTTTCCATGCATTAAAGATTTCTAAGTTTGGTGTCTTGCATGTTTTCTTTGCATCAAAAAATTTTTCAAAATTATGTTCTTGATGTTCATCATGATCTTCAAAGTGTTCTTGGTGTTCATCTTGACATTCATAGTGTTCTTGCATGCATCTTGTGTCTTGATCCAAAATTTTCATGTTTTAGGTCATTTTTGTGTTTTTCTTTAAAAATTCAAAAATAAAAAAAATATCTTTTCCTTATTTTCCTCTAAATTTTCGAATTTTTGGGTTGACTTGGTCAAAATTTTTTAAAATTAGTTGTTTCTTACAAGTCAAGTCAAAATTTCAATTTTAAAAATCTTATCTTTTTAAAATCTTTTTCAAAAATTATATCTTTTTCATTTTTTTTCGAAAATTTCAAAAATCTTTTTCAAAATATTTCCAAAATCTTTTTCTTATCTTTTATATCATATTTTCGAAAATTAGCTAACAATTAATGTGATTGGTTCAAAAATTTGAAGTTTGTTACTTTCTTGTTAAGAAAGGTTCAATCTTTAAATTCTAGAATCTTATCTTGTAGTTTCTTGTTAGTTAAGTCATTTTTAAAATTAAATCTTTTTCAAAATATCTTTTTCAAATATATCTCTTTATCTTTTATCTTATCTTTTTCAAAAATTTTATCTTTTTTTTAAAATTTGATTTCAAAATATCTTATCTAACTTCTTATCATCTTATCTTTTTCAAAATTTGATTTCAAATCTTTTTCAATCAACTAACTAACTTTTTGTTTGTTTCTTATCTTTTTCAAAACCAACTAACTACCTATTCCTCTCTAATTTTCGAAAATTCTCCCTCTCTTTTTCAAAAATTCTTTTTAATTGTTTTAAATTTTAATTTTAAACTTATTTTATTTCTAATTTTCGAAATTACTAACTTCTTTTTCAAAAATTATTTTCGAAATCTTCTTTCTCTTTTCTTATTCTATTTAATTATTTAATTACTAACACTTCTCTTCACCTCTCTTCATCCAAATCCGAATCCATCCTTCTTCTTTCTTCTACCCCTTTCTTCTTCTACTAACATAAAGGAATCTCTATACTGTGACATAGAGGATTCCTCTTTCTTTTCTTGTTTTCTTCTCT